>NW_015090774.1:3314686-3420816 GCF_001431845.1 Calidris pugnax
AAAAAAAAAAAAAAAAAAGAAATAGAACATAGTTGTAGTCAGTCTGCCTGGGTTTGTCTTCCCAGTTTGTGGCACCCAGGAATTCAAGGGCTCAGAGCTCAAAATGATGTTTGTATATCATGTTTGGTATGCCCTCACACACCCCCAGCTGGCCTGTTCTGCAGCTAATCCCATTTATACTTTTCTTTTATAAAACCTTCTGTAAGAAGGAATTCTTTGACTGAATTGTGCCATATACGAAAATGTCTTCCTTTTGTGTTTTACATCTGCTGCTTGGGTAGTTTATTTCCAATTCCATTCTTTGAGACAGACAGATAATTTATGGCATGGCTATACCCTGCATCACTGTGCGTAAATCTGGGATTTTCAAGCTACTGAAGTAATATGCGTATGGCAAATCTTGCCCTAATAAACGTTGTAAAATATACTGGCAAAGTATTGTCTCAGAATACAGCTTTTTGAAATCTATTTTACTTCTCTTGCTATTGTTATTATATTTTTTTTATTAATAATACAATATTGTGTCTAGTAATTAGCTTCAGAATATCAAAATCTATAGGGCTCAGGCACCATATATACATAATTTTCAAAGTGGACATCCTGGAGAAATGATGGCATGTAGGTTTTTTGGGTTTGGGGTTTTTTTTTGATGTATAGATACTTTTCTGTGAGTAATTGTGAAAAGTTACATTTGAAGAGCTCTGGGAACTGGTAAAATACGAACCTTATTGTGGTAGCAGAAGAAGCAGGTGTTGGAAAGATTCATTTAAATGAGCGGAGAGGAAAGGGTGTTGATGAGACATCACACTCAGAAAATACTCAAGCTAAATGACAGGTATTCTAACAAGAAAGACTTCAGGAAGGTAATGGGGAGACTCATTGAGATAATTGCATAGTAACTCTCATTGCAAACAAAGATTTCTCCCAAACCCAGTCAAATCCACCCCAATCCCTTGGAAAGTAAGAACTGGATTATTTCCTTTTGTTTGTTTGTTTTTGTTTTACTATCCCTCTGGCATCTTAGTTTAACATTTTAATAAAACAAACAAAAAAACCAAAAAAACAAACACATTTAAAGACCCAAGAGCTTGTTGCTTCCAATGTATATAGCTATCACGGGTGTCCTGAAACAGATTGTTTGGAATCTGTCTGGCACAGAGTTGGAATTTTGGTGTTTTTCTGTGTATTTCACCTGTAGGGACTCATTTTACTAGATGTACTCGGAGCTCTATTGAAGCACTTGTAAAGCTCATTGCAATGGAGGTGTCGGTGTCCCTCTTGTATTCATCTGAAAGTGATATGGGAAACAAGAATCAGGTGCCCCTTCTGCTTAATTTGGGGTGCAGACTCTGACTCAAAAGTTGCATTTTACAACAGCAGTGCTTGTGATTAACTTTGAGGGTTGGCCTGTTCTGGTTGGAATAGTCTGAAAAAGTAATTGTGCCAGCTAATAGGTGGGAAATATTCCCTAGCTTCTTAGTTGGAGCCCTAATGGGGAAGGATCAAATTCTAGTCCTTGCTCCATTTACTGTTTTAAGCTTCAGAAATTCAACCAACGTGATTAAAAGGTAGATTTTTCATAATACTCTGGTTTTGTAGCTAAAGAATCTTCCTAGGTATGTGGTATCTGAGAGAGAATAATTTGTCTAAAGAAGGTTTCAAGTTTTTAATTTTTTTTCCTGTAAATGTCTGAGTTGTAAGAAATATTCCCCATCGTTTTAGTTATTATAGCTGCACTCCAGTTCTCATTGCTTTATGAGTCTGAAGGCTTTTGTAAACAGAATCTAAGTTAATTTAGGAAGTTTAATAACGATTTGAAATGGTGTAACTAAGGGCAAAATTTGGTCCCAAATGATGCTTTGATATGAATGTGGTCGTTATCATAGAATCACTCAAAATTCCTTAACTATGACTATTAGAGTTAAAAACTTTAGGGATACAGTTAGCTGGCTTGCCATAATTAAAGTGATTTCTTATTGTAATCTTACATTACCTGAGAGCTGAAATTAACCTTTTTAAAATTCACATCTTTCACGCCTGGGAGGTCTTTGAAGTGTGAGTATATTAGAATGACTTTTTTTTTGCTTATTTTATCCTGCAATAGAGATTTTTATTTCTTTTTCGTGGCAGCTCTCATTTAAGTCACTGGTCTCTGAAGTAAGTCTTTCGCATCTGTTTGTTCATTTGAATCTGGATGAGCTAATTACTTTTGGAGTAAGGTGGACTCAGTTTGTAAGAAAGTTAGACTTTCTACCTGACTGATTTTGATTTGGGTTACCTTGCCTAGTTTAGATCTCATTTACACTCATAATACATATTTGCTATAACTGATGGCAAAATTTCTGGTCAGAATAGCCTGCAAATATACATCCAGTTTTGAAAAACATATTTTACTAGAGGCTACAGATGGAAACTACTAATCAGCAAGAGTCCTGAGATATCAAGTGAAGTGCTGGGAAATGGTAATTTTGTTCAGGTATTTCTGGCATTCATGGACTCTCTCTGATTTTGCACTGGTTTCCTTTTCTCAGATATTAAACCTTTGCTGTTTCAGGCTGTATCTTAATCTTGTCTCTGCCCCAGGTGCCGCCTTCTGGCTTCTCTTGGTCTGTACAGTTAGGAGTATTTTTGGTTTGGTTTGGTTTTGTATCATTATTTTTATTTGTATTTCCTGTGACAATTAAATTCTATTCAACCATATTACTTAACCTTATATATATATTTTAATTGTTAAATATTTTGGTCCTTGCTGAGGAGAACAGTTCATATTTAGTTCACTGAAAACTTGCAATATAGAACTCCCTCAGGCGTTTAATTCCTTTGCTGTTCTTCAAGTCTGTTCTAATTTGGCAGTAATTTTCTGGTCATATGCCCAGAACTGAACATGCTGTTCCAGAAGCAGCTGTGGAAGTGCAGTATACCAAGCACCCTAACACTGTCATGTGTAGCTTTTGGTATACACAGCCTAATGCTGCAAAAGCTTTCTTGCTATCAGTTCACACCAATAAAATACATTGTTTTCTCTCTTAACTGCCCTGATTTGATTTTTCTCTCAAAAATTTCTTCTTTTTATTCAACAACTCTTCCAAATTATTTTTCCCAGTCTAATCCAATTTCAGTATCTCAAATTATGTTTTGAAATTCTTTATCTTGCTGGTATTGCTTTATCTCTGAACTGGTATGATTTTTATATTTCTTCAGCTTATTACTTATTGAATCATCTAGGTCATTAGTGAAGATGTTGAGTACTATGTCTAATAAAGATCTATCTATCATCCTAGAAGGGACCTTTCACTGTTCAGTGCGCACCATGTCATAAAACTTTGAGTGTAGCTTATTAGCGTTTTCTTACCTTATGAATTCAAATAAGTATGAATTAATTTTGTGACTGTATTAAATCACTTGCTAAAATAGGAATAGTTTAATTCATTAGATGGTTTTGTTTTCCTTTTCCCTGTGCTCTTCTGAATAACTATGAAATTCAATCAGAAACCATATTGAATGTTTGCTTCCCGGTGGATTGAGACTTCCTTTTTTTTCCCCACGTGTTCAAATTAACTTTTGATATGCTTTATCGTATTACTTTCTCTTATTATTAATGGAGGCTACTAGGCTGGTATAAATATAAATGACCCAGCATATTTTATAGGTCTAATTCTGTAAAGTTGACAAGTATATCCTTACATCCGTTTTAGAAAAAGAAGACATCAAAATTCTCCCCCTCTAACCAGTGTGGTATGTCCTCTCTCATAATAGGCAGAATTTGATTTTCAGGGGCCAAAGTATGTTGTTTCATTTCTTATCATTGAAGTACTCAGACATGAGTAAGACTTTTCAAGATATGACCTTTAGTTACAGGTGTCTGAGTAGAAATTTCTACACTACTTTCTGGCTCCTGTGAGAATAGTGAGGTCTCTGGTCTCCCTCCATGTGCCCCCTCAGTGCTCATTCTTCAGCCTTTCATGCGGATAGGTGGAAAAGCAGGCAATATTAAAGTGAAAAGCCAGCTCAGGAAAGGAACACATCCTATAAAATGCCTTTCCAAGTACAATGTTTTGATTTTTATCTGAACATGTAAAACTTCAGTGAATACAGTATAATAATACTGAGGCAGAGATGTTAACCATTTACTTGAGCCTGAACATTTTTTTTCCTGAGCTCTGGCTGTGTTGTGGACTTAGTGATACAGATTAATACTTGTTCCTTTAATGCTATATTTGATTTGGTATGTTCAATGAAGTCAAATTAAGTTTGAACTAAACAACATTAGCTTACACTTTCCTAAACTTTATGGCGTCCTTTATAGTTTTTGTATTCCTTTACTATTTTAAAGACTTTAATTCTTTTCAGTAAACAAACTGGAACAAGTTAATGTGTGCTACTGTGTTGCTCCTACCTAGATGGTCTGGATTTCTTGGGTGCACATGGGGCATTTCTCCTGTATGCTCAGAGCAACAGTAACTCTTGTCTAAAGCTCTTCCATTACTTTACATTGTCACTTACTACCGAGTGAGGAACCCATGACAAGTGAGAGGAGCTTAGAGCTATAAAGAATTGCTTCAGTCCTGTAGAAAGAGATGACTGAACTCCTTTTGTGTATTCTAAACATAAGAAGGACATGACCAAGACTAGGAACATTTACAGAAGAGAACAGCAAATGTTTCTACCCTTGGCGGCTTCTCAACAGCAGGACAGACATTTCATAGTATATATTTTATAAAATAAAAGTGTAATCTAGGCTTCTAGAAACTAAAGGCAATTTTAATTTGTTTCTTCTCTTGCAGTGAAATGGGTCTACCAAATTTCTTTTGTTTTCTGACCACTCAAAGTCATGATGCTCTCAAAGATATATAACTGAGGAAACAGAGAGAAATGCCCTCATGAGATAAGCATTGACCTTTAGAGAGTCCCTACAGAACAACTATTCTTTTTGCCATGTTTTGTAATTTTATAGTTCAGTAGCAAGAAATTCTTTCAGAAGCTTTCTTCATCGCTACTCGAGGATATCTGTAATTAAGTAAAAATGAGATGGAATGAATGTGCAGCAAAGGACTGTAAACATGTTTACACATTTTGATAAACTTTCCTGCATTTTTTCCTCTTGTAGCATTGATTCATCTGCATCATGCACTAAATGGAAATGAGCAAGATGTAAAATTAATCCACCCTTGTAACTATCTGAAGAGAGTAATTATCTGATGCTTGCAAGCTGTTTCTAGAATAGATCCTCCCCAAGCTACATTAAATTTTATTATATCTATGTTTAATTCTGAAATTACAGTGGATCACATCCTTTAACAATATAAACAATGTAGCTCCACTGGAGTCAGCAGACCTGTACAGACTTTCTCTTATGGGAGCAGTACCCCAAATTATGTAAGTCCCTATTAGAAATCTGATGTTACAATAAATAATAGCAATCTATGTGTGCTTATTCTGAGAAATCAGTCTATGGATAACTTACAATGCCTAACTAATTGTCTTCAGTTCCCCTGTCAGAGGTGCTCAAAATGTGGAACTATGGAACAAAGCCTTTAACAAGCATCACTGTATAGTAGAAGTTCAAAAACAAGAAGAAGAAAACATTCAGATTTGACAGCTGACTCTATGATAAGTATGCATAAAAGAAAATATCCACTCCTGGAAAACCATTTTAATGCTTTTGGAGAATGGAAAATTGGCAAATTAAAGGATAGACAATTGGAAAAGGCAAAGGAAATAATATGGTGGTTTTCTGTT
Organism: Calidris pugnax; assembly: GCF_001431845.1. Classification (NCBI taxonomy): domain Eukaryota; kingdom Metazoa; phylum Chordata; class Aves; order Charadriiformes; family Scolopacidae; genus Calidris; species Calidris pugnax. The sequence continues at coordinate 3,320,426 of NW_015090774.1, forward strand.
CATCCTTTTTTTTTTTTTTTTGGTTGTTTGTTTTTTTTTTCTTTTTCTGTGATTTTTTTGGTTTTGGAGTAAGTCCAGTGCCTCACCTGAGCATTGAACCTCACTAATGAGCCACTCAGTCTTTGTAAACTCTGGAGTTTACAGACCCTGACCAAGAAAAGCTAAAGACATTTGGATCTAGCACTGAGGACCTGTTATCCTGGTACTAATACCCTGCAAACTCTGGATCTTTTTGAACACAAAAAGCTCTCTTGCACAAATCTATGAAATAGCTAAGAGATTTAAAATAAAGGTTCACATGCTCATCAGCAGTAATCAAGTATAGTTGCAGGAACCTGTGGGAAATTCTATCCAAATCAGGCTAACGCTGATGGAAACTTTGTAAATTAAAACAAAATTTAATTTGAGAGTTAACAATTCAAGCATATAAATATACGTTGGTTTTCAATTTGTCTGCAGAGCATTAGAAATCTGGTGCTGACAAGTGAGGAGGAGGAAATACATTGATTGGGTGGGAGGAATGGGGGATTATCACTTTTTTTTGCAGCAGCAGTTTGGATTTAGGTTGACATAAGTATCTCTTAAAACTGCACCCTTACCCTTTTCTCACTCTTCTTTGTACCTCATTGTTCCATAGTTACTTTAGAATATTGCTTTTAAAAAAAAAAAAGAACAAAACCCACAACTTCAAGAAAACAGTGCAAAGTGCTTCTTTACAGGGTACTGGAGAAGTGGTAGAGGACAATCAAGAGTGTAAAGCTGGATGTGAGAGATAGTAGTCAATTTTTGAACAGTGGAGGAAGTGGAAAGAATGTAAGGATCTAATATGCTCAGAAATATTTTCCTGAAAATTCATAAAGTTTTATCTAAATTATTTTTCTGAAACCTGGTAGAGAAAATTGATATAACAAGCCAATATTAAGCCTGGAGTCTGAAAACTTTCTAAGAGACCTTGACCTTCTGTGAGTTACTCTTTTGTTCAACATGTAGCACATTCCAAACCAGTTTTTTGGTAGTACAATAATGATTTCCAGACCTTGTGAAAGCATGAGTGATGTGAGTTCATTATCTGTCTCTGAGCATAATTACTGATCACATTGTATTTCAAAAATGAAATGCAACTATTAATATTCTAAATCAAATGAGATTCTTTTAGTGAAAATGGAGTACATTTGTGTCAGAGAAATGAGACATAAAAGAAAGGTTCATGGAGATCTAAGCTCTTCTCTTTTATTTTTCTCCCTATATTAATGCATTCATATTTTTGGTGTTCGTCTACATAAATTATTAAAAAGAGATACATTAGCAACATAAAAGCTCAACTTTAAGTAAACACTTATGATTAGATTTAAGTGTCACGGGAGTATCAAATGGAAAGATAAGTCCTTACTAGATTTAACCTTGATGTTTTGCATTGCTCATGTTGTGATTTTGAACTTGGTGATCTACTCTTCAAGATTTTGGCTCAAAATTTTTTGTTTTAAAAAATGTTGTGAAATCAGATTTGGGATTATAAAATGAAAAGCCCCAAAAGTCTCATTTGTTTTGTCATAAATGATGGCCAAATCAATGTCTGGAAATCAACGCATTTTATCTCATCAGGCTTGTTAGTGGGTAGATCACTGTTCTCAGTCTTCTGAGACCTGGCCTTTATTTCTGGCTTTGTTACCATGTTTCTAGATAGAACTGGGGTAAAACTAGAAATTAGTAATTTCTGGGAAGCCATAGTCCCTAAAGCTACTAAGAAAGTTTGAGACTCTTCCGTTGGTCTCCATAGATATTTAGACAAAACAAGTTGAGATTTTGCAAGATATTTGGGTTATGGGAGTTAGTTGTCAGTGTCAGAACCTTTTTGGAAAATTCTTAGGTAGGTCCAGTGTTGAGAACCTGCCTTTATCTGTATTGGGGTTTCTGTATGGTTTTCCTCACTGTAAATTGAGGGAAAATGATATCTTGTTTCCTCTGTGAAGTGCTATAAAATCCACTGATAAAAGATGCTATATAAAAGATTTTTCCAAGAGGATGGAGCTGTGGAAAAATGTGTCCCCAGTGAGAAAGAGCGTTAAACTTACTAGTATTCATTTATCCTGTCTAAATGTGTTTTCTAAAAAGAAATCAAAAGAAACTTACATTGAATTTGAGCTTTTCTTAGCCAGTGAAACACTCAAGGGGGAAAAAATAAAAATCTGTTCTTTCATCTCTTAGGGACTGTAACACTGTAGGCAGAGGCTTAGTACATTGCTTTCTCTAATTCTTCTATTATTGTGAATTATCTTATCTTCTGCTGACAGCTTATAACCTATTTTTACCATAAAAATCATTCTTGATACTTGATCATTCTTTTGCTGCATCAAACTAGACCTCAAAGCCTTATTCCTTGATATTCTCCTCTAAGAGTGTAGGGTTATTGTTAAAAAAATCTTTCAGTTATTGCTTTATTATTTGATATTACAATAACTCTCATCAAATATCTTTTATTTTTTCCATTTTGAAAATACGAATAGTAGCCATTTTGGACAAAGTGCAAGAGTAAAAATGTGCAAAAAACATTTTAGAATCACAAGGTGCTTATAAAATCATAAGCTTTGATTGTGGTCTAATCACAAACACAAGTTTAACACTACATTGGATTTCCCTTCTTCGTCCGTTTTCAAAGCTGGAATTTTTCATTATTATTTAAGTGCCTTTGTGGAAAATAGGTCACTATTGAAAAATTTTCCATTTTTCGTATGAACAGGGTCATATAGGTCATCATCCTCTTCACCTCATTATATGTATGCTTTACCTATGCTATTAGCCACTCTTACAGCCTTTACTTCAGTATTGAGGCCAGTTCTCAAAAATATTTGATAAAGAACTCTTTCTTGAATTAGCACTTAAGGAAACACCTCTGTTATTTGCTGTGATAACTGCTTGGTTCTTACTGGGTTTGACAATGGATATGGGAGAATCATTTTCAGTGGAAAATTACATATTCCCTGGAAATATATAGGACTCTGCCTCGCTGTGACTTACTGTCATAGCCAGATGAGGAGGACACAAAACCTCGTAATTTATTTTCCTGGTTTTAAATGCATAGCTTTGATAAACTTTTGAAGAAAGCTTGTTTAAAGAAGACACTGTGAATCAGAATAAACACAGTTCAATTAAATTTATGCAATTTACTTAACTAGGAAAAGCTGCGCAAAGTAAATCCTAAGCACATGATTTTAATACTGCATGAAGGCTTCTGCTGATGATCTTATAGCTTCTGTCTCTAAAATAAAATGGTGACATATCAGAAAAATGTATAAAACTGCACCAAAAGCTTTTCTTGTATTGCTAGCTGAATCAAACTGGCCATTTAGACTTGAGGAGTACCCTGTCTCCCATTGTGAGATGCCATGCCTGACACTATGGGAATAAGAATGAACTGTGGCATTAAGCTAAGTTGGGAGTGAGCCTATTATGAAGGCTGCTTTGAATACAGGGCACTGCTAAGCAGTAAATGTGCAGCTGCTGCACATGATGGTAGCCTTTTTGCTGCTTCATGGCACTGTGCACTGAGGCTGCTGAGCAGATTGTGTATGAAGGTGGTCACTGGTGGTGTCAAACGTGGGGTGATGAGGGTAAGAGAGATGACGCTGCAGTACAGCACTGCAGGCGCTCTGCTTGACGCTGCAGGCAGTTATTTATACATCCCAGCATTGTGGATGGGTGAGATTACAGGTTTAGCAGAATGAGAGTGTGTGAGAAGCATAACCACAGCCCACGTGAGTAGACATCAAATATGATTTGCAATCCGGTACTTGTGGGATCTGATTATTTGTTGAGTAGTTGAAAACATCTATCAAGGCTCTGTGATGAATCAGAGGACTTTCTCCCTTTGTCTCCTCTGAACCTAACCCAGTACCTGAATTCATTGCCTATTCGAGGAAAATTGCTTAATCTGTTTTAAAACAATCTATAAACCATGTCAGAATTTATCAGTAACAGTTGTTAGTATTAACCTAATGCAAAAAGACTGTGCATCTTTGTCCATCTGAATCCACAAAAGCTATCCAATTTAAATCCCTTCTACAAGCTATTGGTCATCCAAATTTTTAAAATTCATTGGTCAACGGAAACTGTGTGTTATAAGACATGTTCAGTCCAATATTTGTAATTCTTTTTCAACCTGTGTATGCAACCACTAGCTGGAATGGCAAGTTACTTGTTGAGATATGCAGAGAAATACAACTTTATTCTATGCCTTTGTTCAAACTGCCTCTGAGTAAAACTGATAGCAATAAGGTAGAGATCAAAGGGGTGATTGTTTATGTCATTGAGGAGTTACTTTGGATGGACTGTAGAATTATATAGTTATGTCTAGAGTGACGCGAGATTCTTCAGGGATGCTGCTATTTGAGGACTTGGAGTTTAAAGACAGGCTAGATTGCCCCGATAAATAGCTCTTGGTATGTTTTGCTTTAAGATTTACACGTCATATTCTGGAATATGTTTATGAGCTTGAAACTTAATTATATACTAAAATCCAGAGTCAGAGTTTTTCTTCAGTATTTTCACAGAATAGTTAGAGTTGGAAGGGACCTTGAGGATCATCTACTTCCAACCCTCCCCACCGTGGGCAGGGATACCTCCCACTAGACCAGGTTAATCTATAATGGGCTACCTGATGATCTTAGGTGGAAAGCATGATTAACAGTTCTCCTCCAAGCAAAATGAACAATGTGGAAGTCTTACCTATCTAGGAAACAGTTTCATTTGGAGGCCTGTTCAAGACTGTAAATTCAACTCTGCCAGGGTCTAGGGAAACATCACTGTATTCTGCTCCAGTAATTGGCACTTTTTTTGAATGTTGCTTTCTTTAGCAGCAGATATGCATGTACAACAGCAGACATACTTACCTTGAAAGAAAAATGCTAGCGAAGTATGTCATTCCACTTCATGCATCTTCTGACGAGTACGTGTGCACAAAAAGGTACATGTCATGTAATTTCCATTGCTTAATGCACATCCTGAAAGGAAATCTGACAGTGTTCTGATGGGCTTAGTATAAATTTACATAAAGAAAAAATTCAGTTAGAAAAAAAATAAATTACAAAGCCAGTTCTTTTTAGTAAATTATCACTCATATCCAAGTTGTAGGCCAGCTCTTTATGCTTTTAATAATGTAAATACACTAGAATTTAAAAAAAAAATAAAAAGCACACATATGTTTGTACCAGCAAAAGAAATGATATTCAGGTTTTCAAAGTGCCCTTTTTTTTTCTGTGTGTACTATATGATTTCAGTTGTATGGCTGAATTTAAGTCTGGTGTTCTGCCATCTGTCTTTCAAAACACTGTAGTGTGTTAATGATTTTTTCCTCAGTCCCTCATTGTAAACAAAATCTGTTGTTGGTTCTTGCTTGAGTACTTTTTCCTAAGCCTTTACAATATGTCTTGGCACTACAGTCAGTCTGAAATTTCCTTTCACCGCGTGATAAGTTAACGATCAGAGCTGATGAAATTCAAAACAGTGTTCTTACAGCACACCTGCTAATGCACAGGGACATTGACTGCAGTAAGGCTTTTATATGCCAACTATGTTTAGTGAACCACTAAGCTATCTTAAAGAGATAACAAATTTAAAGTTCAGTTTATTCTGAGGCCCCATTTGTTTCTGAGATTTTAGGGAGAATCCATTTCTATTTAATTTTTTGCTATATTGACTCATGTTTTGCTTAGAGTTTTGGTGAAATGTTTTTAAGGTTTAGATTTTAGCTACATTTTGGAAAAGTTGTGAGAAAAAAGAAAAAAAAAAAAAGGAAAAACTGCCAGATTTTCATAATGATCCAGGGCCATTATGAAGGACAGGGTCTTGAGTCATTAAGAGAAAGAACCTTGTGCCTAGAGCATGTGCGATAAAGAGTGATACATTTTTAAATTAATTTAAATAAAGGTTCTATTTATTAATTTGAGCCAACAAATGCCTTGCTTTGCAGAAAAGGTTTGGCAATAGGATATTGTAGGCTACAGAGGTAGATAAAAATTGGCATGGGCTAAAAACAAAGACCCCTCCCTACTTTCACTCATTTTCTGCAAAATTAAAAGCACTGGAATTCTTCACTTTCTCAATCAAGGGGACATCTTCATTTAAAATTCAGTCAGAGCATGGGTAAAAAATGGTTTTAAAACCTCCCTATACATTTTTCATCATTATATTCTCAGTGTCTTACTAATGTTTTAAAAGGAAATAAATTGTGTAGAGGAATTTTAAGAAAATTTGTAAAAGAATACATTTTCTTAACATGGAAAAACAAACGTGTATCTAGCCAGACAAAACTAATTAAACAATAATATTTCATGCACGTTTTACAAACAATGTTTAATCTGGGCTATAAAAATTACAAGCTTCTGATGTTTTCTGTACTCTGTTTGGAAACACGTATTCATCTCTCTTATGTCACCTGTCATGAAAATGTCAGAATGAATTTCCAGCTGAGCTAATTATCTCTAGCTGTATTGTTTTCAGTATTTTGCTAATCTCAATTTCATATAAATTAATCTACTGTAAGCGCTAAGGAGGTAGTAATACATATATATACATGTAATTGTTATATGCCCAGCAAGCCCTGCCCACAGTTAGAACTGGAATGCCTATTAAGGTTTTCTAATGTGGATAAAAGACTCTTCATGGACTACTGCAAATATTGAGGTTTGTAAAATATGGAGGACCCTAATATTTCTACTGTACATAACACTATTTTTGGTAATAATTTTATTCCGGCAAAGCTTTATTTAAAGTTATTTGTGGAGGGTAACAGTTGATATATAGCTTCTTCCTTAGGCATGGTGTCAGCATTCATGGAATTAATATAGAACAAATACTTAATGCCTTTTGGATTCTGATTGTCTTAGACTTATGGAAGTCTTGACACCAATTATAAGGAACAATCACATTTGAATTTCTCCAGGGTGAATGTTCTTGGGTCCTCCCTCCAAATGTAATAAGATACTCTCATATCACACTTCTTAAGCTTAGGAAAATGAAATGGCTGCTCTATCTGTATGTGTGCTGTAACTTCATGATTTAGGGACTATTCATAATATTTAGAAAGCTTTAGTCATGTAAAGACTAGAACTTGTTTAAAACAAAAAAAAATACCAAATTTATTAATGAATTCTTAAAAAACATACTTGCTTTCTAAAATATTTTTTAAGATTAAATCTTATTAATTAAAAGTTAAGAAATAAGGAAGGTTCATATATTGATGTACAAAACAGTGCCTTCCCAGTAGACTTTAACTACTGTAAGTAGTTTTAATAACGGGCTTTGTTCCTTTAAGCAACAATGTGGTTTGCTTTAGTAATTCAGCATTAGGACTGACTCACTGCAATTCCCCCATTCTCTAGGAGCACTGATGCAACATAGCTTTGAATCATATTGGTTCACGTAAAATGCAGACAACTATTTACAAAGTGCTGAGATATCACAGAAGGAAAATGTTCTTTTAAGAATAAGATTTATGGCACTCTAAAGATGCAACCTTAATTACATGTGGGATCTAGTCTTAGAAAGAAGCAGATGTCTTGGAAAGAGAATTGTGTGTTTCCTTAATTTGTTCTTAACCGAAATCCTAGCCTTAAATCTTATTTTCCCGGGGGATGAAATATGGCAGCCCATATTTCTCTCCCCTTAACAAAAAGGTATGTCGTCCTTCATATAGAAGCCTTAGCTACCCATTCTAGTGAGAAACCTTTTTTTTTTTCAAAAGTAATGTTAACTGGCTTTAAAATATTGTAAGGTGTAAAAAGTCAGCAGTTGTGGCCCTAGAAAGTTATTTGAGGTTTTTGAGGATTAAATTATAATATTTACAAGATTTTTTGGCTGTTTCTAGACTTAAGTCCCAGGTGCCTAAGCTTTTAGTAATTGCTTAATTGAGATCTCTAGCATTACTACATAATTGCAGTTATAAAACTACTAAATATATACAAGCAACTAGGACCTACTCCAGCGTTTTTATTCGATCTTGCCAAGATATAAAGGTGTATTGCTGATTATGTCCTTACCTTATGGCAACTAATAGCGTGACTGGTTGTTGTTGATTGGTTGGTTTATCTGTAAAACTTTTGTGTATTGTTTAGCTGCATATAAACACATTTCATATAGATGTTCAAAAGTAGGTGGAAAGAGAAAAATAGGGGTTATTTTATTTTGGCTTTTGGATTTCATTACTCAGTATATTGCCATGCACATGCAGGTGGCAAAATGTGAATACAGGGCAATAACCATTATGTTCGTTTACTTTGCCATTTAGGAAGCACAGATGTTAACTAGATAATAACAAGGTGGTTCTTATTGTAACAATCCTGCTGTTAGGTCCTCCTGCTATTACAGTAGTTTGCTGCTTTGGTATGCACAAGACGTTTATTGTTGGGAACTTGTGACTGTATTGCATAATTTTTTTACTAGTACTGTTTTCAAACTTGTTACCATCTCAGAACAAAGGAAAAGGAGAAAAAAAAAAAGAAGTTTGCTTTGTGTGTTATTCATAAGATATTTCTAATTTGAATTTTTGACATTTTATTGTGTAAGAATGCTTTCCCTTACTGCCACGAACAGACTGCTCTGGCTTTTTAAGGGTCTTGCTTCTTCTATTATTTACAGTTTTGTGAATTGCTGTTTGCTACTTTGACTTGGAAATGTTGAATGTTCTAAATGTCTTGGTAATGCCACTTTTTTCACTCATGTAACCTAAATGATATCAATATACTGGATATAGTTGGATCCATATGTCCCTTACCACTGCAATCTCAGTGGCTGAAAGATCTTACCTCCTGGAGGATAAGCAGGAAATTGATGCTGAACAATGAAACAAAGGTCAAAGCTCCAGGGGAGATTACAAAAAAAACATGTTTAGTAGAATTAGTTATTTCTCTAACGTCTCTATTCATCAACCATTTCTTGTCCTTGAGTTACTAGGGCCTCTGGGCACTGCTTGAATCCTCAGTGATTCTACTAACCATGTAGTTATGTCTGTTTAAAATTAAAAAGGAAAAAAAAAAATCATCTACCTGAAAGATGAGATGTAACATACAGCTACAAAGTTGATGATCAATGGTTCAAGTTCGATTATTGATAACTGTACATGGAAATAAAAGTCTGAACTCTGAGAAATATTTCAACATGTTTAGAATTAAGCAGCCTGGTTAATGACAATAGTCAGCACTGCTCCCCCTCCTCTGTTGTACTGTGCTTGCTACAACGACTCACACATGGAATATCAATTGAAATTCAAGGTTTAGGTTTTAACTATCAAAGCCATTCATAGGATTAGTCTAAGCTATGAGAGACCATCTCTTTTAGTCTATGACTGTGGTCTCCCATAAGAACCACGTTCCTCTGGAACAATGGAACTACCAGGCACTTCAGGATCCCTGAGCTCAGCCTGTCAGCCCAAAGCTATTCAGTTCACTTCTGCTGTAAGAGAAAAATGCAAAAGAGGATGACACAAATACTGTTAGCTCTGTTGAGCAGAGAGGCCTCATAGTATAATTAACCAGCCATTCAGATATCAGAGTAATTTGCATGTCGTAAGCATATAGGGCTTTTTCTTTCTAAAAATGCAGAGGCATCTTTTCCAACTGTTGGTTCATTCTAGTAGTATACCTTAACTCTTCTGTATTATAAGTAAAAGAAAGTTGCAGACTTTGTGTCTTTTTTCCTATTGCTGATCCTGCAGAGAGTTTTAATTATTCTATTTCATGCTAAAGCCTTTGAAAACACTTTAAAGTAGGCATTTAAAGTAGCACAATACAGAATATAAAATATTTCATAAAAATCTAATTAAATTGAATATTGGGAATATTAAGTTGGTCTCTTTGTATGTCAAAGGGATATGCAGATCTTACTGAGTTACCAGCACTGCAATTGTCAGGGTTTAATTCATTCATAAATTTTGCCTTCATCATGATGCAGGACATCTGGACTTAATGAAACAAAATATTTTCTTGGACTTCAGAGAAAAATGTTTTTATCTCTTCGGTAAGAAGCTTCCCATATGTTGACAACATGCAGCAGTCAAATAATTGATACAATTTTCAGAAAGAAATGGCAGTTCCTAAACCCAAAATAATATCCAGGTTTATTTTTTTTCTATTGCCTTATCTGTTGATTTTTTTATTTCTGCAGGTCCACAGTGACACATCAATTTCTAACAGTGCAAACTACACATGCTGTTTCTTTTTTTTGGTTTGGGGTGTTTTTTTTCCTTGAATACAATGTCAGCAGGTGACTATCTCTTATTCACTGGTACCATGTTGTAGTTTCACCATCCTAGGTACAGATGAGATTGATTTCTTATCCCTTTCGGCAGGTGACAAAGTATTAAGGATACTTATAGCTGAAAATAGTCTCCAAGAGCTAGGATTGTCCTGATTTTTTTGGTAATAAACATTTTGTGATCAAATATACAATCAAGTTACTAAAAAGACTACTAGTTAAATGAGTGCCTTGCTGCTATGTCATAACAACGTTCATATGCACCTTTTTTTTCCAGTAGCAATCATCTTATTGTATTCTTTGAGGCTCTCACACAACTACCTCTCTGCAGTGTACTTCCCAGTACTATCGCTGCTGTTGGAACCATACTGGCTTTCCCTCTTAAGTTTAGCTTACAGGCTGTGGAATAGTGAGTTATTACTGGCTGGTGGCTTGCTTATACTCCATTTGAGTGTCATCCTTTCAACTTAGTCAATAAAACTTCTCTTAACCCTTTTTGTCCATGCTGAGCGTGTTATGCTGAAGCCTCTTAACTCCGGGAAAGTGATTTAATGGATTATTGCATTTTTAACTTTTTCATGGATACTAGGTATCATCCTAGTTTGTGACATTGGCCCGAGTACCTCACTGTGTTGTTCTGTGTTTTCTGACATTGAATTCTGCTCAGCTGTTCTACGACATTTTTCTGGTAGGCTTTTGAATTCCCTATTATGACTGAGGTGTCTCTGAGAATACCTTGTTTTGGCAAATTATAAATGCTCAGTGACATATTACATCTGACTGAAAAGACCCATTGCAGAATAGGTGGGGAAAGGGGAAGAGGGAGGCAGCATTCTTACACAACTGAAAATAAGTGTGGGCTGGGAGACAGAAGAAAATATGTTTGCCCTCTTCTTATCCTCTTCGGGGATTGGAAGGTAGCAAATTTGAAAAAATTATAGACTGGCCACATTGATCTGAATGAATCAATACAGATGTTTTTCTGTTCTTATTTTTGTTTAGTCATTTATCTAGACCAATTAAAACCATCCATTTTTTTAGTCTTGAGAATTTTACATGAATCAACATCGGTGCCACCAAATCTTTTAAACCTCAAAAACTAAACCCAAGAAAATAAAAAATGGTAAATTATTCAGAGCCCATGTTCCTGAACTGCAAAGATTTCGGTGTCACTTAAAGTAAAATCATATTTGTGCTGGAGAAAGCCTAAAAAGGAAACAGCTCTTCTCTCTTAGAAATTTGCCTGGGGAGGAAAAGGAGGAGGGAAATTGGCCTGGGGAGCAGCTTTTGATTGTGTCAACTTGCCTAGTGTTTCCTGCTCTTGAGTGATCTGTATAGTGCAGAAGTTCCATAGGTCTCGATTACCAAATGAGGAAGAAAACCATTAAAGCACTTAAACTCATAGTTTGGGATACCAGGAAAGTAACCGCATCTATAATTTTAATAATTAAGTATATAATCCAGTCAAGGAATTTAAGGACGGTGTACAGATAATTGATGTACTGAATAGTGTTAAGCTTCATGAAGATGACATAATTTTCTTGAATATTCTTTCCTTAGTTAATATACGTGAAAATTTTAAGCAGTCTGCATATAGTACTTGCAGGATTTCTGGAATGCAAAAGCACATATCTGCTTTATGTAGAGCATCATTAAAGGCTGACCTTCAAGAGACCCATCTAGACCTATACTTACCTATTTGAAAGAGAGGTGGTGGTAGTATAGGAGTATGGCAAGCAGCCAGGAATCTTGTAGTAAAGTTGATGTCAGTAGAGGAACAAAGCTCTATAATCACCGATGTGAGAGACAGACAAAAAAAGACTAAGGTAGTATGTCCTTTCTTCCTAACAGCATGTGAATCGCCTTCAGCAGCTGAACTACCAGAATCTAGATTAACTTTTCCATCCATGTGAATTTTTGAACTAATCTATCTACTCTTATCCTGAATTTCAAGCCAAGGGTTTGACTTATGAGGAATCTGCATGTGCAATGCAAAATGTTCTTTAAAACACACTGTGGACCCTATTTAATTCTAATATATAATTCTAACATAAAGATCAAGAGGAGGAGGAATACATTACTTAGCATAATGGGGAGAATACAAAATACTAGATGGATGAGATGAGAATGGAAAAAAGAGAAAATAAATTTTCAGGAGGTTTGGAGGTACTTGAAGAAAATTCAAAGGGTATTGCTGTGCATGTAGAAATATTTATTGAGTATTTGAGTATTTTTGCTGAGGATTCAGTGCAAGATAAATTACTTTTCCCCATAGATGTTGTTGTATTTCTTTCTTGAAATAACATTTGACTACACTGTAGTTTTTACTATCTGAGCTTCAATGAAAACATTTGTTTTGTTTTCATTGAAAATGTTACCATTTATTAACAAATAATTTTGAGTTATAAGCAACTTTAATTTATGCTTGGTTTTGCTGGTATTAAATGGATAGTTTGGCTGAATGGTTTTTTTTAAAAAAAAACACCAAAAACCTCATATAATGCTTTCCAGATTTATATTTAAAAATATTTTGGGTCCATCATGTCATTGTCTTATACATCTTTTTTTCAAACTTCATAATCAATGACTTGCTCAAACTAATCTTTTCCTAAAAGTTATTATGTGGACTTCCTCTGTTGAATTTCTTTAAATAAATAAATCTGTAATTTTTTTTCAAAGTAGTTTGTCTATAAATTAAGCAGAATTAGTTTGTATTTATATTTTGGTCTACCTTGAAAAGATAAAGTAGTACTGTATCTTACTTTCAGGAAAATTCTACTTTATGGAAGAAAGCTAGATTTTGTGTTTTGTCTTGTTTACACTAAGCACAATTTAAAACAATTAATTGTCATATTTTATAACAGTAATTTACTGAAGGACTTGACTTTTTAAAATGTATACAGTTAAGTGAGATAAGAGATCTATTTCAATTATTGTAGTAAAAAATAATAAGACTGTTTACAAAGCTTTCAGAAGATAAGTTAGATGTATTCAGGATGAAGGCTCTATGAAAATATATTTTTAGCATTAAGTAGAGTTCAGGTTTTCATCCCACACACACTTGTTTAAAAACTCATTTAAAGTTAATTAAGTCCAATTAAGCATTAAATACTTCAACTGCTTCACTTCCCATTTTCTTCATTTTTAAATCATTGAAGTCCACAGTAAATACAAAATAAATGGTGTAAACTTGTTTTTAGATGTAATTGAAAGACAGCAGAAAAGTCTACGTTTTTTTGAGTGACATTATTTAGCCTTTACATGGGTTGAAATTCAGTTAGACTCGAGATAAGGAACATGTGTCTTCCCACCGTGTTAGTGGGAACCACAATTTTAAATCTTACAGCTACAGTTTTCACAAACTAATTCTACAGATCGTTTTCTAATAAAGTAGCTCTCACTGTGGGCTAAGAACAGGACATGGAAAACAGCTTTGAAAACTACCAATAGTAAGCACATACGATAAATTATTGACTCCGCTAATTGAGTTTTATCTGTGGACTTATTAAGAATTGAAAGTAATTCTGTAAACTGATTCTTTATTTGGTTGGCTAAGTTTTGATTTCTGTTAAATCCAAAATTTCTCTGTGTATGTATGTTTGTGTTAAAATTCTTTAATATATTAATTAAAAATAGGGCTATATTTTTGGTCAGTTTAATTGCTTTTTCATGAGTTTGTTGTGTTCCTGTTGGCTTTTTGGCCAAACAAAACTTCTACTACTTTCAGACAACCGGAGATACTATCACTGACTGAACTGGATAAAATTTGCTTTTATTGGATACATGATGGGTCATGTCCTTCAACTTCCCTGTATGTATAGCCATTCAAGTTATTTGAGTATCTGTGTGGTGCTACTAAAGAAAAATGTTTCTGAGTACACATTACACTTGAAATCAGGGATGACTGCTTTCTAAATTGCAGACTGTTCATCAGAATGCAGTCATCTGCCAGCAAATCATAAAATCCGTCTTAAACTGTTGAACAGATTTCAAAAGGATTGGTAGTGTGTGTATGTTTCACACAAGTATGTTAATAGTTTGAGGTACAAAGAATATTTTGGGGAAGAACTTTTCTCATTTTAGAAATTTACCAGAAATATATTTTAAGATGAGGTAACAATTCTTAGAGGTAATTTTAAGGTTGGTTTTGCAATTTCTCTTGAGTAAAGCTTATGAAGAAAAGCTTAACCTAAAGTCTAGAACATGACAATCCATTAATGTTTTGGAGTTGCATCCCCTATTACTGTCTAGACAGAGCTCAAATACCTCAGTAGTTATAATTCTATTTTAACTGTTCACATAGGTGTGTTTGGTTTTTTTTCCTTAGTAAGAAAACACATTCCACATAGACTGCACAGATATTTAGGTTGTTTTTCAGGAGGGGGAAAAAAACAAACAAACAAAAAAAAACCAGGCAGCAAACCAGTGCCTCAACACCATCATCTTAACCTGTATCCAGTGTGCTTTTAAAAATGGAATGGATCATTAAAACAGACAAATATGAAAGGATAAGTTATATTCAAATTAGACATTGATTAAATACTATTATGTCTTAATAAAAAATTATATTTTCAATTGGTTTACTGTTTTACCTGAGAATTTAATTAACTTCCTGATTATTTTCTTTAAATACAACAAGGTAAAGCAGAAGGGTTCCTTTTTTTTTAACTCAAGAAACATAATTAATGGGACCTACAAATAATTGATTTTTTGGTAAAGAATTATTTCCGAGCCTTTAGACCTTGTAGCTTAATATTATATTAGGTTATCAAGACCTTTGTGGTTAAGGGAAAAAAATGTTATTATTCAGATATTGAATTAATAGAACCTATTTAAAATTGATTTTGGGTGTATAAATATTCTTTATATTTGCAGAGATAATCTTATCTTTCCATACATAATTTTTATCAAAGAACAAATCAATTTGCCATATAGTAATAAAATAGTATGAGAACATAAAAACTATGTTCTTTAATTTCAAGGACTACCCAGGACTACCAGATTTTACACAGGCATGGAAATAGCAAATGAATCTCACATCCCTTCATCCAATGTTCACAAACATATGCCATTTGGAATAAGCAACTCTCAACTTTTAGATGAAATACTGGGCTGAACATGCTCTGCTAATATAATGCCTATCTTCCCCATGAGATCATTCAGCGACCTGTGTTTTGACATTTCTTAGGAGCATGATGTGACTGTAAAGAATCCTCTGGGTTATGCCTGTCCTGAAGAAAGCAATACCAAAAAACTTTCAGCAGTGAAGAAAACGTAGGGCTGAGAGCGCTCCTCGTGCTTATAGGACTGGCTCAACAGTTTACTGCAGTGCTCTGCCATTTGTGCAGATGGTGTTAGCCAACAGGTATTTGCTGGGTGGCTTTCCATAGCTTTGCAGTTGCCAATGGTATTGAAGCTTCGGGAGCAGCAATATGTACATTTGGCTGAGAATTCTATTAATCTACTGGTATCCAAAGTCGGCTGTGAAAAAGGGAGGTGATGACTCTTCATTATCTTCAGATAGCAAGCCAGATTTTCCTAGACTTGTGAGTATAACAGTTCCAGTATGATGTGTACTAATAAGAATTCCATCTGCAGGAGGTGGGGTAGCATTGCAACAAAAAGCTCTATTGTTCATGTTTCCTTCTATCTGGTTTTGCCTTTGCTTTGCTCAGGAAGAACACAAAACAATGAAACCTTGGTGAGGAGCTAGGACTGTGGGAGACAATTTAAAGCACATGCACAGGCAGCAGCTCTTTTAAGTCTGAGCATGTATTTCATCATGTGTGTTTCCCAAGACTGCAGAGTAGGCCTGCACTATGTATGATGATCAAGGGGCCATTGATGTGGTGGTGTGGTCATGTCTGACAAAGTAAAGAAGAAAGTGCCTACTTCCTTTTAACATCTGAGCAGAATGTTCCTAATTTAATGCAGAACTAACCTTTTGTCCACAGCAAGAGGTTGAATTTGCTTTTGTTGTAATTTACATGAGTCATACCTCTGCAAAATCCTTCAACCATCTGCCATCAGTCAATAAATCCTTTTTTAATTTCCATTAATTCTTATTAGAAAGATTGAGGAAATTCACCCATCTGTTTGATAGAACTATTATGTCCACAGGGAAAGCACATCAAGACTTTTATCACTCTTTACTTCAGGGGTGGGGGGATTGTAGTCTAGAACAATTGCAGTAATCTGTGGAAATGTTCAGTGTGTGCTGCTGAGAGGATCTGTGCATATTAATTCACTGAGTAATTGAGGAGCAAAATATTATAATCCAGGAATTCTGTGCTTATACAAGAGTGCAAGGCCTATTTTGCTTTTAATATGATTAATTGTACTGTAGTGAGTAAAACAACTTGTTATACAAGTCAGAAACTGTCAAGGAAAGTTGAGTGGTAGAGAAATAGAATGGGGGTAAGGGGAAGAGATGTGTGGTCATATTCTGTGAATGTCTCTAGGATATAAGTTCTTCTGGAAAGATAATGTTTATGTGTGCGGAGCATTGCTTTTTTTTGTTTGTTTTAGCATTAAACAAATAATAATGTAAGTAAATTGGACCTGATTTTAGTGTCAGATGGCAAAAGGACAATAGCAGAAATCACATCTGTTTTGAAAGCTGCTATTTAAACAGACAGTTCTTGTTGCTGGCCAAATATTTCTGTTCTGACAGAATATTTTTCTTTGTATCTGACAATATCTTAATACACTCCACGAAATGGTTATATTAAGTTATGCCTGGTGAAATTCTGCTCAGAGGACTACCTTTGGCAAAAAAGTCACCATCAGTATTGTGTGATGAGAACTAGCTTTGAAGGAAAGTATTGACTACAGACTCTGAGTCACACCATGGCACCATGTGTTGATGATAAACGAAGACTCAAAGAACTGCCTAAATATATACTCACTTGTTGATGTTAAACTGGAAAATTTTCTGCCAAGAAGAATTTCTGAGTGTTCCTCAACTCCATAAAGTTAGTTGATGTTCAGAGTTGAGTTTAGATTCCTATATTTGACTCTTTGCAATAAGTTTTGTAGCAAAGCAATGACAGTGTTTTGTTCAGCATGAATTAAAGTATATACTTATTTTTAAGAATAGTCCACATATATGTCGAAATGTTAGATGCCAGAAATATTTGTTACTGGTATGTGGTTTGGCTTCAGAAGTATCTATTGGGGGTGTTCTATGCTCGTGTGTGGATTAAGAAGTCAGTGTGTGTCCCCACATCCTTCATTCTGTCTTGCTGTCCTGATAGAAAACATTCATTTAAAATAATCTGGTTTTTATTTATCAATCAGACCTACTTAATTTTTAAACATTTGTTCATACTGTTATGATTTACGTTTTACATGTTTGGTTTCTCTGTGCCTTGGGGAAAAAAAGGGGATAACAAATTTGTTTATCTGCCTGTGACCTTCACAGCTCTGGAATTGCTTGGGCTATTGTTCATAACACACCTGGCATATGCGAGGATTTTTTTTTTTATCTGTCTTTTTCATAGTCCCTTATAACTGACAGAAATTGGGAACCTAGAAGACCATGCCCAGCTAGGATCTAGATTGGTTTCTTAGTTTATACCCAGAGTGGCTGTTCTCATCACCTGAAATGGGCCTGGGGTTGTGGCTTATAATTGGAAGCTTCCAGTGTGGAAATAGAAAGAATTGATCTGAGCTAACGAATGGGTAAGATACCTTTAGTAACAGAAACATCAGTGCTCATACCATGATTGTGACCATCTGCCTTGCTAAGGAACATGACTTGGTGCAGTGATCTCACTTTTCTGAGTACACTTTAGTGTCACATTTATATCTTTTCTGAAATAGATTTTAATTTGCAGTTCCTTTGCTTCAAGTCTTGGTACCCTCTGGCACCTGTTCAGTATCTGAGAATGAGTCTGCCAAGATGCCTCAGGGATATCTCTGAATCCTGGGCACTTGTTCAGGCCCAGGAAGCCTGCCCCCACCTTCTTTAAGGTCAGATCAGCTTTATCATCAGGAGTACAGACTCTGAGAATAGACTGTAATTCACTTCTCAGGCACACACTAATTTACTTAACATGAGAATTAAGGCCACTAAGGCAAAGTTTCTTCTTCTTCATGAGATCATTTCTGTATTACTTAGGTTAGAGTTGGGGGGCACCCCTCTCTGCTGATACATGCCATATTGAAATGAATTTAAAGCATTTTTCAAGCGTATTTAAAACATACTGCAGACTTTGTACGTTTAAGCTGAGAAGTTAAATGAAGAATTGAACATCTGCCTAGGAAAATAAGTACTTTTACGTAAGTGACTTCTTTAAATCTCCCTCCTTTGATTTAGATTATTCTTAAAGTTGAAGGCGCCTTCCAGAGGAAACCCCTTCAAGTCCACATCTCTTGAAAATAAATTTAAGCATTGTGTTTGGCATAGGTAATAGGTTCATATTTAGTAACCAATTTCCACTTTCAGTAGAATGTCTTCTCATATTACTGACAATTTTTTCAAAAGGACTTGTGACTTTATGAAACTGGCCATGTGTCAAGCATTAGATCTCAAATGCAGTCCCAAAATTCTTGGCCATGTTTCATGGTGGATTTTTGCAGAGTAACAGATTGCATTGGAACCTCTTACAAGTCAGAAAGGATGGAACTGCCTTGAAGGCTTTTAAAACGTGTCAGCTGACCTACAAATGTAACCAGAACATCCCTTACTTGGAGATGTGTATCATGGCTTCTTGCTGTTTCTGTTTACTCTCACACAGCAGTGAACCTTTGCTGAATTATCTATGGTTGACAGCCTTCAAAAAAGATCTTTATTCACAGGAAGGGCTCCAAGTAATTTTAAGTGTCTGGGTATTGTTTGGAATCATTAAAGCTTTGAATCAACTGGTGACAGTTCCTTAGAGGCTTAAAGAAACATTTATCAAAAAGGGAATCCTTAAAGGACTGCATGTCACATGTATTCACTTCCCATTCTTTTCCTGTTCAGCCCAATCCAGTAATACATGCAGTGTATGCACAGGGGAACACTTTCCAATTTACACACTGATATTTTGGCCCATTTATTAAACCGCTCCCAAAAATTTCTTAACTAATTGTAGCAGTCAAAAAGTATAAATGCACGTGGACTTCGCATTTCAAAATTCTCGTTAATATTAATTAAATTTTCTTAATGTTTACAATCTGTTTGGGACTTCAAAACCATATATTTTGAGTATTTGGGAAAGGGTCTTGACTATCTCTTCCAAAAAAGAGTGGATGAAGTTAGGAGCTGAAATAAACTTTTTAGTTTATAAAGGTGAAAATCTGTTTCTAAATGCTGTTCATTTTATTCCTTGCCAATACATCTAATGGGAGAGTAATGAATTTCTGAGAAGCAAGAATTATTTTTTTTTCTTCCTGTTTATCTTGAAAACAAAATAAAAGCCAGGAATATCACCCTGCCAACCGAAATGCAAAGAGTGTCCATACATGTAACTCAAAAAAACCCAACAGAGCAATAATACCAATGGCTTAATATCTTCATTTTTATATAGATTCAGGGTTATTTCATTCTTTCTAAAAGGCAATTTGATGTCCACCCTCCCCACTCCCCCTTTACTAGCTAGGGAGTGTAGAAAGAACACGAGAAAAAAAGATTGAGTTCCATTCTCAAGATTATTTGTGATGTGACTGTCTGGAAATCCTGCAATGTATTACTTTGGAGAACAAGCAGAAAATCCAGCTTTTTCAGGAGGCACTGAACACATAATGCACGGTCGCAGTGTTATTTAGTATAAGAAATTAAAGATGGACGGAATATTATCTAAATAAAATCCATACCTACTAATTCAAGCAACTAACCAAGATGAAATTTATATAAAGTTTGTTTGTAGAGTTTCTTAAATGAGTTTTTAGAGATGATTGCTATTTAGTACAAAAATAAGAACTGAGGATAATTGTTGTTTATAACTAACTACAATTATTTCTATGCAACTCTTAGTACTTTATTGTAGCGGTCTCACTGTATTCCTCTTATTCTGAAACAACAAAAATATAATAGCAGCTAAAATTGTTCTGCTACAAATGTAGTTATCTTAAGCAGTCTTATACGGTTATTATTTTTTCATTCTTAACTGGATAATTGACACTTTCCAAAATATTAAATGCTTTGAAAAAATATCTATCTGATATATTATTTAGAAATTAATTTAACTGTTGCTTTATTTTTCATGTACATAACATATTTGCATACACACTCAATTTCCAATGTAATTATGACAATTATGACATAATTTCCCAACGTCATATTTTCTCTGGAATGGTAACAGCAATATCACAAATTTCATTAACTTTTTAATGAAATTTGATGTTTGATGTATCTACTCTTATTTTTGAACCTGTTTGACATTTGTTTCTGTCATAGAGCAGTCTGAAAATTCAAACATGTTTTCACAAAACATTTGTGCTTGGAGTTCCTATGTTGTCCAGGCCTTTTATCTTGCATTATTTTCCTGCTGTTTTAGTTCTGTTTTCCAGTGCTATTGCCACCGTTCTTTGTTAACACAGGTAACCAGAATATTACGTTTGAAACTGAAACTGATTTTCCTCTAAAGTAATAGATCATATCTGATGTTAAAATAGGGTATTTTGAAAATTATTTTTTTCTACTACATTAAGGAAGCATTTGAAGATAATGATTGCTTCCATAGTTTTGAGAAAAAATTGATCTCTTTTTTTGCTAATTTATTATTTTAGAGATTTATCAGATATATTAAATGCTATTATTAAGCATTTAAGGTTTTTCTCCTTAAGAAATATGTAGAACTTTCTTTCACAGTTAAAAGTCTCTTTAATATGCAGATGTTAGTATAATTCAGTCATTGAAGGCTTCTCTGCTCTTGCTGTACATTGTCTCGGTGTTTGCACTCTGACCCGGTAAAACTTCTTGGATGGAGAACATGACTCCTTCTGCATAGACCAGCTGGGCCTGTATGGTTTCAGGACTGTGCAGAAGTCTCACAAAATATATGGTGGGGCAGAGCATTTTAGTCTGGTTTGAGATCAGACTTCCCCTAAAGAGGAACACCCCAAAAGGCAACCTATAACATTGCCTTTTTCTTGTTCAGTATTTGATTTACAATATTTTAGTATTAGGTATTACCAAAACAAGCTTCCATACTCTCTTAAGTGAGTATGGAAGCCATTAACTAGGCTATACAAACATAAATAAATTTTAACATTATCAAAGAAATATTTTATTTAAATTGAGAGAGTAATACAAAATTTATGAAAGCTTCTTATTGACATGAAATAATACAGAGCTGGAATATGTTTTTTGACATCTAAGAATTCTGAAAAGAGTTATTACATAGTATTTTCATCCAAAAGGGGTCGTTCAAGTCAGCTGTTGTCATTTAGTAAGAGTATAGTGTGATAATTTTTTTTTTATATTTATTTTTATCCCAAAAACTTAGGATGAGTAAAGTCAAAGAGACTTTTGGTGTTTAAAAAAAAACTCCAACAGCAAAACAAAAAAACATGCCAAAAAAAACCCTAAAAAAATGTTTCTGTTCTAGGAAATAAATATGATTGCAGAATCATTAAAATACTCAAATTGTAATTTCATTCCCTGCTTACTTTGAAAGTTAGCTCTGCTTGGTGTATATACTAACAGATGTCAGAATCCATCAGAAAAAGTAAGTTAATGCTGAACTAACGTATTTAAATGTGTTCTTTTACGTTCAGATGCAAAGGATGGCCTGCAAATAACTTTCTTTTGGTGTCTTAATAGTAATGATTGACACGCATATGGTACTCTTTATATAGACATCTTGGTATGTCTGACACTTGTCTTGAGTTACGGTTAGTAGAGAGTCATCATTGTGGTAGGAAGGTGGCTGCATTAAATTAGTGACAAAACACTATCCAGCAGTTACAGAGAGAAAGCAAAAAGATTATATAAAATTGAAATTAGAGTTAGGACAACCTAAAAAAAAATAATCAATTCCTTACCTCCTACTTTAATCAAGCAAAGCAATGGCATGGGAAGCACAGAAGATCTTAAAATGGGAGGAAATTTTGTTGGATTCTTGTTACCTTCAGGTTGCTTTGGTTTGCACATCTCCTAAAGGTAATTTTCTTATCAATGGAGTATGCAGAATTAGTTGGGTTTTTTTTGAACACATACATTCCAATTTGTGATGGAGGTGTTTCTTTTCAGGATCTTTATCATGGCTGTTGACAGTGATGAGTGACCTTTGTCCAAGGCATGTTGCTAGTCCTGCTTATAGAGTTCTATAACTGAAGTTGTTGCAGAGTTGTTTGTTTAGGTGACAGTTTGGAATTTCATTGAATATAAAATTTCAGTTCTAATATGTACTTATAAAGAAAAGAATTAAACTTCAGTAATATCTGAAGAGGCAGAAGATAGACTTTACTTGCAGAAAAGGTAAGGTAGATATCTAATATTAACTATTCATTATGCTTGTTTTTGAATGGAAATATTTTTACTTGAATTCATGTTAATTTAAATGTTTTTGTCTAGTTTTTCAAAAACTCTGAGGAAGAAAATACTTTCAAAACTTGTCTTACAATAGGATCATTTATAAATCACTTCTGTAAGTTAAATCAAGACCAAATTCAGCCAGGTTGCCTCCTTTAATATGTTCTAAATTTCAGCTGAAACTCGTCTATTCTGAGTTTTAGGGGTTTTTTGTGGTGGTAGTTGTGGGGTTTGGGTTTTGTTTTGTTTTGTTTTTTAACCCCCCAAATTTAATCTTTCTGCATCAACTCACAGGTGAGGAATAAAGATACAAGGCTGTACATAGAGACAGACAGTAACATCTTTGAAACAGCTATTAGGTCAGCAGGCTTTTTGTATTTGTGTAGAGAAATCTGACTAAAATTTTTATTTCTGTGTAGTGAAGCTTGAATAAAATTATTGATTTATTCCTCTAGGTAGCCTTTGCTGTGAGTGTCTGTGAAAGGAAACAATGATTCAAATTCTGTTTAGGGGGGTGACTCGTCAAAATACATTTGTGTCTAATCCCACAACTGTGCAAGATACACACTGCATCTCTAAATATAAGCAAAAGTGAACTTACATAGGCCCAGCTTTGCTCTTGCATTCATTTACACAATTCTAACTTCAACTGGAAATTCAGGTGCAGGTGTGGGAGATGCCAAATTACCGTTAAAAGAATGTGGAATTTTTAATATGAAACCTCCACAGTGGGTATTACCAATGTATGATGGTCACAGTACTTTACCTTTGTGTCATCCTTCATGTAATAATATTGCAAGACCAGTGATAAGGTGTGTCATTTTAAAATGCTAGCAGCCATGTTTACAATATTTAAGCCCTTCATGCACAGCTAAGGGAGATACTGGTATTTGTCTTCATAATCCAGTAATGTCTTTTCCTTCTTCACCTACCTTTCTGGAACTGTGAATTAGTGAAGCATGTAGAAATTTGAAGTATATGACCTGGTAACATTAAAATAAATGGGGCTCCACACAGGTCTTGGCAAGGTTTCTGATTTTGCTAAAATCTTTTTGACATCATCTTCCCAAACATAATTAATGAGGTTTAAATGGATTTTTCAAACTGAAAACACAGTTTCAAGCTTACACTAAATACAGTAGAGAAACATTTAACCTGAAAGTGATACATAAAGCTGTCAAGACTTAACAGTCTGATCACATGCTTATGCTGTTGACAGACCAGTATGGTTAGGTTATATTCTGGTGTGGTGACAAAGGTAAATTGCATGCTCCTTTACTTGAATTAAAACTTATAAATCTTGTTTTCCTCCTTCTATTGCCAAACCTCCATATTCTCTTGTGCCTCTGTAGGAAGGGTTGGAGAAAGCACAGAACAAGTACAGAACTATGATGCCCAACATGGAAAGCACTATTTATATCTCTTCCTTAGGCCAGCAGAAATAAAGTTTCATCACGTACACTTACTGACCTTGGTCCTCTGTAGCTCGGATTTCTCTGAATTGCTTTAGCTTATACTGTAATCGTGCCTCAAAGATGAATAGTCCTTTATATATTTTTCTTCTCCCCTGATTTAAAAAAAAAGAAGAAAGAAAGAAAGGAAACCACACAAACCTGTTTGTAATTGACCTTAGGGTGCAGAAAGTCTCAGGACTTGTCTAGTCTTGCTTTGGCCTGAGCTGATTTTACTGATTTCAAAAATTGCCTAGCAGTCAAATGAGCATCACCTACCCTGTTTGCTTAGGCTTTCCTAAAACCATATACGGATAACCTATGCATAACAAATAATAGCCTTTTATTTCAACTCTGGTTGGAGGAGGATTTTTCTACTTTCATACTTAACTGTGCTACCAAAGAAGCAGGAGGTTCTGATAGTGAAACACATAAAACTAATCCATACAGATGTTGAGACTGAGGGTTATCTCTCACCGTAGCTTCGTATTCCTCCTGATGATGATCTCAGGATGCTCTTGACTTCTTATAGCCTTTTTCCCTCACTCTCTTCCTAAGGACAAGATTAAACCCTTAGTACTCAGAGAAAAACTGGAAGGGTGAGCATAAGAGAGATAGTTCAAGAATATACTAGGAAGGTTTTTAAAGTAATTTTATCTGTGTTGAGGCTTTTCTGAAGTAATTATATAAATTGGGCTAATAGACTACTTTAAAATATTAATTGGAATGACAATAAACTTTTGGTTCTGTATATGTATACACACACATAAAATTAATTCTTTTTTTCCTATGGCAAAAGTCTGAATATAACAACTTTTGTAATTAGCACCCAAAGCCAATTATGCTAAAGGTGAAACAAAGCAAGTAGTGGAAATATGTGGTGGAGGGGAAGAAATAGAAATGAAACAACAGAACTGTCCTTTTTAACTGTAGTGCTGTTTTGGTTAGGCTTAACCCAGTCTTAATATAAGTTATGTTTCATCTCTTTCAGTAATTTTTTTTTTTTAAATGAAAGAGAGCCCTCTGACACATGCCTCCTGAGAAGTAAAAGCAGAACTCTACACCGTTTTATGGCTTAGCTTACATCCCATAAGTATTTCCCTGTTGGATTTGGAGTACTTCTTAATCTTTCGTTTCTCTTTTTTTTTTTTTTTTTTTTTTTTTTTAAAAAAAAAAAAAAAAAAAAAAAAAAAAAAAAAAAAAAAAAAAAAAAAAAGTTCTAGGAAAAATATTAAACCCTTCTTTCTTGCAAGGACACAACTTTAGGTGATGAGTTGGCTCAGTCAAATTTTTGGGCAGGCAGCAAGGGTATTTGTTTTCTTTTTTTTTTTTTTTTTTTTTTAATGTAGGCCTGTAGAGTTTCATAGCTTTCACA
The DNA here is from genome assembly GCF_001431845.1 of Calidris pugnax. Classification (NCBI taxonomy): domain Eukaryota; kingdom Metazoa; phylum Chordata; class Aves; order Charadriiformes; family Scolopacidae; genus Calidris; species Calidris pugnax. The sequence goes on from NW_015090774.1 coordinate 3,345,960, forward strand.
GAAACACTGCAGATACTGGAAGTCAAAAATTGTCTACGCCCTGTAAGATGAAGACTAGTAACGATGTTTGTGTTAACTTTACTAGAGGGGAAAATAAAGTGCTGCATTAAACTCCTGTCTCAACCATCATTGTCAGTAGTGCCCTTTGGAGCACAATCCTGTTATATTTTTCTCTTTTAGCTTTTCTTTCAATAAGCTAGGAAGGACAAAGAAGTCCAGGTTATCTTCTTATCATTGTTGTATATGAATTTTTACTTCTGAAATGGAAGTTACTTTTGTAATGTATGGGACAAATAGAAAAACTCATGTGAAAGCTTGAGCTGGTTCAAGAAAGCAAAGAATCAGGAAATAGGTAATCTCTTCAGCACATGCTAGGAAAAGAAGAATAACGTATCTGAAATAATCAGATATGTTTGGAAAATTGGGCACATTTGTTTAATTTCCCCATTTTTGTCTCTTTTATAGTAATGTACCCTGAGGTAAGTTATGTACTAACCAGTATGCAATTCCATACTAACTCTGCCTATGGTGTTTGTGATGCTAACGTGCAGTCCAAACAACCTGTGCACTCAATGTTTTCTCAGCTGTGGAAAATGATGTTTTGATCATTATTGTCAGCCTGCTTTAGCCTTCAAATGTCATCTTGAAGGTGGAAGTTTATACGACCTATTTTCTTCTGTCAAGGGATCTGTGATATGTTAACCGCTCTGCATTAACAAGTAGAAGCCCCCCTCCCTTCTCCCTCCCTCCACCATCCCAAATGCTGATTTTGATGCTTTTCTTCATTTCCTAGTTACTTTTTGGATTAATCTTGTTCTAACTGGAAAAAAAATATATGGAATACTGTTACCTATTTTTCTGTTTTCTTAATGCAAATCTGATTCAGCTTCTAATGGTATTTAACTTAAGTGATATATCTTTAAGGGAAATAATATTTTTTCTGAACTATTCATTGTTTAAGCGCTGTTTAAAAAGTGTATAAAAACAGTAGAAAAGTTGTTTATGTATGTCTCCATGTAAGACCAGACACCAGACTTGTGCAGATATGTGTATTTAAGTAAAATTATGACTTCTGTCTTATGATAATAGTTCTGAATGATCTGAATGGTTAGGAGCACTTTAACCACTAATATTTGAGGAAAGGACAGCATTATGTCTTTTTACATAGTGGAACTAAGGCTTTGAAAAGCTAGTTTCAGTTCTATTTTATAGAATTATAAAATTGCCTAGATTGGAAGTTTAAGTTACCTAAAAGAAAAACCCAACCAGAAAAACTAACCAAAGGTTAAACCCAGAGAGATCTTAAGTGTCTTTTTGTCTTTGGCTTTTTTTTGTTTTTCTTTTCCCCTGAGATCTCTGAATATCTATTGCTCAGCTGCTGCAGAGCAGCAGCCCTAAACTCTCAGGTTTCTGAAAAACGGCAGAAAATTCTCACCTTTTATTTAACATACAGCTGCAACAGGGAAAAGATATTATGTTAATCCCTGTTTATCCAGGATTTTTTATTGGAAATACTAGTTTTGAGTGTAAAGCCCTCCTTCCTATCTCCCTCAACCTTTAGACTGTAGATCAGAAGTTAGGTGTATGTACAAATGAGAATTTTCACTTCAAGTACAGTTCCAGAACTTCAGTAAGGAGAATGAAGCATAAGGGTCAAAGCTGTTGAGCTCTAGATTTGGAAAATAAGAGCTTGGTATCGGCAAATAAGATATTGTGAAATGATACCTGAACCTGAAGTTTCTTTCAGATATACCTAAGCAATTTTGGTGGTTTAAAATGTTCTTTTATCTGTTAGGACTACAAATAAGATTACAGCTTTCATGCTTCATCTGTAGAAATCGAATCTTGAAAAATAGCTGAATGGATGAAGACATCAAATTGTCTCTTATGTTATGTTTGAAATTGAATTGATATTCCACCACATCTGTACTGACGCCTTCATCCTGTGTATGAGGGTGTATATGTTTGCTGCTTATCCAGTCTATTCCATTTCCAAAACTCCAATTTATGATAACATTAGTTTTGGAATACTTAAAACTGTTCATATGCAATATTGTCCACTGAAAACTAGTTGCCACTTCTTACAGACCCGAAGGTATTTTATTTTTGAAGGAAAAATGGCTTTGTGGAAACCGTTTGTGCTATATGGATACAACTCCACTCAAAATCATAAAAATATCTAAGAATCCAGTTGTATCTCAGAAGATGATGACTTTTGTGGAGATAGACTCTTCATGAATATTAATGATTCAATAGGTGTCTGACATAAGAGCTATTGCTGGCATGTAGAGATGCTAAGGCAAGGAAAGGTTAAAATGCCTGTGTTATCCATGAAAGTGGTGATAGAACCAAAACCAGAAATCAGATGGTTTGTCTTTATTCAATTATTAAAATTATGTGTTCCTTCTTTCCTTCCATATGTATGCTAGTATTTTCCCAAAAACTATTTAATACAAAAATCTGAGATCTGAATATGGGTTTAAGACTATTATTAACCAATTCTTTAATGTTTTTAATGTGCATATTAATTTGCCAAGTTTTCATAAATAACTAGTTAGTTCTGATATATATCTTTCTCTTGGAAATCAAGTAAGACTCAAATTCTCTAATACAACTTTTTTTTTCTGTATTAAGGGCAAGTATCATCGATTCAATACTGTCTAGGAGGACAGTAGCACTTAAAACCTAAATTTCAGCTGTTTCCTTGGTAACAAAGATACAGCTGCAAAACTGTGTTGAACAGAATAGAAGGAAACAGTCAAGTGTTTCCACTTTTCTGCTATTTTTGAGTTTGAAATAACCCCAGGATTATCACTACTTCAGAAATTACAAGATACGGGACCAGAGAATGGCACTTTAATTCCAGTTTGTTTGTTTTGTCACTTTTAGGTTTCTGCACACTTTCTAGGATTGCACAATTGATGTCAGAAAACCTGCAAAATAAATCATAGCAGAGGTTTTTGTTTTGGTGGGGTTTTTTGGGTTTTTTTACTTTTTAGTTTGATTGGTTTGTTCTGTTTTTTTTTTTTTTTTACAAAAATCTGCTGTGTAGTAGAAGTAAGCCTTTCCATGAATGAAATAAACAAAAAGGAACAAGAAAACACAAAATTTGTTTTCCAGTAATTTTTCAGAAACTATTGTCTGGGAAACCTAGTTCACAAATGAAAAAAAAAAAAAGAAAAAAGCCACTGGAAAACTGAATTGTTAGTAAATTATGCACAATTAGTAGGTTACTCTTCCATGTATGTAGATATATAGAGTTTGGTAAGTCTTTTTGGAAGTAGTATAATTGTAGTATATTACCAGTAGTTTGTCTTTCTCAATTATGTTATGCATAAACTACTTGTCCTCACTAAAAAGGTTTTCGTACTTAATCTCAATTTGCCAATTGTGTGTCATTGAGACAAGTATCTCACAAGAAATGCTTACTAAATTAGAACACAAATAAAGCAACTCTAAGTTTTAATTTGTGCAGCTACTCCAGCCTGGGGTAGGGCTTCTGTAAATAGAGCCTTGTTCTTGTAATTTAAACATCTGCTTCACATTTCCTCAAATATTACAGGAAAAGACAGTCATGAGATAAGAGGGTGATTTGTTAATGAAACTGTGTATTGTGTTGACTAGCAGTGTCTGATTGTTTCCTTATGATCCCTTTATTTGTCAGTTGCATCCATCAATCAGATTTGTCCTTATATTCAAGTCTATAGAGTCTTTGATGTAAAGAGTGCTTTGAATTATATATAAAATGAAATGTAGTATAGCCTTGTAAACCTGTTTTACTGCAACTGTAATTAGTTTAGGCCATAAACTGAAGGTTCATCTGTCACCAGCCTAAAATCTGTTGTGAGAATGCATAGTAAGATTTAATAGGTGGGTATTAGATCAAAATATATTAATTCTATTGCAACGGATTACTTTGCCTACCATAACGAAAGCTAAAGCAGTTAAAGGAAAAAAAAAAAAAGGGTGAAGACTTTGGGGTAGAATGGTAGAATTGCTATACAGCATTTGGGCTATTGTTAAAGAGTGTAAGTTACCTGCATTTATGTAAGTATATGTACTATAAGTAGCAGACAATACTTTTATCCCTATTCTCTCTTTTTTTTATTTGCTGGAATTAAAAAAGAACAAAACACAAACTCTTTCTTCTCAACTTAAACAACTACCGTTTGCAAGTGGCAGCTACTTTTACTTATATACTTACTTTTATTTATAATAGCTAAGCATATAAACTAGTTTTTATCACAAACGTTGAAGTTTGATATTCTCAATCAGTATGATAAGGCAGTGGAACAGGAAAGGTAACCAAGTATTCATCATATGCAGCATGTACTCTGTGTCTACCTAGGACCCTGAATATCTATACTTCTCCCAAGATTTATCACATGGTGTCTAAAGGAAAAATAATTCAGGTTATTTTTGCATTACTTAGCGTGATCTGTCATGAACAATACCAAAATCATCCCAAACTCTGCAGCAACAGAAACCAAAGTGTTTATTTGTGATGGGGTTTTTTGTAAGGTCATTTTAAGATACTGTAGGGTCGTGCAGTAAGCTTAAATACCTTAGTATCATTCTCCCCCCGTTATATGCAAACCATGTGCTCATGTGCAATGGCCTTGACATGCTTTTCAGATAAAGAGATAGAGGAATACTGCTTCCATATTATAGAGCGCTGCGGCACAGTGTGGTTACAGGGACTATAAAGCTACTGGTGAAGAAGCTGCCTTTTATATGGGTCAGAGAAACCTATTTAGATAAGTAAGAAAGAAAATAGTATCTGCTTTAAGCCATAACTGATGGCCAACAGAGATTTTTCCGAAACGTGTTAGCAGTATTTTCATCACGAGGACTAGCTTTCAAACAAGTTAGGGAAGCACTAAAAGAATCAGTCTGGGCTCTAGCAAACGTAAAATATACACACTAGAAGCTGCAGGACTATCATGACTGGGACTGTAATTCAGTCAGGTTGATCTGTAGAGTGAGCAGATATGCGCTGAGAGCAAATTACAGCTATTATCTTACAGGCATGGTACAAACAGCGCCATAAGGAGGATAAGCTTTAACACTATTGTTGAGTATAAAATAATCATCTACTGAAGATGGGTTGTAGAGACATGAAATGGTTTTGTGAACTGTATTCACCTTATTCACAGCTGGTTTTCAACAGACTGCCATTTGGATGTTTCGGTATCTATAAAAGAGCTATTTTTTAGATAATTAAATAACATCTTAAGTTAATTCTATTTTCATTAATATTAAAGAGACATTAAAATTTTCTGTTACCAACTAATACAACATATTGATAGGTTTGAGCTACTTTTCAGGTTTGAAATATTTCCAAAGACATCACAGGAAGAGAAAAAATAAAAATGAAAAGTTATCTTAGTGTAGAAGAGCTTTAACAGATTTTAGCAGCATGTTCTCATAGGCTTATAGAATTGCCTGGGTTGGAAGGCACCTTTCAGATCATCTAGTCCAACCAAACACCATCAACCTAACACTGACAAAAAACATCACTAAACCATATCTCTAAGCACTATCTCTACCCATCTTTTAAATACCTCCAGGGATGGTGACTCAACCACCTCCCTGGGCAGCTTGTTCCAATGCTTGATAACTCTTTGAGTGTAAAAATTTTTCCTAGTATCCAATCTAAACCTCCCCTGGTGCAGCCTGAGGCTGTTTCCTCTAGTCCTATTGCCTGTCATTTGGGAAAAGAGACCAACCCCCACCTAACTACAACCTCCTTTCAGGTAGTTCTAGCTGATAGGTCAGCGATAAGGTCTCCCCTCAGCCTCCTTTACTCCAGTCTAAACCATCCCAGTTCCCTCAGCTGTTCCTCATCAGTCTTGTTCTCCAGACCCCTCACTAGCTTCCTTGCCTTTCTCTAGACACACTCCAGCACCTAGGTGTCTTTTCTGTAGCGAGGGGCCCAAAACTGGACATAGTACTCAAGGTGGGACCTCAACAGGGCCGAATACAGGGGAACAATCACTTCTCTAGACCTACTCACCACATTGTTCCTGATACAGGCCAGGATGCTGGCTTTCTTGGCCACTTGGGCTCATATTCAGCTGGCTGTTGACCAATGCCGCCAAGTTCTTTTCTGCCAGGCAGCGCTCCAGCCACTCTTCCCCAAGCCTGTAGCACTGCATGGGGTTGTTGTGACCCAAGTCCAGGACCTGGAACTTGGCCTTGCTGAATCTCATACCATTGGCCTCAACCCATCAAATTTCTTAGGAAATTATGTTCTTTTGTTGAGCTTCCAGTAAAACTTTCTTCCATAAACACTAGTTTGAGTTATAAGTATGAAAAATGACCAATTATTACAATGCTTTTCATGAGCATATGCTTTATAAATTTTATTTTTTCTCTAAATTTACACTTATGTAATCTTTCATGTCATCTTTGTGCTACCTATGTGAATGTTCTCCATACTTAATAAATAAATAAACTTTAATATTCTAATGAAAATTAACATCATTGTTGTTTTTGTAGAAGGGAGAAACCTATATTAAATTTTTGATCAATCATTAAAACGAGTGGCATTATGCTGTGCCTCAAGGGAAAAGCTAATGTGACTTTTTTGTTTTATTTCTCTAACTCATCAGATACTATAACAAATACAAGATTTAACTTATACTATTAAGAAATAAACTGTTTTATTTTTGTTTCATGTCTCTAAGGTAAACACATCTCTTTGCAGTTTTAGCATTGCAGAATGAGAACCATTTGATCAGAAATAATTTATAAGAAATAAAATCTGGATGTGCTAAATAGGTCTGAACAGTACAGTAGCTAAGAAATAGCTAGGATTTGTCTTTTCTTTTTGCCCCAGAGCTGTAGATAAAATGGTGTTAGATTTCAGCTGTACCAGAGGAAAACTAAATTGTGTCAGGATACGACAACCAGAAAAAGTTATCTAGGAGAGACGAAGATAATACTTATTTTCCTGGCCCAGTCTTTTGGAGTTCACCCAAATGAATTAGAGTACGTTAAAGTTAAGTGCTCTCTTCACTCCCCACCACCTGGAGCCTATATCCATTCAGATGGACAGGTTTGCTCATTGCAGCTCCAGAATGGTTAAGGAATAAACGTGTTTTTCTGCATCAGATCCCTGAAAAACAGTCATGTAGAACTCAACTCTTACAAAGTGTATGTCCTCAATCTCCATGCCTCTGTCAGGTAAGGACAAATATGCAAATACCATGTATCGTTTAGGCTGTCAGTTAAATAGAGCTTGGTTTTGTTTACTGCTGTTACTTCAGTTGGGGTTTTGTAGGTAGCTACATGACAGGCAGTGGCTTTTAGAGGAAATAAAATAGGTAAATCCTAGAGTGATTTTGATTCCTAAAAACATTTTGTTTACTTCCACAATTTAGCTTCTGTCGTAGGAGACTTTCTCTTCTAGATCTGAGTCTTTCTAGGATAGTGAGAAGCATTAAGGAGCTTTTTCTCTCTCCATCTGATGAAATGGTGATGAAGGTGTACATGTTGCAGTCACCATAATGCGTATGCCACTAAATGCACCAAAATAATAAATTCCAGTCTCATACATGTAACTCAGACATTTCTTAAGTAGGATCCACTTGCAAAGCAAAAAAACTTCCTAAGCAGTTTCTATGAGGTAAATACTCGTTCGTCATTAATACTTGTATCTTCATCATAGCATCTAAAAAGAAGAATGGAATGTAACTTTATTTGCTAGTCAGCATACTGCTCTGGCCTTGAATTCACTATATGGATTTAATTTAAGTAGTAGCTTACTGTAAATATATGTTTGCAACAAATACATGGTATTTTGCTGGTCTACATTTATATGTCTCATCATATAAAAAAAAAACAAAACAAAAAAACCCTCTTGAAATACTACGGTTATCATAATAAAACAAAAAACTTCGAAACTGTTTCTCTGTTCAATTTAGAATACACAGCAACTGAATAAGAGAATACCAGGCATACACTATATTGTGCTTTGATTTAGAATACATAGTGACTGTAATCACTGTATGAAGGACATTTATTGTAGCAATTTCTGCTTTATAGAAGACTTGATAATGAGAAGAATAAACTTGTCAGAGATACCCTTTCTCTTCCTCCAGTAATCCCACCTTCTCTTGTTCAAATACATTTGTTGTGTCCCGTAAATGAAAAGGCAGAGCTAGCACATGAGCACTCAAGTGTAGTTTCTCCTTTCTGAAGTCAAATGTTATTATGAAATACATTCTTTATAGTGTATCATTTTCATATTTTCAGATTTTACTGCATATATTACATTGCAGTATTCAGTTTGTTTATACAAAATGCTTTACTAAAGCTAACATTTAAAAAAAAACTTCAGATGTACCTTTCTAGAATGATCTAAATGAAAAAAGTACGTGCTTGGAAACTGTTAAGACTTAGGTTCCATACACAGAAAACTTTGTCTGCAGAAAGTATCCAGAAGTGCAATCATTTTTTTGGCCTAAATCTGAAGACCAGACAAGGAAATTATATGGAAGAAACTACTACAGAAAAATTCCTTGCCTCATAAAGCAACCCTGTTGGTATTGCTATAAGAAGTTAATACTCTCTGCTTTTCCATTATTTTTTTTTTTAAATATACTTTTAAAATCTTAATAAGAAATCTAATTCAAAATAATCTTGTGTTGTGTGTTTTCTTTGCAGGAGATAAATGCAAACCTACTGAATATACCAAAGTGAAAAATATGTTACTGGATCTACAAAATCGGAGATACATTGCACAATCAAAAGATAAAACCTTTGATGAGAAAATGGTTTTAAAGAAACTTCTCGTAGATCAAATGTTTAATTACTTTGATTCAGACAGCAATGGACTTGTGGACACTAATGAATTATCTCAGGTAAGATTTAGATTTTGTTTCTATTTGCAAAGTAGTTGTTCAGTTGTTTTTGTCAGGACACACACGGTATATTATGTCTTAGATGCTTTCACTTTAGTCTCTGAAGTAGAACAATTCATTCGAGAATTTTGGGAAAGCTGAATTATTCAGAAAATGCAGTGATTTTTTGGGATACACCTTGGAGTGTTCAAGTATAATAGGTTGCTTTGACCATGAGTTGTTTTATTATCCACAGTGTGGTACCGTAAAGTCCAAGTGTATGAATGTATTTTAGAAGTTAAAAACTATGAAAATTATTTTCTAATCAGTTCTGGAATACTAAATGTGTATTATTGCTTTATATAACTTGGGGCTAGAGAAGTACAGAAGGAGTCTTGGAAAGAAAGTTCATGGGATTCTCTAAACAGCAAGCTTGAACTAAGTATGGATGTAAACCAATAATTGTTGCTCTAGTATACAGGATAGCAGTAGCTTTAATCTACCTAGAAGGATTCATTTTGTTAAAGAGCATTGTTGTAGCAAATATACTTTGATTTACTAGATAATGGAGAAGTCCACGTTCAAGAAACATAATCATGGCTGAACTATATTATTGAGTCTAATGCTGGTCAGGCACTTAAAAAGACAAGAAAAGTTAAGATTTGTTAAATGCCACTGTTGAACATAATCCTATATTTTAAGTTGCATGGCAGTGTTAAGAAATACTTACAAATTAATATCTAATACCTAAGGTGTTAGGCTCAAGTTATCATTTCCATAAAATTAACTTCTAAAGGTTTAGTGTCAATTTTCAGGACCAGAGGCTGCATGCAAATACAGGTATCATTTCAAATAATAATAAATTACCCATTTCAAAAAACCAAAAATATTCTTTTTCTGTATTTGTAAGATTGGGTTTTCCACTGTTTCTTAGAATTTTTTCAGGTCTTCAACTTCTAGGGAATTTGGTGCCTGTATATATTTTACAAATAATACTTCTTATATTAATATATTGTATTAATACATAAGATGCATAGGTGTCACAGATATAGTGTGCAAATTATTTTTAATACTTACAGATATATATATCACCAACACCTGAAACAATGTGATAGCAATTAGTGTATTGGTTAGCAGGCTAAAGAAACTAAATTTTAAATCCTTCTTTATTTTACCACTTTAAAATAGCTTGACTATTGCCATAGCCCTCATGTAACTACTGGAAAATAGTTGAATTCTTGCGCCAGTACAAATCCATTATGTAATTATTGGTGAATCATGTTATTTTCATTAAAGGAGCAGGACTGAAGTACTAGCGCTGAAGGTCAGTATCAAAAATATTTTGCAAAATTTCCAGTTTGTATAAAGAAACAGTTCTTCTCTATTCAGTAGCTACACATACGCTTTTTCTCTTTCCTTTGTTTCTTTGTGTCAAACCTAGTTTAAAAAAATAAAATAATTCTTCCTTTATGGTGTTTTCGAACTTTATATACCTACTTTTCCCATGTAATTTTTTCTAGAAAAATGAATTTATAATGGCAACATAAAGCAATGGTTTTTCACAAGTGTGGGAACAGGTCACACAGCCCAAACATGGTGCTTTGGTTTTTTGCTAAAATTCATTGCAGAAATAGCAAATTATTCAATGTAAAAATAATAAGTTCATTCTTAGTGCTGTGCTGTTTGTTATTGTGTGTTCTAACAAGAGACACAGTGAATTAACCTGTTGCCATCAGAGATCATTCTTTAGTTAGTAGAAGAAAAATAGAGAAGCTACACCTGCTTCTCAGGAAGACTTCTCAATAGCAGATGCTTCAGCTGAGAACCTTTGTGTCTCTTTCATATGACAAAAGGAATCACCGAAGCACCTTTGCAAAACACAGAATAATGTGTGGTTTTACAATTAAGAACCCAGCTCCCATATAATCTCAATATTTGTAAATCTTTGCTTTCACCTGATGGAGGAAGATTATAAACTGCATATTTACTGAGAACAAATCAACTATGTGACTCAGTTCTCTCTGGAGACTTCAAACAGGACAAAAGAACTCAGAGCAATATCTTAAAATGAAATACATTGTTTTTCAAAGTATTGTCTTTGATTGTTGAAAACTTGACACTTTTATTTTGTCCTCCTATGGTTTAGGCCACTGATGTTTTTTGTTCTTTTTCAACATAAAAGATTGATAAATCAAGATCGTTTTGCAAAGTGGGATTAGACTCTTGCTCTCTTCTGCCCTTAGTGTATATGATAGCTATCAGTAGTTCTAAAAATATGAATTGCTGTGGTAGGATAAAAGAAACAAAAAGACCTAGTCTTGAATACTCTATCTAGAAAGTATTGATTTCTGATGTGAGAGAGGAACCTGACATTGAGAGATTGCCGGGCCAATTAACTTTCTTGAGAATACGATTGCAGGGAGCGTGGGAGAGGCAGCGTCAGAAAAGTCTTTGAACTTCCCTAGGACTGAATGGGTGACACAATTGTACCTTGAAAATGTTCTCAGTATCGGCAGAAATTGTCTCAGTTGTTCTCACGATACAGCAAAAGTTTTGCAAGCTGCAGACCTGTCAGAAAAAATAGTGCCTTTCTGCATTTTAAATTTAATCATATTAAGGGAATATGAAAAATAACATACCTATTGTAGAAAACAACAAGGACTCCTGAAGTCAATTTAAGTTCACATGAATATTGAACTTCAGTTTTTAGTGCACCTTAAATTTTACATTTCCTCAGTCTTGCTATGCAATGAGTGCAACCAGGCTCTTGGACTGCATTTTATCATCTCATAGGTGTCCATATAGACATCCTGCCTAATGTAAAATTAAAATTAATCAGTTGGAGACTGGAAATGATGATAGAAACACTCCAATTTTTATTAATGTATTTTGAATCAGAAATCATAAAGTTCTTGAATTTGTGTCTTGATGCAAAAGAAACAGTTATTCCTCTCCAGAAAAAGCAAAAATACTGATTTTTTTTATTAGAAAAGCTTTTTCAAATTGTGAGAAAGATTTAAAAAATAATTCAAGTGTTAAAACAATAAATTGGCAAGCTACTGTTTATTTTCTTCATTTGAACAATTCAGGCATTCAGGAATCTTGTCATCTTCATCACCTCTGGTCTAACATAAATGCAATGTGTCTGCAAGATTTTTAGCAAAGTGGGCTGGTCCTTGAAGTTTTGGTTTGGTTTGGTTTTAAAGCACTTTGAAAGAATTTAAATTAATCGAAAATAAAGGAAAACAATTGATTCTTCTGGTTAGCTATGAATATTTAGTTTCTAACAGACTCACTTGTTTATCCATTGTCTTTTAACGTATGCAAAACCAAACTGGAATTTAATACAAAGTTATAAATGGAACATCAGTGTTTCTGTCACTGTAGACTGCTTGATTACTGTATATTGTTGTTGCTGTATAGAAGATAAATCAATATTTGAAATGTTATGGGGAGACATGGGAATAAAATGTGTTTTTCCAGTGATGAATGCAGTTATTCCTGTGTGGTAGATTTGCCATTTTATAAACAGTAAGCTTTTTCTGGTTACTATCAGTGAAAGATACCTAAGCTTTAAGAACATTTCATCGTGTTCAATGGTGAAATTCAAGCTCCTTCTGTGTGTGAAAGTGAAATAATCTACTCTTGATTGGACTTGATTAGACTTCGAGCTGCTTTCCTTCTTTTTTTTTCTTATACTGGCAAGCTAAAAAAGCAATATTTTATAGAAAAAGCAAGTCACATAGTCTGAAAGCAAGTTGAATATATAATAATAATTTTTTTTTTCTTCTTCCTTTTCTGCTTTTCTAATGATCTATTTTCTTGAGTCAAAGAAAGAGTTTAGCAACCTGACTTATCCAACTAATATCTGTAATTTCAAATCCATGCATACAGTTCTGTTACTTACCAGGTTAACATAGGAAAATACATTACATTTTATAGAAACTCATCCTTACTTCTGCATTTTATTTTTATGCTTTCTCAGTGCAGTTTAATTCCAGTTAATGAGACTAAGCAAAACCAATCAAGAAACAGCCAAATGAGCCAACTACTCACTCTCAGAAAACTGTACAAAGTTCATCATTATTTCAGGGAAATGATGGGAACTACTGTAAGATTAAACATGCCATTTTCACATATCAATTTAAGATGCTTCAATTATAGGTGACATCAGAAATACACATTTCTCAAGGTGTAATGAGCCTTTGAATAGTGTTATAAATCCATGTGTGTTTGTGGATAAATACACAAGGTTTGGGTGTGTGTATGTATATACATGATCTTTACATAAAGGATAAATCCAAGAGTTTGAATATAAAATGTACTAAGAAAATAACAAATTTTAAATAAGAAATTAAGTACTGTTGTCTTTATGGCTATGTGTAAGTATGTGTATTTATCTCTAAATCTCAGGACTATGCCATAACTTAGAAGAATGCGCACTCTAGATGAATAGAGCTGTATCTAGGAACAACTTGGTTACTATGTACTATCTTAGAAATGTGTAATCTGAAGGAATTATGCATTTAATTGGTTTGTTTAATACTGCATTAATTGCTGCAAAATGCATAGGTAAGATAACATTTTAATTAGTTTCTTGTTGTTGTTTAGTCTTTAAGTTCTTTTTTCTCATATTTACTTCAATTACTATTGGTTTTTATATTTGTCAACAAACTGTTGCTTGTTTGTGAATAGGGAACAGAAGCGTGTCCTTTTTTATGCGACAACTTGGCTGGAATTATGACTCAATTTTTTCCTTCAAAGATTAAGATTCCTAATGTGTTCCCTGTGTTGAGCCACTGAGATCAGAAGAAATTATTTCACTATTAATGATAATGCTGTTATACTTTGTGCCACCTGATACTCCATGGCACGCACTTGTACAGCTACAACTAAAGTAAGTTGCAAGTGTTGTCAGCATTGGTTTCCCAGACTCTCATCAGAATACTTTGTTGGATCCCTGGCCTTTAAATTTTTACCCTTATGACTTTTGATTTTGCTTTGTTAGGGTGGTATTACTATTTGTTATTTGGAGACTTGTAACTGAGGAAAGGGATAATAATCCTAGCTCCTCTTATTGAATTTTTTATCAACTTTGGTGTTTCCTACATGTGGCATAGGCAAAAGCATATTTTGCCTCTTAAGCTGTAGTTCCACTTATTTTCTGCCTATTAATTAGGGATGCATTATTATTTAGGCTGTAGTATTTATTTTTATTATCACTAACCTACTGGAATGTCATGTAAAGAAAAAAAGTGTTATGAATAGCTTTAAAATAGCTTCAGTTCAAATGGAGCATTTGGGATCGTCAGAGGTATATAAGCATTCCAGACCCTAACATGAGTTGCAGTTAGGGTCTGGAATGCTTATATACCTCTGACGATCCCAAATTGCTAGATGATCTTGCAGATATGAATTTCTCAGTTTCTGGATAGGAACAAAGTCCATACCTAAAGTCTGAGAAGAAATGCTTTTAAGTGTACTACTGTGGAAGATGGTGGAACAAGGTCAGTGAAGCCGTCATGCAGTCAGAATTATCTGCTGCACAATTCCCAATTGATGTACTCAGATAAGGCACTGAGTGATACCACTGTGCTGAGATACTTGCTTTTAGGGAAGGTGAACTTCAGATTAACTGAGCCACCATATTAACTGTAAAGGAAGTTTTTGTTTGTAACTGTATTTCTGTATCATTTTCTTTGGTGAAGTGCATAAAGACAATCAATCACAGGCAACCAAAAAACCACTGACTGACAAAATTTTTGGGAAGGTAGACTAATAAAGGAAATGCTGCTATTTCTGGACTAGTTTCTTAAAATCTGCAGACTTTTCATTGTGGCTGTCAGAAATCAAATTGAAATGAGTGAAACAATCTACTCTGACACGCAGTTTATCATTTTTAATCAGATTAAGTTTCACAGTCTCCTGAGATTTGGATTGTACTGACTAAACTCCTGAGAGGTTTTGCACTTGGCTACACTAACAGTGTGCTATTGCATGCAAAATAAGTAATTGTGTGCTCTATCCTCAAAACAAACAATATTTTCCAAATAATATAAATTCCTCCTCCATGTTTCAAAGAGTAGTCAGTTCTCAAGAACAAGGTTCATAGTTCAGAAATGCCATATTTAATTTGAAAATTTAGATAAATTTCAAAGTTTTCAGTATTTGTAGAGTTTCACAATGAGCCACAAACAGAGCAGCAGTTTTGCTCTATGTCTTACTTTTTAGCTATTCATGATATGAAAGGTATTTCACTGTATTCATGAAAATGTAAAGTAAAATTTTTAAGCATAAATACTTGTAAACGTCCTCTGGTTTGAATTTTCATCTCAAAAACTCTGAAATCAAATAATCCCATGTGTGACTTGTATGGCATAATCATAAAATGGTGCAGATCAAATTAATCAGACTTTAACCTTTATATTAAGGTATTTCTAACATGTGATACACTTAAAATTTTACCTGTTTGTATCCTGCCTCTCTAACTCTTAATTACTGTCTGTTTAGTTTAACCAAGGAGAAGACTGGCTAGATTTAGAGAATTAGCTCAAGAATCAATTTGCTTGAATTTTACTCTTCTCTCCTCCATAGACAAACATTAATAGAATTTAAAACTTAAGGCACACTGTTAGATCATCTAATCTAACTTCTGTATCATAGACATGGAATTTTATTCTATTTGTTCTACAATTTTAATTAAAACCCCATAATGGCTTTTGGCTGAAGCAGTAAAGATATACCTTAGATTTGATTTGAAAACATCACGGAGAACATAAGAATCTCAGGATTCAAGGTTAATTGTTCCTGTCTCTTTTCTTTTTTGGTTTCAGAGGTATTATTAATTTTTCCTGTCCTATTAACTTCTGTTTGCTACATTGAAACATCCTTCCCTACACTGCAGCCCCCTCCCTGGGAAAGTACCTGTGGAATGTAATGCCGTTAATTCTTAGTCTCCCTTTAAAAAAAAAAACAAAGAAAAACCCCCAAACCTATGGAGATTGATTTTTCTTAGCTTTCTTAAAGCAAAGTGTCTTCAGCAGGATTCTGATTGCTTTCCTGGATACTTTCTAACTTTAAAAGTTCACTTCTAGTTTCTCAGCAGTAAGTTTTAGTATGTACAAGTCAAAACTGAATGCTGTGTTTCAATACCAGTCCCAACATTGTCTTTCTACCCCTAGTTACTTTGTTACATTTCCAAAATTCATACTGCTTGCTTAGGCTGCAGAATGATCCTGGAATTTATGAGACTTCCTTATCCACAGAATATCTTGCCTCTTTTTCAGACAAAATGCTTTCCAGGGCCCACTTATCCTCATTAAGGTATAGTCTATGTTCTTTGTTTTAGATGAATGACCTTGCCTTTGGCTCTGAAAACACAGATCCTTTTCCTGAAAATGTCCAGCCATGCGAACCATTTCATTCCATATGTTGCCCTGTCCATCTCCTCATTATTATTCACTTCAACAGTATATACCATCTGCCAATTTTCTTTTTGTATTTATTTTTAAATTATCGAGAAGGATTGGGATGAGATCCCAGACTTTCAAAATACCACTGGATTCTTTCAGCCATTGATGATTCCTTACTAACATCTATATTTTTCAGGTTTTACAATTACTGACACTATTATTCATGTAGTATATGTCTTATTGATATGGTATAGTTTTTCTCTTGTAATGATGTAGAGTGTGAAATTAAAAATACCTACAAGAAGCTATTATGTTCAGCTTCGTAAACTGAATCCCTTACATAAGTAAAAGGAAATGAGAAATGGGGTTGTCTGACAGGCTGTATTTCCTAGAAGACAGTATTAAAATATGGTGTTGTTAACAGCATTCGGAATAACAAAAAATATTCAGTCTTTGTGAATTCCACTGTTTATTTCTTGAACAAATACTGACAATTTTTCTTGCCCTGATTGAATATTTGTGCTGCGTCATTGTATATCCCACCTTATAGAATTTCACTGACATGTTAGAAGGTAATGTCAAGAGAAATGTGTCCTCAACGAGTGAATTAGGGACTCTTGTCAACAGGCAGTGTGATCCTGATGGTTTTAAACCCCTTGATGCTAACATTAGTTGCTAAACAACTTCTCTGTTGGCTAATAGCTTGGTTAGTAGTCAGCTTTGCCTTTACTTTCATTTGGTTGTAATTTTGTATCACAGTTGATCTATCTAACCACAGAAACAGGTAATTTTTCAAAATCCAAATCCCTACACCCTAATACCTATTCTGAGTTATACCTTTTTGATCTAATATTAATCCCCCATCATTTCAAGAGAAAAAAATCAACCAACCAACCAAAATCTCCACAAAGATTAATTTTGCTTTTAATCAGAGTAGATCTGATCCACAGATCACATGCAGATTTGGGAGATGGCTAGATCCAGCACAAGAGAATTCCTATTGGATAAAAATTGGAACAGATCTTTTAACATTGAATGACAGATAGTTAAGATTAATCATGATATGAAATCACTTCTTATAAAATCACTCACCTAATAAAATTTGTTCTCATGGACATTTTTTGAGGATTTGTGTATTTATCAAAACTGAGTGAATTTTCCAAAGAACCCCCAAGTATATTGTCAACCGATATATAACCAAACATTGAATCTTGTATCTGTGATCAAAATCACTGGTTTACTGACGATCAAAAGTAAATAAGTGCTAGGAAAAAAAATCATACCTGTCCATAGTATCGTTCTTGGAAATATCTCAGTCATTCTGACTAATCTTTTAAAAATTATTTTTATTTTCAATCAAATACAAATGGAAAGCATCATGAGGCAGATTTCAACTCACAGGATTGAAGCTGAGAACACTAATATGCAATTAAAAATATGATGCTATAGTGGCAGGTGTTGGTGGGCTTTAACAAAGGTTTTGTTTCATCTCCTTAGTTGTAAAGTTTAATCCTTGTTTGTACAATTGAAGCTAGTGGTAACAAGTGTTTTAAACTATTTCAGACCAGCCTATATGAAAAAAAAAACAAAGGAACAATGCTTCTCATCCCAAATATTCCTTTTTCATGAACCAGCTATGATTTTAAATACACTTAATGGCCTTGAAATCTCAGATATTTCTGTTAGAGTGAAGTTTTCAAAACATGTTATATCTTTAGTAGTATTTGTGTAATGGCAGTGGACTTAGTTCGAGTTATTAATTTTTCCCAGACTGCATTTTTGTCCTTTATGTACCGGCTGCAAGACCTACAAAATTTCATTTTTTCTTAATTCAGTTTAATGTGAACTTAATAAACAGACTTTTAAAACATGAAAAGTATCTAGTACTAATATTCAGGTCGTGTAGTATGAATCCTTAATTAATAATAGCTAAAGCTCGCTTTGTGGTGATTTTTCTTGTCTTTCTAGTGTACTAACAAGGTTATTTTCTTTTTAGAATATTTTTATATTAGTATATATAAGATTATCTTTGATAGGACAGAATGTTTGTGTCATTTTTCTTTGCTCTAATGCTCCTTTTATTGTCTGCTATTTGTTTAGAAATTTTCTATTTATGTGAATAATAAGTGAATGCATTCCTTTCTATTCCTGATGATTCCTTTGCAGAGCAAGTGAAACACAAAAGCCTTTGTATCCCGTTTTTTCAGAAGCTAAATATGATATTACAGATGTAATGGTTTTGTAGTTACTTTGGGAGACAGGTAGACAGCAAGAAGAGTAATTATTTTACAAAGGAATTAACTATAGTCATATTTATTTTTTCTGTGCCTGGTACAAAACTTTAAACTGTGCAACATTACAACAAGGAGTTACATTCAGTTTGGTTCTTTCATGTGATAGTGTTTGTGATATGTGCACCTTGTAAAATGAGAATTCTGAGTATTTGTGGTTATCAGCATCTTAAAAATTCCTTGAATGGAATCAAGGTACATGTCTAAAGCATTTACAGACTTTAAACCAAAATGGTGCACAAATTAAAGAACATTTCTCTGGGAGAAGTTATTTGGAGTTCAAATCTAATAGCTATTAATTGTGATCTGATTACAAAGTCTATGTGCCCTTCTTGAGAAACAGGAGCCTTTTCAGGTCAGCTACTTGTATAACAGGTCTTTGGGAAGGTAATAGGCTTGTCAAACGCCTGTAAGAAGTTGATACAATTAGTAGGGTAACAGGAGTTTATTTTAGTTATTTTTTAAAATGCTTGAATTTGGTTTTTGTGGTTAGAATTTAGACTGAGAAGAAAAAGACATTACATCATGTGTACTTGGGAAATTATTATTTCAAGTATATTTGAATTCTTGATCATTATTCCTATACGTGTAAAGTAAGATGAACTTTAACATTCAGTGTCTTTTTAGTGCTTCTATCTATCCCCATTATAAATATTCCCTATATATTCTAAAAACTTTCTTAGCAAGTCTGTCCTAAAGGCATTAACTTTTAAAACTGCAATAAATAATTACAAAGTAACTGGAAATCCCTGACTTTACACAGTTGCAGTTCATTGCCCCACAGCAACCTTAAAATGATCTATTAAATGATTATTAGAAACAATTAATTATACCAGAGAACTCTAAAAGCTCAAATGTAATTTCATGGTTATAATTTTCTTGTCAGGTAATAAAACGGGATGAGCTTGGCAAGGATCTGTCTGACTGCTCTCTGTTCGATTTGCTGAAATACGATGATTATAATAGTGACAAGCACCTAGCTCTGGAAGAATTCTATAGAGCTTTTCGTAAGTACAAAGATTAGCCTATTCTTCTTTCAGTTTTCTTTTTTCTCTATTGCTTTGTTTCTCTAAAATGTCATTTTTTAAATTTTTAAATCTTAATATATCCTGATGCTGTAAACATCCTGATGATGTAAATAATGAGTATAATTTAACAGTCGAGATTAAGTAGAGAAATTTTTAGCAGAAATCAATGAAAGATCCATTAGTGTCCAGATTTCTGAGGGATGTTCGTAATGAAGAATTCATATATAATGTTTCTTAATGCCAACATACATTAATAAGTCTGTATTGCACACAAGTGGGAAATAGTGTGGTCAGGACATAACCAGTAGAACCAAAAAAGATGATGAGATTATTTCTGACAAACTCTGCAACAAAAGTACCACTTCTTTCAGATGCTTTATGTCTTCTTAGAACTCAAAGAGAGATATAGATTTGTGATGTAGTTTTGCCCAGTATGTATTTGCTCTCTGAATGCCAAAGGTGACTGTGGACAAATGTGTACAGTGCATACGAACATCTCGACCAAACCACTGGGGTATGGGTCAGCACGGTAGTGAGTAGGAGAAAGAAGAAAGATGTTGAGAACTTTCATATGGTATGTTACATGTAATATAAGATATATCTGTATATTTTCTTATGTCCAGATCAGAAGTGATTATTTTCACTCTTACCTACCTCAAATCTGAGACTGAATCTTGAAATCTGTCTTTGGTTTCAATCGCTATTGCTCTACATTGAGCAACCTGGCAGCACAGGAAATCAAGTTTGTGCTCAGCACTTCTACAGTTATATTTTGATTATTCATTGATGACTCCATTCATTTATCTTCATTTTCAATCATGGCAGCCTGTTGCTTTAGTCTTGTTTCTATCTTTGGACAACTCATAGCTCTTAGCCACTTTAGATGATGTCAAATGAAAAAAGATCCAAAACTACTCACAGAGCTTAAACTAAAAAGTAATGAAAGGAAATGAACAGAAACAAAACGGCTATGTGGAAAGCAATGAGAACAAATATGAAATTAATCATCAAGAAAGACTACCTGAAAGTTTCCTAGTTTTTCCCATTGAATTCTATTTTAAATTCCTTGAAAGTCTTTCAGAAAGTGATACTGCTAAGCTGAACTGGTGGCTTACTGCTGCTAAAAAAACTTTGATCCTGTTTCCTGACATTGTCTGACTGCCTTTCTTGCCATGTCCTGACACAGTCTCTCCTCTGAATCCCTCACTAAATCAGCAGAAAAATATTCACCCTCCACATCCCACCCCCAATCCTGTTTATTTTCTGCCACTTAAGTGACCTGAATGGAATAAGCGAATGGTCAGACCACAGCTCCTGCAAAAGGAAAGAAAGGAGAGTGCAGCCAAGAAATAAAGGGGAGAGAGGGAAAGAATGAGAGAAGGTTGGACTTTGTGGCAGTGAGTTAAATTGGTTCATCTGTACCAGTAAAACCCTAGGAAATACCTAGAAACCCTAGAAATACCTTAATTTCTTTATTAAAAGTTGTGATACAAATCTGATTTACCAAAACATACAGAATCACAGAGCATCTATAGAAATGTACCCATGCAATATCTAAAATTATATGAATAGCTGTTGTAGATCTTGATTATATTGGTAGATGTGGAAATATATATGGAATATATAACAATCAAAGAAGGTTAAAGAAGTGTTTAAAGGTGTTAGCATGCTGTTTGCAAACACTGAAACCATGTATTAATGGAAGCATAACATTGCTTCCACATAAAACTTTGAAGTACTCCTGAGGGATTATTTTGCATAGTTGCAGAACTCCAGACAGAAGGATAGCATTTTGTTGTATGTTTTTAATGGACTCTTGAATAATGAAGATTATTTCCATATGGTATGTTAAGCATTGCCTTAATATGAATGATAATAGAAATATCAGAGTACATACATTTAGGAATTATTTAGGTTTCTTTGTTGCAATAAAATAGTGGAGAAGACCCTATTTAAAACTATAATAGTATCTTGGAGGATGATTTCTTTAGCAAGATTCATTCTTCAATGTAGGGTTTCTTAACAAACTGTCTACATATTCAGTACATTGTTTAAAAATTAAAACTAAAAAAAGGTACTCATTCCTTGTATGTTGTGTGCCCAACAGGCTGAAGGAATGTGACATAACATTTATCTCTGTAATTAAGGAAAAACAAATACTCTTGAACTAAATTTGAGGATTAACTCTAGTTCTATTACATTTGTTCTTGAGATAATTTGAATTCAGTCATTCTGACCTAGGTCAATAGCATTAACAAAAACTACATCATGACGGAAAGGTATACTAATCTAAGCAAAACCAAAACAAATTAAATGGTAGCCAGCTGGTCATTTGTCTTCTGCTTTCAAGGCTAAACAAGCTGAAACCAAGCTCTCCATACAAGCCAAGCCAAACCCAGGCAAAGCCTGTGTGACAGCCCCAGTCCAGGGTCCTCTGTTTTTTACTTAAGGCAAAGCCTCTGACCTGTTACTTGTAATGGCAAGTATGGAGTTACCAGGATACAGAGAATTAATATAGATAGGGAACCAGATCCATGTAAGGAAATTTAGGCAAGAAGTACTCATGTCACATCTTCCATACACCATTCTACACACAAGTATCTCCTCATTTAAACATCAGCCTATGATTAATTAAGCATTTTCATTTTCTTCAATAAAGGGAAATAAGAATATTGAAAATATTTATTCCAAACAGAAATGAGCTGATTTTTTTCCAGAATTTTCTTTAATTATTTAATCATCTCAATTTTGTTTTTTTAAGTTATAATGATGATTTATTGTAACTATATATTATAATACTAAATTTTTAATTTTATACATTGTGGAAAAAGTTACTTTTCACCAGCTTGGACACTTGCAAACATGTAGAACAGATTGTAATCGTAATAGGAAGGATATTTTTTTTCAAAGCAGTTTTCATAACTGGCATGAGTAAAAGATTATAACTGAGTAATAGTATTTGCAGGCGATCATCTTCTAAAATATTATGGTCTGGATCTGAGTGGTGGATTTGAGAACTGTTGAACTCTCCTCATTGAAGTTTGTCTGCCCAACTGCTGCAACAAGCAGTTAGTGACATTCATTCACCCAGAAGGGTAGTGGAGAAAATTTAGGTTTGCAACTCTGGAGAAATGGATGCTATTCAAAACTGCTGCACAGAATTCAAAGGGATCTTTGAGTTTATTCTTTATTTATGTAACTGTAATTTGGTTTTTTAACTATGGAGAGGGAGTGGAAGAAAGGGCATAGAAGGGAAGCGGTTCTAATGCCTTGTTTGTTAAGACAGAGTCATGTGAGCACTGAAATGCTAGGATTAGGTTGTAGAAGTAGGGGAGGTATGGGTCACAGCACAGTTTCTATATGTGGCAAGTCCCCAAGAGTACTTTTGAAGCCAGTTTGTACCTAATGCTGCTAAAATATAAAACGTACTATATGTACCAAAATATGCTTTTAAAACATATTTTAATTTACTGATGATTAAACAGCTCTGGTTTTCTAAATACAATTCTTAGTCAACACCCTCTACTCAGCACAGAATTATGCTACATAGAACTTTGGGGGAAAAAAAAAAAAGCGAAGGCCGGAAAAGGGCTGAGAGAAGGCATTAGAGATACTTATGTCATCAGCCTGAGCCTAATAAGGGGATAATGATAATCAAGCATACAACAAGGATGCACATTTGTAGCTGTGATTTCAAATGGTATTTAAAACACTTGGACAAGATTTTGAACACAGTTGGATAGGATTAAAAGCCATCTTCACTATGCTGTTGAACAACCTACTGCCCTAAAGTGGTTTCTTTTTAAAGGGATAGGCAATTCCATTTTATTTAAATATGAATGCATATCTGTGGGATTAATTATCAGTACTGTTTCATTAGCACTTGCAGGTAGGAATTCTTTTCCATTGGCATACTTAATTAGAAATATGGCTGTCATCTAAAGAAAGTAAATTCAGAATCAAACATGACTGTAGATTGTACTGCTTTATGAAGAGTTCCCCACAGATAAGAGCAATTTTTTTTTTCTCTAGTGATCGATAATAAACACCTTAAGGGCAAAGATTAATCATTACCTGTTTTAAATGTATCAGCATTCACATAAATATATATCTTTACATATATAGATACATGTATCTCCTACAGGAGAGCTGGCGAGGGACTCTGCCAGGAAGTGTAGTGACAGGACAGGGGGGGAATGGTTTTAAATTGGAAGAGAGGAGATTTAGATGAGATATTAGGAAGAAATTCTTTACTGTGAGGGTGGTGAGACACTGGAACAGGTTGCCCAGGGAAGTCGTGGATGCCGCATCCTTGGAAGTGTTCAAGGCCAGGCTGGATGGGGCTTTGAGCAACCTGGTCTAGTGGGAGGTGTCCCTGCCCATGGCAGGGGGGTTGGAACTAGATGATCTTTGAGGTCCCTTCCAACTCTAACCATTCTATGATTCTCTATATGCTTGCTTATATTCTGTGAATTACTTTTGAAAGTCTCATTTTATCTGTCAAAATGAGTTTAAAATAAACAGGACAAGCAAATGTGAATAACCGTATACAGTGGAATAAAAATCCCTTTCACCCTTCAGATGCTGAGGTACTAATGAAAGAAAATGTGTGAGAGGGTGCCCTCTGCCTCGGAAGTTTGTGCCATGTACAGATTCACAAAATATTATAGTCAGATGAAGTTGCTTACTGGTTTCTGTAGTGTTTAAATACTGGCAAGACTGATGTAGATTTCTGGGTGTCGCCTGTTTTCACTCATATCATGAGAAGCTTTTTTTGGTGCTATAGCATC
Source organism: Calidris pugnax (assembly GCF_001431845.1). Lineage (NCBI taxonomy): Eukaryota > Metazoa > Chordata > Aves > Charadriiformes > Scolopacidae > Calidris > Calidris pugnax. Next base: position 3,370,327 of record NW_015090774.1, read on the forward strand.
TATCTACTAGATAATTATCTATAATTTAACTAGATGAAGAGTGTCTGGAGAGAGGAGCCTGAAAAATCATTTCCATTAATATATGAAGATAAAAGAGAAGCTTGTATTTAGCTAGGTTTTGGGAGCTTGGGACTTGGAGTCGGCTGATTCAGTCCCCTTCTGCTTTGGCCACTCCATGTAAAATTCTATCCTAAAAGTGATCCAGCTCCATCTAAGTGTTTTGGTTTACTTCTTTGTTTTCCCTCCCCAACCAGCCCCAAGCTAAAGCATTTTATGTCAACAGATTTTCTGTCAGGGTTTTTTGGACAGGGAAAAATATATTTAATTTTTTCTGAAAGAGTGGCTGAAAGCCACAGATTCTTGGAATACAGATTCTTGAAAGCTTTCTCTTCTATAAAATAAAACTTAACCAATGTGTTTCCTTTATTTTTTGAGGATTTTCTTTCTTTGTCTAATGTCTCCTGTGATATCAAGATAATTCTGTGTTTTCTGTAAATGCTGTCTCTTTTTGTTTGTCTTCTAGCACTCCTTTCTAAAATAAATAACCTCATGTGTTTTCCTCCTTTAAAATACCGTCTAAAATGAAATTTCAAAGCAGGTACTTCAGATGGCCTTCATGGTGGGTTGCAAAACCTCCAGGCATACCACAAGCAAGTAAATAGTAATAAATTTTTCTTTTTGATCGCTTAGCAGATGCAGATGTATATGTAGGTATTTCCCTTTGTGATTGCAGTAGAAAGAATGATGCTAATTTAGATATTTATGAATAGAACTGATTGAATGCAATGAATACAAATAACAAGTTTATTGTAAATAATAGAACTAAATGTTCTATGTAACAGTTGACATCCTGCTTAAAATGAAGAAAATAAACTAGCAATATCTCTCTGAATTGTTTTCTATTGTTAGTGCAATACTATTTTTAATGCTATCTTATGCTCAAAAAAGGGACCATGGAAGGCCCTCACACTGAGGACTTGAGTGCAAAATTTACCACCAGTTATACAAGAAATTGTCAGAGAGAATTAGCTAGCCAAAATAAAATAGGTCCTTTCTTCTATTTGTTTTCCTTTATAGTTTCACTGGAACTACTTGTGCTTTCAGCTACCACTTAACACTATTAGCAATATCTAATCTGTCATGCAGCTGTTATTCAAGATCATGTACCGTACATGCTATTCCTTTATATATTTAAAAGTACCTTCAATTTTGAAATGCTGTTCAGGTCCCAGATACCACATTCAGATTTTAGGCACCCCTTATTGCTAAGGTATTTGTTTGAAGTGATATATAAACCTACAGTAGCAGCTGCTATTATAGATGTTGATCTGGGCTGAAATTATAGAACTTGTATTTGGGCTTAGCTTTTAGGAGGAAATGTGAGGCCAGTGCCTAATATGATGTTCAAACTTGGTGTTTTGTTGTGTCTTGAATCATATGGAAAGGCAAGCAGCGAGAAGTTTCCATGAATGCAGGGCTCATGATGATTGCATATGCTTAGTTATTACATTTGATTCTCAAAAATGTTTTTAAAACATCACTGCTTTCATTAAGATAGCTTTACTTCCATTTTGATTTGTGAAATTCAATTATTTTAGGCACATGCTCAAGATCTTTTTTTTGAAATGTGTATCTTTATTTCCAAAGCAAAATAGACCAGAATTCAACAACATCATCATCTAAATATAAAATCTATACTGAATTATTCATTGAAATAAAGAGACTTCCCATTGGCTTCTGTAAGTTATCCTCAAGTCCACAAAGCCTAACTCAAAAAATACTTACAGAATTTATACTTCCAATGACCTCAATATAAGGTCCAAAATACTGTATTTAATATGGAATCTGAGTCAGAGCTTTATAACTATGATGAGTCTTCAATAGTGAAACAGGCTAACAAATAGTAGAGGAAAGATTTTCTGAGGGGGGAAGCAGTATTATTCTTTCTCCTGCTACCATTAATTCCTTTTTAGCAACAACTAGTATGTATCACGTTGTTCCAGAGGGTATTATAATTCAGCCCTAAGCTCTGAAAATACCGGTTAACATCATACTGAGTAGAAGCTACTAGACTTAATAGTAATATTTTTCTGCTCAAACGAATCTATCTTTCAAAATCCTACCTATGATATGTGCATTTTTTAATCTAGAGATTCTCAGCTGGAAAAGAATACAGCCTCTTCTGTTGAGTGGGCAGAATTTTAAACTGATCATTTCCAACAAGTAAATATTTAAGGTATTAAATATTATTTAATGGATTGAAGTAGTACGCCTGAAACTTCTTACATGCCACTAAGTCATAATGAATTCATTTTGATGCCAAGTGATTTCCAAATGATGATAAATGTGTTTATTTCATGCTTCCACAGTAAGAATCTGTGTGGGTTTTTGTGGATTTTGGGGATTTTTTTTTGTTAGTGGTGTTTGATTTTGGTGGGGTTTTTTTTAGAAATGTTTTAATTTTTTTAATTAAAAAAAGGTCTCATAGTAAAAAGGCCCTTTAGGAAAAAAATCTTAAGTCTTGCTGTTTGACAATGTAGAAGTCCTCTGGGTATGCTAAGCTGTTGGTGTATTTTGCCTGTTTGAATCTGGTTCAATGTGGGAGATAACTGAGTTTACCATACCTTCTTTTTAGGATATACTCAAAAAGTTTACAGAATCACAGAATCACAAAATGATAGGGATTGGAAGGGGCCTCTGGAGATAATCTAGTCCAACCCCCTGCCAAAGTAGGTTCACCTAGAGCAGGTTGTACACGAATGTGTCCAGGCGGGTTTTGAGTATCTCCAGAGAAAGAGACTCCACCAGCTCTCTGCATTCCATTTCCATGAATGCAGTGCATTCTGCATTTATAGTCACGGTTTTCTTTAGTAACAATTTTAAAGAAAGCACTCTTTCTACATAAAGGGGGGTGGGGGGAGGAAGGAAGGAGTGAGAAAGGAAAATTACTATCAGAACATAAGGAGTAATGACTGTGCATTAAAGGAGATAGTCACTAGTTAATCCACTAGCAAGAATATTAAGTATCTCTACTTCAAGACAGAATTACTCTTCTGGAACTATAATGAATATTAATAGGCTCATAAAATACTATTTAGTAAGAAAGTCTCAATAACCATTACATTACTTGTTTTCTTTGCACCCATGGCAGTAGCTCTTTATCTGGATTTCACAGTCAAAATTGGTTACCAATTTCAACTTCCAGAATAACTTGCTATAAACAGTATTAACCAACAATAAATATTAATTTAAGCATAATTTCTAAAATAATTTTCAATATTATCATTATATTACACCTCAATATAAGTTAGCTTTCCTTTAAAAAGAACTGAAATTCTATTTAGTATTTGACTTCTTTAGGAAACGTATAGAGAAATCCTTTTCCTTTTACAAAAAACAGAGTGCATTAGTCTAAATTTAAGACATGAGTGAAATGTCCAGGTATTTCCTTATGTGCCTAGATAGTTGTTTCATTTTTCAGACAGCTGAATGCACCAATTTAAAATCCATTTAATGTAAGGAGATCATTACTGCATGTTGAAGTAAATTTTTATTGGTTCGGCATTAAATTTAAATAGAAAATATTTTGAAAAAGAAAAAAAAACCTATCAGAAGCACTGCTAACTTGAATCTGAGGGAACTTTGCTGTAATGTGATAAGATGTGGTGGTCGTTTCTCAGTTGCACTTAAGAAACAGAGCAAAAGCAAAGAAAAGGTCGTTCTAATTCATTGCTCTAAGTCATCAAAAGGAGACCATTTTTATCACTAAGATAATTTAAGTATTTCAGATGAAGATTGAATGAATGAGATGTTTTTTCTGTCCAAGAATAAATTTAATTATTTGGAGTATGTTTTTTGAGCTGCTTTGTGTTACTTTATGCTTGATGCAAAGTTGAGTTTACTGATGATTCTTAAATACCCAGCACCGCTGTTCACTTCAGAAAAGTGATACTAGGTAATTTTATTCAAAAATTTGAAACATACTGTTTTGTCTTTATACCTCTCAGGCTACTTTGGAGTCCAAAGGATCAAGCTTTCCAAAAGAAGGCTGTCGAGTTTTTGGTTTGAGATGGGTTAGGTTTTTTTTTTTGATAACTCTGCTCAGTTTGCTTGTTTTGGTTTTGTTCTCACATCTGGGTAAATAAAAATAGAAAAATATTACAGTCAGAAGATTGTAGAAGACTCTTAGTAATTGCTGAGATACTTGGATTTCTTAAGCATATCTGACATTTACCCTACAAAAAGAGAATCTGAAGACCCAATTTTGCACCTAGATTATATTAAAGTACTTTGGAAATGCTGTAAATTGGGTTAATAAAAAAAATAATTACCATTTTGTAAAGCTTGTGAGCTTTTCTGTAGACCTTAGTGTTATAGAAAAGTGTATTACAGTATAATGGGAAAGTTTTTTGATTGAATGCCCTCAAATATCCATTACGTACAATAATGAAAAATTAGCTCAAAAATGTTTCCATTGCAAAGAAGTATATTGTAGAAAAAATCCTTTTAGTTCAGTCCATTGTTCATGGTGAATTATGTTCTGCCAAAGTGATCTTATTTCATGGAATTTCATTACCAACTTCATTTCCAAAGCACAATTTCAAGTTTTACTATAGTATTGCTCCATAACTTTTGAGTTTGGTTTTTGTTTTTGTTTGGGTTTTTTCCCCTCTTTAATACTGTGCTCCCATGGTGTGTTTTAGTGTGTTGTATATTTTTGCAGTTTACAACTAGCCAAGCACATCTGTATATACATTGGCAATAAGATGCTATTTTTAAATGTATGAAATAAAGAGTGAACGAAACATTTGGATCTAAGAAAATGTGGATAAATTAATTTTCAGTATGAAAATTTTCAACATACTACATTTTAAATAAAAATAAATTAAGTGATGTGTCTTGGCATGCTAAATTAAATGTTTCAATAACCACTTAAAGTTTCCTACCTGTTTGGGGTTTTTTTCCTATTTTATAAAATGGGAATAGTTTATTTTAAAGTTGAACATAGATATGTGTATGAATAACAAATATGTACCCTTAGATAAAAGTGTGCAAGTATATAGTTTAATCTGATGAGTGGTTTTAAGCCACACAAGACTTGGAATTCCTATTTGAAAATGGCCTCTTTGTGTCCATTTTCAGAGCACCTTCTGGCCAGATTCACACTACTGGGCTCTAAAGTTGCTGCAGGGCCCTGACCAGGGGAAACAATGGAAGTATTGGAAAGAACTGGAAGAGATCTTTGCTTGTTGAGACAATCGAGCATATTTTTCTTTTCCATTTCAAACTTCCCAAGGGAAAAATAGCACAAGTAGACATATAATAGGAGAGCATCTAACCTACCAACTGTTACACTCTTCCTTTATGTCTGCATTTATTACAAGGACACTCAAACTGTAGTAATTGCAGTGATCTTTTTAAATGGTAAGATGTTAAAATAATCTTTCTAGTTAAGTTTTCAATGCTCAGCTAATTCAAAAAATCTAAAGCTGCAAAATTTGGAGAAGGTGGGACAATTTGCAATATTACTTCAACACGACAAGTGCATTATTTCTGGTTTTAACCTAGTTTTTTTAAAAAAGTGTAATATAATAAAAAGTTGATTTCTAACTTCAGAAAGATAAAAAAACTACTATATTGTCAGCTCTTAATGAAGCAAACCAATTATCTATGAATTTGGGATTCTTTTATAAAAATGAATAGATTTATCAAGTAGCCAGTGGGAACAATTAATTTTATAAAAAAAAAAAACTTAGAAGCTGTTTTTTAGGCTAAACTGTCTTTTTGGTGGGGTGGAAGGGGAGTGATTGACATTGTAATCTAAAAGCATTTGAAAAAACATACACTTTAAGAAAAATATGTGAAGCTTTTTTAAAAGCAGAATATTTTTTCTAACACATCTAATAATTTTATTAGTCTTGTTTATAACCATTGCTTGTGTGCATATTAGATAATGCCAGTCATTTTAGTGCATTCACAATATGCTTACATAAAAGGATTCCAGCATGACAAATTGTTACTTGTAACTAGTTGATAACTTCATTTTCTCAAGGAAAATGTAATTTACATTTTGTTATTTTAAGTTTTGGAAAGCAGGATCATTTTAATCCTGTAATGATAGAACTATTTGGTATGTTTGAAGATATGCATGAAAAAGTCTTTTTTTTTTTTTTTAATTTTATTTCAATAAAATCTTGTAGTCAAGCATTTGCCTGTCTAATATACCAAAAATCTCTTCAATGTTTTTAAGTACCTTCCCATATGTTGTCACTGCTAAAAATACTAGAATATGTATAGAGTTAAAGAATGTGGCACCCCAGAATTTAAGCTGCTAAAATTCCATATAAATATTGACAACTCTATGGTTAGGGGGGAAAGAAGATCAAATACTCCAGTCTGTCACAGCTATTTTTATGGCCTCAGATAATGGTATTCTATGCTCCTCGTTACTCCTGGCTTTCTAACTCAGAAACAAACATCTCATAATTGCATATAATAATTATTTATGTATTCATTAGAGAGATACACAAATGTTCCTACTGAATTCAGCTCGCATGTATGTGTGGGTTGAATATATTTCATGAAATTGTGTATCATGTTAACTCTACTCCCTCTGATCACTGGAACCCTTATTTAGTTGGATGACTACTATATGTTTTATATACAACCTAAAAACATGTGTGCAATTATCTAAATGGATTTTAGATGCTTTTGGATTTAAAAAAACACCCACACAAAACCCTGCTCTTCCCCTGCAACTCCTGACAAAAAACTTAACATTTGCTACCAAAGGAAATAAGGAAACAGACTAACAAAATATCCCTGTGGTTGTGTTGTATACAGAATTAAATTTTCAATAAATACTCAAGCCAGTTTTCTAAATAGATCATGCTCTCAGCGTATGAAATCTTATGTTAAGTAGATTAGCAAGTGGTTTATATGGAAATGCAATTTTGCCTGTAGTAAAAAAAGACAGTGCCATACAAAGGCTATGAAGCAGAGGTATACATAGTGCAATATTGTATCAAAACACATTTTAAAAAGATGCAAAACTGTGAAAATCTAGAGGAGGGAAAACCACATAAGCTTCCTCTGTGTAGTTATTTAGTATAAGAATTGGGAAACTGATTGCCTGAGATGGAAGGGATCCAAGCAATTCATCTGGTTGCCACTCTGTCATGAATAAATGATTGGAGAAAGTGTCATTTTTTAAAATTTGTTTTGCATTACGATGATAATTCTTCCTAACCTAGACATATGGTAGAGATGTATTTGTTGGAGAGAATAGTTCTAGTGTTTTAAAACTTGCTGAACACTCTATTTAAGAAATAGTTTAAGCTAAACAAAGATTAATGTTTTGTTTGTGCTTATGAAGTGCTGAGTTAACGTCTACTTTGAGTAACAACATATACATATCAACAACTTATCTGGATTAGAACAAGGATATATCTAGTCCAGTATCTTTGTTCTAAGAGTGCTTTGAGAAGATTGCCAAAGTAGAAAAAGCATGTAAGATTCCTCAAGCATACTTTAGTGATTTTTGTCTTGGAGACTGCTTGTCGTTAATAGTTCTTGATGGATGCCTCGCTTATAAATTTGATTGCTTTTGGGACCCATGTGAAATTAGCACCTACAGCATGCTGTTTGTGAGACTTTCACAATTTAATGTGGATAGAATAAGCATCTTTTTTTCTTCATTGTGCATACCTTCTGTTTATTTAGTTTATTGTATGATACGAAGCCATGAACAATTGTACCATATTCCCAACCTCCAAGACGTTTTTTTTTAAGCTCCCGACATATCTTTGTAGTTATTGCTTTTCCATTCTGAAAAATCTGTTATTTAATAGTTGCTTGTATGGAAAGCCTCCCACATCCTTGATCATTCTAGTTATGTTTCTGTTCTTTTTCAAGTTTTACTGCAAGTTTGTTTTTTTTTTTTTTTTTTTTTTTTACAGAGGGAGGGGCGAAAAGCAAACAGGCAAGCTGCTCCTGCAGCATGGATTTATACAGTGGCATAATGTTTTTCTGTTTGGGTACCAGTCTCTGCCAAATAATTTCGTTTATTTTCGTATTGTCAGGACTGAGTAGATGTTTTCCTAAAACTTCAAATTGTACTCTCAAGGTCTCATACCTAAACAACAATAACTAGTTCAGAGCCCATCACTGTGTAAACAAGGTTGGGTGCTTTTTTATTCCTTCATCCAGTACTTTGAATACTGAATTAATTTTATTGAATTTGGCATACCAGTATCATAAGGTTGGTCTTTGAGCAAATCAGCTTTTATGCTTGCTACCTAACCTAGCTTTTAGTTGTTCTCCAAAAATTCTATCTTGGAAAATTTTATCAACTTTACTTTCTTACCCCTTCTCCTGGATGATGTTGAACAACATGAGTTCCAGTGGAAGTCCAGGTGGAACTCCACTGGTGACTTTCCTTCTAAAGAGCCCTGCAAACAGACTCATTCAATGCAGAAGTGAAAGATCATTTCCCAACCCATGACAAGATCTGGTGCACATTATTTGTGAAAGGGCAAATTGAAAGATATTGTGAGCAGGACTGTAGTATACAAGACAGAAGTGCTAAGAACCATAGCTATATCCAGTTTGTCTTTAGTTTGTTCATTAACCTTTGTGCTGCTCTTCTAAGATGCATACCCATTGTCTGCTTTGGTCTGTGGGAAATACAGCAGGTATGCAAAGCCAATAGTGGAGTACACAGGGTCCTCCTTGTTCTTGGAATGTGCCACTGTGCTCAACATGAAGTCATGGTCTCTTCCATGGACATCTGCTCTTAAGAGGAGTAAAACTACTCAGTGAATAACAAAAGGTAGAAACCTCTGTACAATCAGGTAACAGACCTGTTAAGTTCTCTTTTCTTACCTTAAGTTCTGTTTTCTTACCTTAACTACCTTAAGTTCTAGTTTCTTTCTTTTTCCTTCTAAATGTAAATAGTCACATCAGCCAGTTGATAGATTTTCGGAGTCTCTTTCATCCTAAAACTGCTCCCATCTGTGCTTATTTCTATGTTAAAGATTTCTATGAGGAGCTGCTTCATAACTCTAGTCTGCAGATTGCAGAGAACTATTGAATAACAGTTGCATGGCCCCCCTCTTTTTGCAGTAGAAATATAGTGGTTCTGCTATACTTCAGGCTTTCTAATTACATTTGCAGTTCAGGTAATTTAATCCTGAATTACTATTTTAGAATATTGTCCTGTCGTTTTCCTGACAGAACTGGAAGAGGAGATAGTTTTTACAAAGTTAGGTTATTATAAAACTCAATATAAGTCCAGAGATCTTAAATGTTTAGAAATTCTATTACCATTCTGGGAAAGAAGCTTTAAAATTTGAAAGTGAAATGAAGCTATGCAGTAAATAAAATTGGCAAATTATTATATTTATAAACTGAAATCTTCGTGCATAAAACTGTGAGTTACCAGGGCTGTCAACCCTCCTCTTAAAATTCCCATTTCATTATTGATTAGTTCCAGAAATACTTCATAGATTGAGCTGCTGCATCTTAAATGTTTCAGTTGAGGTTACTGCAAGTAAGTAATATTGATGTTCAGCATCTGTATTTGCAATAAACAGAACGAGCATTAAATTTGGATCTATACTTGTAAAATTACTTGGAAATATTTATGCTAACTCCTAGCATTTAAATAAAATGCTTTTGCTTGAACTAGTCATATGCAAACACAACAAACATGCAAAAAATCAATTTCTGTATAAATTCTTGTCTTTCTTTAGACAAATTCAACAATTGTACTCTACAATAAATAAGGTCAAACCCAATTATCATTATTACTGTAGTGAATTAGCACTTCCATGTTATCTGGATAAGAAATCTATATTTAACACCTATTTAAGGGTTTCTCTTGTATGCCACCAAATAATTGTGGGGTCCACTGCAGGAATAGTGAATGATGCCTGTAGAAAGATGAGAAGCTATGGCAGCTCCCAGGTCTATAGTTTCTTAGATCAACTTGGAGTTTTGGACACTCTGGAGATCTAAATCTATGTAAGATAGGCTTTAAGTAGTTCTAGATGGTGGGATTTTTATTATCATTATCATTTTAATATAATTTATAATTACATTTTTATTAAGATATGAAAAGAAGATTGTATCAACTTTACTTGACTTTTTATTACTGCATTATGAAGCAAATTTTAACTATGTGTTTGCACATATGCCTTGGCATTCCTGTTTTACTTGTTAAAGAGAATGGAGAATGTCTGTTAAGGTCTGTATCTCTTTTATTACCAAAGCTGAAAGGTGTTTAGTGAACAAGGCAGATAATTACAACAAGAAAAAAGAGAAAGCTAACGGTAAACAAACATGTTTTTAAGTGACAAAGTTGCCTTTGCTTTTGCATCAAAGCTTTTAACTAGCATAATGCATCAGAATAATAATTCATTCGATTTAGCTGAACTGTTTACCTGGACACAATTGCATATTCCTGGTGTTCAAGATATCAATTTTGAGAGAAGGACATTTTGCAGGGATTCTGAGTACTCTTAGATGAAGCTCCTGATGAAGATAAAACATCCTGATCCTGTCAGTTTGGTGCCAACTGGAAGATTTTTGGGGGTGCGTTTTGTCCGGTCCTCCAAGTCACCAATGAAGATGTTAAACGGTATCAGCTCAGGATTGAAACCACTTGCAGCGACCTGACCTTTAGTCTGTGAAATGCTGACCACTGCCCTTTGAGCCTGAAGGTGCAGTAAGTTACTTATAGTCTGCTCATGCAGTCCACACCTCCCTAGCTGGTGCCCAACAATGCTGTGAGCAACGGCATCAGAGCCTTGTTAAAGTAAATGACATTCACTGCTGTTCAATTACACGTAGGGCTCATCGCTTCATAGTTGGAGCCAGTTCAGGCTTAAATTTCATGCATATACTCTGCCAAATGTTCCCCCTTACACAGTTGAGAAAAAGTAGCTTTTTCACTCCACTAGGAAGTCCTCTGATGTTAACATTGCCTGTATCTGTCTTAGCAGCCTGCAATATTTTTTACATTGTTTTTTTTTAAATTTTATATAAAGTTATCATGCACTTATTACCAGGCTCTGTATTTGAATTTGCCATCATCACAGGGTGCATAATTTGAACTTACTTATTTAAAGTTCAAAAAATTACCATGTAGATCAGCTTTATCACAAAACACCACTCATGAATCCGTATGTGTGCCACTGTTTCCATGGAAAACATTATTTTCAATTTAAAGGCATTCCGTTTTTATCATTCCTGATATCTGGTACTGGGTGAACCTTCTGCTGGATGTGCTAAACATTTACAATTGGTCTTATCATGAATCATGATTGACTTTATTCCTCATTAGATTTCCTGTGAGGATTTAGAAAATGTAGCATATAATCCTCCTATATGTTTATTGGTACTTATCAGCCTTCTGTGCATTCTTCAAATTGAAAAGTCTGTTTGAAAGCAGTCAGTCATCATGGTTAATTACTTGTATCTATCTTAAAGTTTTTTAGATGTTTTAAAGAAAAGTACTATCAGTGGTTAAGTCAATATACTTGATCATTACAGTACCAGCATGAGAAGATGTCTTTTAGAGTTGCATTAAACCTGAAGGTGGGCGGTTTGTTTTATTCTTGGCTTTTTTTCAACATCACTTTTTCAGTATCTGGTGTCATTGTCTGATTTTGGTAAATCAGCATCCTTAACCCAGTTATCATTGAATATTATTCATATTGAAAAGAGTTCAATATTTTAACCCTATTATTGTCTAACTAGGGCTATATTTACTGCATGAATTTCAGTTTTAGCAGTCATAACTTTGTCATTATATGCTATATGAATGGGACCTAACTGAACTAAGAGCTAGTTACAAAGTTCTAACTTAGGAGCAGGATTTGATTGTAATTTAGGGGTGGTAATTGCTACTTGTAGCTTGAAATCCTAGACATTTGAGATTTCAAACTTTTTTGTTTTAGATGTGGTGTTTTATGGTTGTTGGGGCTTTTCTCTGTGTTTTTTTTTTCTTTTTTGTTTTGGTTTTTTGATTGTTTGTTTGTTTTTCCTTAACATCATATTATTGTACAAACATGATCACAGGGCTTTATTTTCTTTCTTCCTCATGGGGAAACTACCGAACTATCGCTTCCATTCCAATCGAAGGAATTCCTCAGGTTAAGACAGAGGAATTGATTGGTTGTTCAGCTAACAGGCCAGCTAATGCTAGTCTGCCTTCCCATTCCTGCCTGATATTTACTCTTTTGACTCATTATTTTAGTGTAATCATATAAACTGCCTCTGGCTCAGGCAGTACTGTACTGATGGGTGCTAATGCAGAATTCAGGGGAATTATCACTACATGCTTGCCCAGTGTTTTCTTCTCTGGGCATTTGCCATTATCTTCTCTGGCCACTATCAGTAACAGGATACTTCTGTTCTTAACATGGACTCAGTCTATAGATCTATGGATTCTAGCTGACGTTATAAATTCAGACTACGTTTTCAGTTTAGACTGCAAAGATTAATCTTTGTGATAGGTATCCCGTCATGTCTGTGTCCTCACTTCGTGTGTATCCCTCATCCCACCCCTTCCCCTTTCCTTTTATCATTTCTCTTCAACCATGTGAACAGCATTACCAAGGAGAAGCACTTTTCCAGACTGGGAAAACAGTTTGTCAACTGTCATTCAGTAGGAATTTTTATATTTTAGAAGGTGATCAGGAAAGCTCTACCTTCCTGTATCTGGACCCTGATGGGAGGCCCAGTTTCACAAGCAGAGATCCCGAGGGTTTCTCAAGAATGGAGTAATCCAGAATAGGGGGAAGTGACACTTAGTTCACTTTTCTAAAAATTTGTGAATACTTGATTTCAAATTTGAAATCTGTATCTGCAATGTGAATTGATTTGTTCTAAGATAGGCTGTAAAACTGCACAGTCTTGGATAGGATGCTGAGAAAGTTTGTATTTAAGCTATGGAAGTATTCCAGAGACGTCGGGGCTTGACATTGCAGACAACTGAGTGCCATTCCAGGTCTTGGGAAAGGAGCTATGCAGGAAGATTAGAAAATAGTGATCCAAAGAGTAGTTTCTAGATTCTTTGTTTTACAGGAGACTAAAAGCCATGGGGACCCATGTCTGGGTCCATAGCGGGATTCTGGTAGGTGACTTGTACAGGGCGCACATGGAGAGACATAATCACAGTTAGTGTTATGTATTTGATATGCAATGGGAGAGCCTCAGTAGTTATTTAGTATTTTTATACTGGCTAATGTGTCAGCGGTCAGTGTTTTGAAAACAACTTTGTTTCTCATCTTGCAACAAGCTAAAAGGTTCTAAGAGATAGAAAACAACCTGGTTAATATTTCTGTACTTAATTGTATATACTCCTGCTATTCGGCGAGGGGGTGGCAGCACCGGCGGGCAGGCCTGAGGCGGGGCCGGGCTGGCGCTGCACAGAGGGGCTCCCAGCGCAGGGACCCCACAGCCCGAGCCGGGACCAGGGAGTCCGCGGCAGCCAATCAGGCGCGGAGGGGGCGTGGCCAGGAGCCGCGCGGAGGTTTAAAGGCGGTGAGAGCAGGCTCTCAGCTGGTGGGGGGCGCGTGCCCCCCTCTGCGGAGCGCGGCGCGTGCCCCCTCTGCGGAGCGCGGCGCGTGCCGGGTGAGTGTGAGGGGAGGAAGGAGGGGCGGGCGGGTGGGCTGACTGGAAAGAAAACATCCAGAGATGGTCTCCACTCGGGCTGCGGCCAACAGTCAAAAGGAATAAAGTGACCCAAACGGACCTGCTGCAGAGACGTGCAGCTGTCCGGGTGAGGGGCTGCAGGAGGTTTTGTGCTGGGAGTCAGTCTGCTATAGACCACCCAACCGGGATGAGGAGGCAGGCGAGGTATTCTATAAGCGGCTAGCAGAAGTCTCTCATTCGCCAGCCCTTGTTCTGGTTGGGGATTTCAATCTAGCGGACGTCTGCTGGAAATACAACACAGCAGAGAGCAGAGGCTAGGAGGTTCCTTGAGTGTATGGAATCGCCCCTCGACCCACCCAGTGATAAATCCAAATAAATGAATTCCAGAAGCCAGCTGATGCTTACTTCAATATCTAGAGTTGTTGCATAGATAGTATATCTGAATATATTTAAGAAAGGAAAAGTAGAACTAATGGGATCAGTGGGTGTTAGTAGTGAGGTAGAGAAATAAAAAGGGAAGAAGGGCGGGGGAGAAATAAAGGCAGGTGAGAATAGGAGGGGAAAAGAAATACAATGAGAAGAGGGAAAGAAAAAAGTAGAGCCTATTCTAAATGCATCTGAGCCTCTGTGTAGATAAAAAAGCAACTAGAAGAAAAAGCAAAGATTTATTAACAGGTATTAAATGGACGTAAACCAGAGAAGCTGCCAAAATACTGCTTTTAAGTATAACAATCTTGTGTAAGGTGGTGTATACATACAACTTTAATGGATATTTTTTGAGTGAGTATTGATTTGCAGATAAACACTGAGGTCATTGAATGTCAGCCTCCTTGTTTGCTTTCTAGGAAGTATCATTTTCATATTTTTTTTTTTTCATAGAAGAGAGGTATTTTTTGAAGGTATTATTGAAAAGCAATCTTTTTGTCTTTTGAGTGGAACAGATTGCATCAAATCATAGGTATTTTTCAAAGCATTTCCCTGGGGAAAAGTATCCTGGTTTTAAGAGTTTTATATGCCTTGATAAAATCCACTTTAGTTGGGCTATTCAGAAGAATTGCTTAGGCTGCTCAGAGCTGCAAGTACAGCCTTGTTGCAGGAGTTTGGAGCTTGATCTGGCCCCATCACATTGCTTCCTCGCTCTTCTCTGGAGTTGTTGTTGCTGTTCATTACAGATTTTGGTGCAGCAGAGGAAAGTTCAATGTTCTCTTCAACAGAATGATGCCTTCCTACTACATGTTTCTGTCTACATTATTCCAAAACTGAAAAGTAAGCTACTAAATTTTTAGTTAACTCAAAATCCAAATGAAAAAAACGCAGTATTGTTGATAATTCTGTTTTGGAAACAAACAGAACCACAGTGAAGAAGCATAAGTAAGAAAACAAGCAAAATAAAGACTTCAGCTTTTTGACTTAGTAGTTAAATATTATCATAATTTAAAGACATTTTTGTCTGTGCAATCAAATATATGCCTATGATGCAAGATCCATGGCATCTCCAGCTTAGGGTTCCAGGTACCTTTCTCTTTTGGTTTTTCTTTGATAAGTCTAATGAAGTAAGAATATATTTAATTGACCATAGAAAGCGAATGTATATTTCTTTACCTTTCTTCCATAGGTTCACTTAATTTGTAATCAGCATTTCCAGAACTTACAAAAAAAAAAAAATCTGTAAAAAATATTTTAAAATACGTATTCCTGGTGTAGATAGTTTCCAGCAAAGAGAAACATGTCATGAAGGAGTTGGTGAAATGCATAGAAACTGACAGGATGCATCGAAGTATCAAATTGGAGCTGTTCAGAGACTTGACAATGTACACAAGGAAGTTGATGCTAATGTGATTGTTGTAAGGGAAAATTAGATGTTTTGGGAATGGTGCATCACATTTAGCAAATGTGAACAACCCCCCTCCCCATAAGAAACAGGATAGATCATTTTATTATATTTATTTCTCTCCCTTTTTGAATGTGTGAACACAGCTAAAAATGAATGTAAATAATAGTGACATGGAAAATTTCATTCAACCTAAGTAACCTCGAGAATTTTTCTGTTAGTATGTTCTTTATATGCTTTATATGCTTTTTTTTTTTTCCCTCTTCCATCTGTGGTTTTTGGCTCTTTTGTTCATCTTCCTTGAATATATTTCTCACCACCATTGCAAAGACACATCACTGCGATTTTGGAATATTTGAAGTTCAGTTATGTGCATTTAAAAATATTAATTTCAGCAAATTAAACACTGAGATTCCCCAAAAAGTTTTGAGACTAAATTTAACATGCCATTAATGTTGCATCAATAGTTGTTAATCTTGTTTCGTGCTATTATTGTTTAAAAAAAATCTGCATATTTCACTCCAGTTCTGCAACCATTGTTATTAAGAATGCACTAGTATAGCAAGAACTTTTTTCTTTTTAGAACTCAAGCACTGACAGTGTTTATTTACTGACAGCATCAATGTCCTTGTGGAGAGTCATCTTATTCTCCATATTCTGAACAAAACCATTTATTCGTTGCTGAGTTTACAATGGATACAAGTGTAAAGTGTTAAATGTTGCACACTAAATGAGAAAATTACTTACAAGACCGTACTGTTGTTTTGAATTTCTAATGTATCTCATTTGAGGTACATATGGTAATACAATTCAGTGATCTGCTAGATTCTTTTTTCTGCTTTATTTTTGCACAGGCCCTCTTAGTGTATGCTTTCCTCCTATCTTAAATGGAAGAAAAAAAAAAAAAGATATTTTTCAGGGATTTTTTTAAGGGGTTAGGACAGGCTGAGAGAGCTGGGGTTGTTCAGCCTGGAGAAGAGAAGGCTCCTGGGAGACCTTATAGTGGCCTTTCAATATCTGAAGGGAGCCTATAGGAGAGCTGGGGAGGGACTCTTTGTCAGGAAATGTAGTGACAGGACAAGGTTTAACAATTTTAAATTGGAAGAGGGGAGATTTAGATTAGATACTAGGAAGAAATTCTTTCCTGTGAGGGTGGCGAGGCACTGGAACAGGTTGCCCAGAGAAGCTGTGGATGCCCCATCCCTGGAAGTGTTCAAGGCCAGGCTGGATGGGGCTTTGAGCAACCTGGTCTGGTGGGAGGTGTCCCCCCCCAGGGGGGTTGGAACTCAATGATCTTTAAGGTCCCTTCCAACCCAAACCATTCTATGATTCTATGATTTTTAAAAAGTAACTACTGCTGCAAGAGCAACTCTGTTTAAGGAAATGTCACCAGAAATTGTTGCAATACTATGGATGCACAGTGAATAAGTGAATCCAATGGAAATGATTGGACAGGTACAAGGTCTTACCTGTATCTTGGCTGTGGGTGTCATATCATCACATATCAAGACAGCTATGATTGGAGTAGTTAATTTGACATATTTTCTTAAACAGTAACGTAGCATAGGTGAGATAGTTGATCGTATTTTCTGGGCTGTTGTGGTTTCTGTTGCTTTTGGAAATATTTTTAGCATACAACTTTTAATTATATCTTACTACTCTTAAGTATAGCCTTTAAAATGAGATTGAAGTCTAAAAATGGGAATATGTTATTAGGAAATTAGTGTTTCATTTACTCTGAGATTCTCTTCTAAACATGCTTTAAAATTAATGATTGCTACAACTTTATTGCCTCAAAATACATTGTTGTATAATTTTGAATACTGTATCTATAAAAGTTGCAAGTTTATATATGTATACATAAACCTAAGGTACAGTATCTGACTACTTTCAGATCAGCAATTCCAGTAACATGCATGAAATCAAACTTCAATACATCACAATAACTTTGAAATTTCCCTTAGGATTCATTGAAGGATGCATAAAATCAGTTACAGAACATATTGAGAGGATACATTAAGGTTGGGCAGGCAGTTTCAGTCTGGTGAGATGATAGTAGAAACAGGAGGGAGAGAGATTTATTATTTACCGATTTGTTTACTGTCTCTTCAAGAGATGCAGATTCATAAAAGCTGGAATTCCATTGTTGTTCATAGGGAGAAAGAAGGAATCTGTAAGTCAGGCTATGCAGAGTTTGGATTGTTTTGCTTATCCCTAATAAATAGACTATGAGAAACAGGCAGTTGATGTTATAGGAGTATATGATTTCCCCTGCAACAGAAGATTTTGAAGTCATACAGATCTTGAGTTGACTTTCTTGGGCTGTGTTTTCCTCTAGGCTGAAAAAGTTCTCATAAGGATTGAATGGCCTTTCTAACTTCAAAGGATTCTCACAATAAGCCAATCTGTAGGGTGAACCCTTTATCTGGACTATTGTAGATACCCTTAGCGTAAGCAGTAGTGATACTTTCCAAAATATTCTCCGGTTTGCCTAGTATTCCTGTAGTACTGATACAAGAATATTAGGCAAAACCTAATTTTCCAAGGTGGCTTTAGCCAGATTTCAATGTTTATCTTGACAAGTTTTTTATTTCATATATTTCCTGTCCATGAAGCAATTCTCCAACTGTCTGATGTGGTTCAGGTGTTGATACAAAGTTACCACGATAGGGTAGTCACCTGAGAAACTTGAATAATGTATTAAGGTTGACAGTCAGTGCTGCCCACACTGCACTTCCAGCAGTTCTTGATCTTGTATTTAATGAGGCGCAGTCCACAACTGCATAGAAACATTGTGTCTCTGTATGCAATGACAAGGGAGTCTTAAAGAATCAATGGCTCTTCATATTTCCCTGAACAATGTTTCTTAAATATTTTTTTATCCTAGTGCCCTGCAGAGCAGTCAAAAGTATGTGTTTTATTGATTTTATAAAGACTTGAGTGAATCATTATAGTCTTTGTGGCACTCATTTATAACTTGAGTCCAGTTGAGTGCTTTAGTACATGCAGACTTGTGAGAAACACAGTGTCTTAAGGAAGAGTTTGATTCAAGAGTTTCAGTTCTATCAGCTTGTGAATTAGAAACTATCAAAAAGTGATTATCGCTGATTTTCATAATGGTTGCCATTCACATTTTTTAAAAATTGTTGAGCAAGCATTTTTAATATCTAAGGAATGCAGAAAAGGTTCTTTGCCATTCAGAGATAATGCTATTAAGAACCATTAAAAATATCAGAAGGGTCAATTGACTGACTGAGTAGAATGATTATCTGGAGGTAGTGCATACTGTTTATTAATTCAGCTGCATTACAGTTAAATTGCTTTTTTCATTAAAACTGTTAAAATACCTCGAGTTATGTTTCATTTAGGAAAACTAGAGCATGTAAACCCTGTAAAGAAAACTAAGAAATCACATTTGCTGGGTGAATTCAACATAAAATAAAGAAGCCTGCCTTAAGATTACAAAAATTACTGTACTGGGCCCAGATCCAACTAGTCCAATGCTTTCTCTCGACCATGGGCTTAAGTTGATGTCTAAGTGTAAGAACAATACCATGAAACTTTGTTTATTCTCTCCCAAGCGCTTGTGTGATCTCTTGCTGGACATGTAAGCTTCTGGAATCCACAATATCCTTTAGCAAAGAGTTTTTCAAATCTGTCACTTCAGGCATGAAAACTACTGTCATGACAGTCATGATTTTGTAGGCTTCTGTCAAAGCCCTCTGCATCATCTGTTTTATAGAAGAAAAATCCAACCTGTAATCATTTTTCATATTTAAACTGCTTTATACTCTTCCCATGCTTGTCTTTCCTCTGAGTTTTTATCTACTTTGCAGAGGACCCAGAGCTGATTTTGGTATTCACGTGGACAAATAGTGGGTCAAAAATATGGGGGTTTTGTTTGCTTTTAGTCCCTTTCCTAAGAATTTCCCGATCTTTGATTTTAGTTTTTCTCTGCTAAAGAGGACAGAGTTGGTAAAACTGCTTATCATCGCTCCACTGTCTCTTTCCTGCCAAGTCATCTTTCAACTTACAGTCATTGATCTAGATTTGAAGGATTGCTTTTGCTGTTGTATAATCCTCTCTCCCCCATTGCAATGATCTACCATTTTGTTGTTTGGGTTCTCGGTCTCATAAAGCCCTTGAACTACTTGTCACAGTCTACGTTCATTCTTACTACTTCAAAGAACCATTAAAAATATAAACCTCACTTTAACTGTGAACAATTTTTTAGTGCATACATCTATAAACTTTTGTAAAATTTAAGTGTCTATATTTTGTTATTTTATTCAGATGATCTTTTCAATTTTTTAAAGAAATTTGCTTATGTGGTTATTTTTAATTCTAACAAAATCGGATGATGAAAGCTGTTTCTATAATAAAAGAATTTGATGCTAAATTCATTAAAGCAAGAGGTCAGCTGAAATACTCTACATTATCCTGATTTTTAAAACCTGAAACATTCTTAATGTTTCTAGGTATTTGAATAACGAATACTGCATTCTGTGTTTGTAAGAGGAAATAAAACCACACTTTTTTGCTTCACATTTGCCTTTCAGAGAAGCTCTAAGTTCTTCCATGAAATAAATGTTTCTTAGCATGACCTATCAATCACTCTCCATTAAATCTCATTGTCCTGGCAGACAGGATTGTGTTTTCTTCTATGGTTTCTGTTAATTTTCTTTATGGAATTGATTTATACAGGACTTACTAAAAACATGAGCTATTATAATATTGTGAATGAAAAATTATTTTCGAGTCTCTTGTCAGCAAAGACGAAAGATGAATAAATGTTACCTATAATGGTAAGTCTGTTAAGAGCTTCTGGTTTTGAGTAACAGCCATATTGCTGTAATAAAGTGGAATCCTCTGCTATGCTGGCCATAAATCTGGAAATAAGACCTCCTGAATTTTAATCTAGGCTCTGCAGCTAAAACATGAAGGATTTGTGAAAAAGTTATTTATGCTTTTTTCTCTTGTGTGTGCTGTTAAATGGATTATGAGAACAGCAACAGACTCCTTTGCTGGCATAATACCCTAGGGAACAGCCACTCATGAACCCTGTTCTGTTACTTCTCATACTGAAACGTCCTACTAAATATGCAAATAATATTTTTTAAAAAAAATTCAAAGCAGAAGATACAGTAGAAAATGACAACATTAGTTATGCTAATAGTGATGTGGGCTGATTTTAAAATTGCTGTAAAAGAGCAGCAAAATGACACTGATGAAACAGGTTTTGTTATGTCATTTTGAGGAAAGTGGGATCAATGCGAGAAGAGGAAAAGGCACATTACCTACCTACATTTCAGCTATTTCAAGCCACCAAGTGATGCTAGCCATAGTTTACTGTAGTCCATAGACAAAAGGCTTCTTTGCTGGGTTTTAAAAGGTGATTGCTTTTAAATTAGGTTTGAAATAGGCAAACAAAATGGATACAGGCTTAATGTGTCTTAATTTTAGATAGTGGATACCAGCCTTCATAAAGTTCATGATTTTAGACTCAAAAGAGTCTTTGTGGGTGCTGTGAATAAATACTTAACCTTATGTAAGTAAATGAGAAAGTTCAAAATGTACACTTGTTAATGGAATTAATATAACCAGAAGAGTCTACGGTTGCATAAGATCTTCCTCCATTTAATAGACAATAAATTATAAAGTTATATACAAAGTCCCAATATAGCATTTTCTCATGATTTTTATGTTTCAAAACTTTCATTCAGACTGATATTGTGGCTTTTTTTTATTGGTCCTAAGGTACAGGAAGGAACCACTTAATGTCCACAAATTTCATATGCTTCTGTGTTTTTCCTCCTAGTAGCCTGATTTGGAATTCTAAGATCACAAATTCATTTTATGATTGCATACAGTCTGTTTTGGGCCATCAAGGGAGTTGGAGATAAGATTTTTTTTTTTTTTTCACGTACAGGGAAATACTTTACCTACCTACTCTTTAACTTCCTCAGAAAAGTCAAATAAATGCAAGTGTAACAACCCTTTTAAAAACATATTCAATTTAGACCATCAGAATGTTCTGTGTTACACGCATCAGACTATCGTACTGAGGATTCAGAAAACAAAAAGGTCAATCAAAGCACTGCACAGCTATCACTATCTTTTTTTTTTTTTTCCCTAAAACTACCCTAGCCTTCCTGCTATGTTTTAAAAGTACAGTGATATAATTTTATGTTGGCTTACAAGAATATTGATATAGCTTAACTTATGCAAAGAATGACAGCCCCAGATATATGACTCCTGAAAAAATAATGCTTAAACTAAGGTTTCGTTATTGATTTATCCATATTGCTGTTGAGATATTTTTGCAAAATGTCAGCTTTGAAAACTCCTTTTCCCTGCCTTTAGCAGTTTAATTATTAAATGCTGGGCAAACTATGAAAATTTAAGCACTTACACTGTATTCTGATTGATCATCATTTGAAGTATTTTAGTATCTTCCTCAGAATTTTTTATGCTTAGCTGCTTTCACTTGAGTTGGTCGATAAATTTTAAAAATTTTCCTAAGGTGAGCTGCATGTAGAGTTAAAAGCTTAGAAAGTGAATACACTCACTGTATATGTCTTCATGTATTTTAGGTTGTAGGGAAAACACGAATTTGAGATGAAGTTATTAGTGAAGTTCTCCAGTGACCACCTGGGAAGCAAATGCTTTAATGCTTCCACTAATATCCTCAGGAAAAAAAAAAAAAAGTAAGAGAAATCTCTCAAAGACCAAGATTTGGGAGTCATAATCAATACAGGGAAATGTTGGATTAATATAGTAGAGGAACTGGACAACCTTGAATCCTTGCACAGTAAGAAGAAAAGACCCCAACCTTGGTCTTTGAGAGATTTCTCTTACTTTTTTTTTTTCTGAGGATATTAGAAAGTACAAGTTCTTATACTTGGTTAATAGTAAGAAATTATACCTTAAGCTGAGAACTAATCTACTGCAAAGGGCAGAGTAGAAGAAAGTTGTGTCACCCTGTCAATCACAGGGTAAGTTTGATGAGATCAATGTGAAAATGGCAATTGCTTTCCACAAATGTATTGACTGAAGTCATTCAAGAAGAGGTATTAATCAGTTGATATGTTACTCTTCTTTTCATCCAAAATTTTGCGTACAATTTCATTTCATGGGTTTTCAAGAAAAGTGGAATCAAGCTGGATCAGACGGGGTGATAACTTCAGTAATGTAAAGCATGATGGGAGGAACCAGAAGAACTTGACTGAGTATCATTAAGCAGAATGAAGGTTAGGAGGGTAGGGGAGTTTGCAGATTGGCTGTAGCAGCCAGGAGATTTGTCAACCATCCAGTGCATGTTCCTGCAAACAATGCAGGAGCATCTTATATTTAAACCATTAGGTTTTGATTGTTCTTTTTTTTAGTCTAGGCATTTCTGAGCCCCTTTCAGCAAGAGTGGGTTCTTGTTGGGTTTTGTGGGTTTTTTTCCTGGTCAGTGTTAACGGTTTAGAATGTCTTTCCAGTAATTAATGCTTGCTCTGGTTTCACCACTTTTGTCCTTTTTTATAATCACCTCTTTTATGTTACATCCAACCAGATATTTGTATGTAGCTCTCTGTAACCTATTTTGTTGTCCACATCTCCTAACTATACCTCTAGCTTTTATTTAAATTAGTTGGGTTTTTTCTCCCCCTTATCTGAAAGAATGTATCCAGTGACGTTTTGTAGTTAAGAACCAGGGATGTATGTCAGACTGTTACTGTGTCTGGAGGACTTACAAAAGGTTGGTAATACAGTACACCATAGTAGAGCATTCACACTTTGATAATGGCAAGCTGTAAAAAATAAAGCCTACTGGCTACGTACATATAATATTATTGCTTTATAACCAACGACATCCAAATATTTTTTTTGCTTGGTGTTGGTAATACTTAAGTAAATTAAGTAAATTTTACTTAATTTAAAGTAAATAAATTTACGTAAAATTCCCTGATTACGTAAGCTTAATTCCATTTCCAATTTTTTGAAACATTTGCTTCGCTTTTTCACTTAAATATGCAAAATGTGTGAGACTAAGCTTCAAAGAATTATCATTGCTTTACAAGGGCAGCATGGAGACAAAGCTGGGTGCCATCCTAGCAGGTGATATCTCCCAGTGCCATAGCTTCAATCTCTGGCAAAAAAAGTATTTGCTCTCAGAACCAGGTTTGCTTCTTTCAGGGAAGAAAGAGGAGATGGTAAATGCATCATTTAGTTCCCGGGCCTGTCTTTTCTGTTTTCATAGGAATGTCATGGAGCCTAGGCTCTGAGAGGTGCTAACCTGTGCACCTGAGAAACTTGGCACACACCACACCCTTCCCCCCATGCCAGTGTTTGCCTCTTCCACCCTGGCAGCAGAGGGTTAATGAATGGGGATTTTCAGGGAGTTACCTGTCAAAGAACTCTGCTCCAAGTACAGCCCTGTAGGTTTAGGGCTTTTTGAGTTGAGTGGTTGGTTGGTTGTTTTGGTGGGTTTTTTTTTCCCAATAAGGACAAAATACTTGCAATAGTTTTGTCTTTATAAAATAATAATTAAAATGTTATAGTGTGAATTATATATATAATAGTTTATTATTAAATAATCATTTAAATTATACATAATCATGTAATATATGAAAGGGTTTTTTTACTTAACTATTGTTCAGTATTTTGAGGGAAAGCAGTGATTCTAGTGCATTTACCAGAGTGTCTGTTTTTTTCACAACAGAAATATGCAACATCAGTGCATTGACCAGTTCCAGATAGGACAACTGTTCTTAATTTTACAAAATTCTTATCATGATTTCATGATCATTGCTTCATGACTTTCCTAAATTATATAGTGACTTTTGAAAACATAGATAATTATCCTTTATAAATGGAGTCTCAGAATATTTGCCTACCTTTTGAGATCTTTGTATAGTGAATTCTATAAAGATGCCAAATATTAGTACTATTAATTCTCTACCAGAAGTTTTGAATTGTTCAGTACCCATGTAGGTATGTCTCAGGAAGTCTGTGTGATACTGTCACTGAAGAACTGTGTTGTATAGCATAGGAGCTGAAATGCTTCAGATGGATGAAGTAAATTTTAAAAACTACAGTAAATAGCACAATATTAAACTTAGTTAATGTATTTCCTTTCCCTTAATGTAACAAATTGTGTCAGGTAATGGATCTAGTTAGAAAAAAAGGAGTCAATCTCATTCAAGCATGTCTGGTGGGCAGTATCATTTGAGTTTTGAGTCATAGAGCTTCACTTCAGGAAAAGAAAAGAATCATGTCTTTTTTTGGTCTATGTATAAAATTATTATTTTTAATCATACAAGATTGAACCATTGAGTTTAATTATAGAACAAGAAAGCTTCCCTTCCTGAAGATATTTAGATGCCTTTCTGATGCTTGCATTTAAAAAAAAAAAAAAAAAGGTGTTAATTACAAAGTATTGCTTTCATGAGGCTAAAAGAACCTATAAAGGATCTTAGTTAGCTAATAGATTGCTGCTTTGCTGTAATGGAAGGATTAATGGCTCTCTTATATGAAAGTAATTTGGTAATTAAAAAAGAATGGATACATGATGCCTTTTTGTAGTTTACTTTAAAAAATGAAAGATAAACCTTGAGATTTTTCATGCTTTAGCACTTTAGTGGAAAAATTGCTATTTGGACTATCTTCAACTCCTATATAGATCTTCTGTCTAATTTGACAAAATCCTTACAAATGTAGAATTTTGATCGTTTATGTTTAATTGGGAACATCACAAGTGAAGAGACAACTCTTAGCTGCTCAGCCTCTCCCATATGGGCAATTACACGAGAGGAAAGTGTATACAGTGTCATCAAATTAAAGTGTATCACTCACTCTCTTTTTATGTAAGTGACAAAGTGAGTTGTGGGACACAGAAGTCAAGCGGTCTCTTATTAATATTACAGCTGTTTAGTACATAGATTAGCAGAGAAAGTTTCAAGGTCTGGACTCCCATCACACAGGCCTAAATTTTTAAAAGAAAACATGAATAATGATGAACTTTCCATTAACCTGATTAGATTTATTTCTTTTTCCTCTTGGATTGAAATGAACATGGATGCTCACATAACTTTTTTTTTTTTTCTTGTTGAAATTGGTTCAATTACTCAGGTCTTTGTTTGTGTGATGGTACAAATGTTGTTTCTGAAGTCATGCATTATTTTTCTTGCAATATGAAATACAAGAGGCAATGAAAAATAGGGGAAGGTGAACTTTCCATGGTGTTACATTGAAAGGGTACTTATTTCCTAGTATTAGTTTTATTTTATTTTTTTTCTTTTGCATCAGGCCAGATTTGTTCCAAAATTGTATGACAAGTGTTTCCTTAAATTAAATGTAAAAATACTTTTCCTTTAAAGGCTTCATACTCTGTATTTACCAGCATATTTATTCATAATTAATTTGATTTCATTAAGATTTTCTTTACTCTTTTTTTTTTGTTTGTTTCAAAACTCATAAAATTTGTTTTGCTTTGTAATCACACATTTTTTTAGATATTTCAGATACCATGCCATAAACTGCCTTCATTCTCACAGGATATTAAGTGAGTTCGAATTTACTACACTGATGTGAATTTTAAAAACACTGGATACTTTTTTAGAGCAAAGTTGAACTTTTCTCATGATTCAAACTTTAACTATAAATGTGAAAAAGTAAATCTAAGTTCCTTAAATTTTTCATTTTGATTGAATTTTCTCATACTTATTAATCCATACAGAACATGTGTGTTTGTCTGTATTCTTGATGGTTTTGATCTTAAATGTGTTAGCAATTTGGATATCTTGAAGACAAAACAGAACACACACACTCCAACCCCAAACACCCACCTATGACATGCTTTGGAAAGTGCCAGCTCTAAATTTACTGATTCACTGAAGATATTTTACATTAGGGCATTTTAGGTGATACTAAAAAAATTAAAAATAGCTTGGCAAGCCTTGTGAAATAGCAATTCAGCACTAGCAATTTGTACTGTGTTGCATAGTAAATGCAAAAAACAGATGGCAAATATTATTTGAGATAATTCGCAATATTTTAGATGACACACTGCATTTACAGCAAGTTTATCTTTAACTGTTATACAATATTGTACTCTCTACTTTTACCACGTGCTATAGTCCATCCTGGTTGTTGCTTCTGTTCTTTGGCATACAAAGCAGTTTCAGAATTGATGCTATAAAGTACTCTAATTTTTTAGTTCCTTTTCCTTTTTCCCCTGTTCTTTTCTCCCTTTTTCTGTATTTAGAGAGATTTATTCAAGTACACAACTTTATTATTCTGGCTATGAATTTTTGCAGTTGTAAAAGTCATATCATATTTGACCAGAGAAATGTAGAAATTCTTTTAACACCAATGGGAGAGAGTAGTAACATCAGTTTGATCTGGAAACCGTTTTCACTAATATTAAGGAAAAAGCCCCATAAAAATTGGCTTGCCAGGAAAGAAATCTTGTACCTTAATGTATGTTCTGAATGCAGAATTCACTTTGCTGTCCATTTCAGTCTCAGTCGTGTATGTTTTGTACTCTGAGCTCCGTTTGTATTTTTCTTTTCTGAAAATGAAGTCATATGAATCACTCCTTTAGCAGTGATTCCATCTTAGTTCAGATGCAGGTGGTGACTACTACAGTGCATTGGCCTTAACTGTCAGATAACTTCTGGTGTCTGACTTGGAATACACTGTCATGTTTATTACAGTCTTACCTCTGAAATTCATTTTCATGTTAAATGCTCCTGTTCTTACCAGGTGATACTTGTCAGTCAGTTTAATTGAAATGTCATGCTGACCTTTATTTGAAATACTCTGAACTTCCTATGGTTGTTGGAAGTTCTTTTTACTTTGATTCCAATTAAAATCCTTAAATTACCAGTGTACAAAAACTGCATGCTAATTAACCTTATGAAACTCCATGCTAATTAATCTTACAAACAATATGTCTTTTGCAGAGGTAGTTCAGCTGACTCTGCCTGAAGATCAAAAACTAAGTATTACTGCAGCAACTGTGGGACAAAGTGCTGTCTTAAGTTGTGCAATCCAGGGAACTCTGAGACCTCCCATCATCTGGAAGAGGAACAACGTCATTCTGAATAGCTTAGATTTGGAAGATATCAATGTAAGTAAGAAAAAGCTCCATTTAACATCTTATCAAAACTTTTCATAAAGAATAAAAAAAAGTGATATATAACAAACTCCATTCTCCTGATGTTTCAAAGAAAAGAAATGGAAATGGAATGAAGTGCCTTCAGACTGTTTTTATTTTGCTGTATATTCAAACCCTTGTTTTACATATAGAGAAAACATGTTTCACAGAGCAATCATTTAAAAGAATAGATGTGAAAATAAAAGCACATGAGGACAAAATTGCAGCCCAAAATACAGTCAGCATTATATTTTCAGGATTATGCAGTCTTCAGACATTTAAAAGAAAAAATAAATCTATGGAATGAATGTTTTAAGAAATGCACAGTGACCTAGTATGAACAGATCATAATAATAACCTTATCTTCTAATAATCCAATGAAAATTTATTTTTTCCAAAATAAGTATTTTACTTGAAAATTGGTTGTTTTGTCATTCCTTCAAATATTCAGCAGTGGGGTACTTCTCAAAGAGTCATCTCACTGAATATCAGTATAACTTAGAAATAATTTTTTTAGGAAGGCAAATATTTTCCTCCTAACTTTGCCATGACCTCAAAGTATGGAGCAAAATAGAAAATGAGAAAAATAATTAAATTGTCTGTCACAACTAAAAAAATAAGCTTTCAGTTGTATTTTTTTTGCTTATGGCATGCTTACTTTGCTTTGGTCATTTTATATTAGCAAAGTTGTAACTGTGGACAAACCCTTACATCAGGAATTGTGCTTGCTGTCTGACTCACCTGAGTCTGCGATCACTGGTATTGTTAAGTGTATGGAATATTGCCACAGTCAAATATCTGGTTTGTTTATTTTTATTTACTTTTCTTATGAATGCTTTTATTTCTAAGGTGGGAGTTGTACTTGCACATCACCTTTGTTTTATTTTCTTTGCCATTTTTACATTAGTTTCATTTGTAAATTGAGCTTCCTTTGTAAAATAAGGGACAGTTTCAAAGCTTATCTTTCTTCAGTGGTAGCTTTAAGAGAGGCTTAGGATAAACCCAGCATCTTCTGAAAAGTTCTCAGTTAGAGAATTGTTGCATTTGTTAGTTTGGTATTAATCATATGATTGACGATCAAAAGTGCCTTGCCCACGTTCACAAACTCCTTTCTGCAATATTTGTTAGCTTTCTTTAAATATTCATGATGCTTGTAAATAATGATTTTGAATTCTTACTAATCTTTTCTCGGTATAATACATGGTATGAGCTGTAGACAGAAAAAAGAACATGCATCTGGACACAGAAATAAAAGGGAAATGATGAATGGAAATAATGAAGCAAACAGTTTCAAACTGAAAGGTTGAGTTGACTGTATTTGCAGATGTGAAAAGAGCAAGTGTTTTCAGAGCCTGATATATACATTTTGAGTATGAAAATGAAAAGAAAAAAAGGAAAAAAAAAAAAACCAACACAAAAGACAAATGTCTTGTGCTGGGTGCAGGTGCCAAAGTGTTGGCAGCAGGGGCTGCAGCGGTGCCCCATGCCAGATGCAGCCAGTTCCAGTGAACCAACCCACCACAGGGCAAGCTGAGCCCCCAGCCGCACTCGTGGCACCTCTGGGAAAACATTCAAAAAAGGGCACAAAACACCAGGGAGTGAGAGAGGAGTAGACAACAAGAAGGGTAAGAAACTGCAGGAGGAAGTCCAAGGCTGGAGGAGGTCCTCCGTGGTGGCACAGATACCAACAGCAGCCTGTGGGGAACCCACACTGGAGTGGATTTTTCTTGAAGGGCTTCAGCCCATGGAGAGGCTTAGCTGGAGCAGACAAAAATGATGAGGAGAAGGAGATGCAAAGCCAAAGGGCTGTGTACTGACTGTACCCCTCCAGCCTTCTGCACCACTTGGGTAGAGGGTGAAGGAGCTGGGAGTGAAGGACTGAAGTTGAGCCTAGAACAGGGGAGGAGAAAAGCTGTTGTTTTAATAATGTATATCTTTTTGTTTCCCACCACGTAAAGTAGTAACTATTTGTTTATTTTAATTGGCAATAAATTAAGCTAAATTTCCCAAGGTTGAGTCTGTTTTGCCCACCATGTAAATAGTGAGCAATCTCCCTGTATTTATCACAAGAGCTTTCTCATTCAGGTTCCTCTTATTTTCTCCCCCTATCCTCCTGTGTGTGGTGGAGAGAGAATGAATAAATAAGCAGCTGTGTGGGAGTTTGGCGATTGGCCAGGGCCAACCCAGCCCACTTCTGAAGCACTAATTACAGCTGAAAGAGAGTCAAATGCAGAATTTTTGAAGACTCATGGGATTCCCAAATTGAAGCCAGGTTGCAGTGGTGGTCAAACATTCAATGCAACATTAAAATTGCTACAATTGGCCAGATTTGTTTATATTTAATAGGAGAGAAGGAATGTGTGATGGATTGACAACCCACAAACATAGAAAGTGTTATCTGAGTGCCAGGGTGATGTACGTGTGTGCATTTTATGTACAGGTACAGTAAGAATTATAAAGGGAATGAAAGCCCTCAGTGACAGGAACACATAATTCTGAAGATAAATGTATTCATCTTTGATTTGTTAGCTGAAGAAAAACATAAACAAACTGGAATGCTTGGAAGTCTTTTTAAGCAAAAAATATTATAGCTTAATCCTTTAATATTAACAGTGTAGTTATGATTGAAATGTAGAAGAAGAATGATAGATGCAATATCCATGGAGTGAGGCATTGAAATTAATAGCACTCAGATATATAGAGGTGATATTCATCTAATATGTCTTTGTAGATAAACTAACAAAGGGTGGAAGAAAGAGTTAATGGAGGCTGGATATGAAAAAATAGAATGGGCATAAAGACATTGAGTTAAATTGGGCCCCAGAGTCTCTTCAAAATTTATTTTACATATTTCACTGCTTGCACTGACTTGATTGCCCTATGTTCCTATATTTATTACTAGATCTTCCCTTGGTTTGTTTCTTTCTTTTTTCTGTTTTTTTTCTTCCATATTTCTTTGGTCATTCTGTACCTTTCTGAACTTGGTTCATCATATATTCCCTGTTTAGTTCTTACAGTTTCACATTTGCTTAAAGGTTGTTATGTACCCATAATTTAGTATCCAAGGAAACATAATAAAAATAAAACCTTGGGGGAAAAAATAATTGGACAAAAAAGAGTGATACTTTATATTTCACTATGGAAAATTAATTTAGTACTTAAATAAATACTAACTTCAAAGGAACAAATGCAGAGGAAAACATACTGTGCCCAGTTTCTGTTGCAATTTAACTACCAAAGAATGTGTTGTACTTATTCAGGCAATTTTAAACATTCAAACCCCCTAAGTCCTTGTATAATTTAAGATGTCCCCAGAGGAAATGTATTCTAGGCTTTTACTATAGCTATATTATACACTGCAATCACGTTTGCCTAACTCTGAGAGTTATTAATTTACTCGGTTATACAAGAACCACATCCATGCATCTCAAGACCAATAATGTTGTGTAAATAGTAGTACACTTTCTGAAAAAACATGACAAGCGCTGACCTGGGAAGATAGGTATTTTTTTTCAGCAAAATGCATCAGAGATACCATAACTGCAGTCAGACCATACATAGGAAACCAATCACACTAAGCAGTAGTGGCATTGCGATTTTGTAAATCATAGCAAGTGCTCATGCTTAGAAATTAAGTTTTTGCACTATGCAGTTCTCAATATAGGTTAACCTATTTGCTTTAGAGGGGGGACAAACTCAGAACTATATAATGCCCTGGCGTTTTGCCAAATGGAAAAACGCAACAAGAAGCAGCAAAAGAGTCGAAGTCTAAACTTAAATTGAGGTGGTTCAATTTCTTTTATGTTGAAAAATAGTCTACTCCTCTACTGAAAGTATACAGGTTGTATGTCTAAGGTTATCAGCTATGGAGTAGCTAGGAACCAATGTTAAATAATGAATAGTACTCTAAGACATTTTGAAGAAATGTTAAGAAATACTGATTGACTTTCAAAAGATGATAATGGAAATTGTATTTAAGTAGTGCATTTAAAAAATGACAAAATAACTTCCAGAATTCTATGAAGCGTGTGGTCAGATATTAATAATATTACTGATAATATCTGGTTGGTAATTTTAGAAGTCCTTAGTACTCCTCAACTCTTCTTATGGTACTTATGATTACTATTTCTGGAATTAATACATCTTGCTACTGATCTTTCTCTTATTGAAACTGATGGAAGTCAGGGATAATCAGCATTCATCTGAATGAAACCATGAGAACTTGCCTCTGCAAATTTTACTTAAATTGTAATATAATTGTGCTATGACTCACTACAGTATTAATATCACAGGACATTTTGCTGATATTTCAATACGCATCTAGAAAGGCCTTTTTTTCCTGCTGTTATCCTGCATCTTAAATTTCCTATCTGTCTTTCAACTTACCTCTTTGAATATGTTTTATCTAACCTATTATTCATTATAGAAAATAATTCTTACTTATAGAAAATCTAAAAATAGCAGATTTTTTTCCCAAATGCAATAGATACTACTTTTTTTTCATGTTAGTTCATTGACTTTTAACAGGTTTTATATCTCATTTTACTGTATTCTTTTCTGACCCTTTCCTTCAGTTTCTTCAGCTTCTTCCCTTTGCTGATCAGCATGTCTGCCCTTTATTTATTTATTTATTTGTTCATTTACTTAGCTGACTCGACCACATGTTAATTTTTACCATCTGCTAATATACATAAATTAACAGCTTTTTAAAAAAAAAGTAGTTCAACTCTTCTGATAAAAGCTCACGTTATCTTTCTTCCGGTTGCCTTCATGTAATATTTCCATTTGGAGGTTTTGGAAGTTACATATAGATTATCTTTCTCTCAAAACTTATAATTTATTAATCATGTAAAAATTACTTTAAAGATTACAGATTTCACTTTTTTGGTATCATTCATCAGTCTGCATTCTCTTGTTGACATATTCCCCTCCACCACCCTCACCACACCCCCCGCAACACCAAAAAACACAACCCCAAAACACCGTAATGGAGATGCCATTAAAAGCTGATGTTCTCTGATAGAACATGCTCCCTTCCATTCTGGAGAGTTCTGCTCAGCAATTGCTGACAGAAATGTTTTCAGATTGTCCAAAATGCTAAACATATTTCCTAGAAAGTACTTCTGATATCTGCCGCCTTCTCTTCCTTCCAACTTCTCATCCTGTTATCTCCATTTTTTTATTCTTAAGAAAATTCTCGGGAGCGCCTCACGAAAAATTCCCTTTCACATTGTCTTCTCCCATGGGATAGTATGGACATACATGCAAAGACAACAAATCTTAAAAGTAAAAACACTCAAAAAAAATATCAGGATATAAACTAAAGAACTTAAAAGCTCTCAGAAGTGAGGATTAATAGGCAAAGCAGAATAGAAATTCAAGATTTATATAAATTAAAGTCATCAGATTTTTTTTGTTTCTCCAGTACCCTCAAAGGGGGAATGCCTACTTCCAAGGTTGGCCTTAGTCAACTCAGTAGCTTTCTGAAGTGCTGCTGCAAACTCTGCATGGTCTTGCTTCATTCCTTGGGAGGGTTTCATCCTCCCTGAAGCTTTGCCATTGCCCCTCTGATCTTGTGTAATCTTTGCTGTGACTCTCTTGCGCCTGTGTGAAGGAAAGTGTAGGGGCCCTGTGATGTGAAAGGAACTCAAGAACCTCCTTCCCATCAAAGACGATGCTCCTAACCTCTTTCTTTTTGAAAGAGTGTAATTCATAGTCCAATAATGAACAAATCAAACTGGTCAGTCATAGTACTGTAGTCAAAAAGATACCAATCTTGTTCATACAAAAACTGGTTCCTGACTAGTTTATTTTGAACTTTCCTTAGTAAATAATAGTCAAATTACAATGTAGCAATTGCAGTGTCGTATCTTCTATGTGATCCGGCAGTATTCTTTGTGTGTTACAACCTGGATATATGAAGTTCACTTAAACAGCCTAGTTGCAGGTTTTCCTAGTACATTATGCTTAAGACAGATCTTAAACCCATCCGTTACATCTCTCTCATACCTTTTCTATTGAATTTTTTAATGAAGTGGTTGGATTTGATTAACAGTGACTTGTGAAAGTCAGCACGTTTCTATTTTTATCTGTATTGGATTGCCCTTTATCTGTTACATGGTCTTTCTTTTAAGTAAGCTGTATTATTACCTTTTGGCTTCTATTTAATGGGTTAAATACCAGGGTTTTGTGTCTATACTGTCTTAAAAGTAAAGTGAAAATAGTTATTGTCAAAGATGCCAATCAACTTTATCAAATCTCTAATGCTTGTTTATTTACTTATAGGTATGCCAAAAGTATTTAGTCTTGACCACCAGTGCTGGCATCTCATTCAGTACTCTTCAATCCTTTACTTTTCTCTTTTTTGGGATCTGATTTTGAGTCCTAATTAACTCTTTAGCAGTGGAACAAATCACAGAAAAGGGAAACTTTGGATACATGAGAGACTTGCAAGATTTGTCATGTTTTATTTGTTTTGAATATTGAAGCTATTTGTTTTAGTAATGGCATGGTGAATGCTACGTTAGACTGTACATCGTGTTTTCAGATACATTTAAACCGGGTACCAGTTTTGATCTGTAATCTTCTGGGTTAAGGAAGTACAGTGAAAAAGATTGTGATGAGATTTCGTTCAAAAGTACCGATTCCTCTTAAAATACTCTGGACATGCAAGTTCTATATCTTTAGCTTAATCGAAGTTATGATACCACAGAATGATATGGCTTATTATGTATCTCTTTTTATGGTGGGGACTATTTTAACTTTGTGCCAGCTGATGATTCCCTTTTTATGAAGAAACATTAAGACCCTCATGGGCTTTCTCTTTTCTTGGGCTTTCTGTGCTAGATCAGTCTGCATCATTTTGTCTTCAGCAGAAATGAAAGTGTTAATTTCAGAGGTGAACAGAATCATGTTCTGTGAAGCATAATCTACTCTTTTGCTCTTGACAGCGTAACTGAGATCATGATCTTGCCCTTTTCCTATCAGAGAGCGAGTAGGGCAAAGTAATTTTGTCTTGCAGAGCTCAGCCCCTTGTGTTGCACTACTCCTAATTCTGCATTCTAGAGCTATTTCTGCTAGTAATATCCAAAATAACTGAGTCTGTTAGTATTTTCCTGTTTGTTTTTCAGAAGTTAAAAATGAAAGTCCTTGTGACAGTGAAAGGTGGTAATATAACATGTACATCCGTTCACCCTTGCCCTGAAGAAATCCTGGAAAATAGCCCCAGGCAAGCCATGTTAAACTACCTGGAATGCAGCACTATGCATTTTTGACATCAACAGAAACTATAAATAAAATAAAAGGGACATGTGTTTATGAATTGATTGGTTCTTCCAGACCAATTTCTTAACACAGCACATTGAACACGTCTTTAGAAGAGTAGCTGAAATGACAGTTCTATA
Source organism: Calidris pugnax (assembly GCF_001431845.1). Classification (NCBI taxonomy): domain Eukaryota; kingdom Metazoa; phylum Chordata; class Aves; order Charadriiformes; family Scolopacidae; genus Calidris; species Calidris pugnax. Next base: position 3,405,365 of record NW_015090774.1, read on the forward strand.
CTCCTGTTTAAGAGGCTCTTCTGTGAGCAATACCAAAGGTGTTCAAGACGTTGTTATCCTTGTTCTCCATAGACATATCTTCCTGTACGTTGCAGCTGATTCTGTCTAGTTTCACTGGGAATTCCAGAACACATCAGTGATGCTTCTTTTAGACATTTAGAAATTTCTAAAATTATACCTAGAATATCAAGACAGCAAATAACAACTAATGATTTTCATCATCATTATTTTTAGGTATTTTACAATATAGTTATATCCGTCACTGCCTGTTCCCTTTTTAAGTTTTCTATATTAAATACTAATTAGCGGATTCTGTGGAACCATGGAAATATTTTAAGGAAGGTACAGAGCTAACAATTTAATTTATATTAATGCCTTCATTTCAGCAAGCTGTCTTTTAAACACATACTGATTTTTCTACCATAATATTCATTCAGACATTGTTGTCTTACTGCTATAGTAACCTTTATTTCTTTTTTTCACAGACACTAGAACTTCCATCACACTGACCTTTCTTTTCTTTCTTTTCCATTTTCCCTGTATATTAAAATTAACAGAAAGCTATTCTGGTACAAGACAAGTTCAGAATTTTTCAAGCATCTTTTTTCACTACCATACCATCTTTCTCACCGAACCCTTTCTTTTCACTTCAAATTCACTGTTTTCTCTATTCTTTTCTATATATGTTTATATAGAAATGCAAGTTATATCTGTACTCTATATTGCTGATACTAGCAAATTCAGCTTGTGCTATTAATTTCTGATTAGTGCATGAAAAAATTGCGGTTTGATATTTATGCACAGATTTAGACTTTTCTCTTTCTGTTCTGCAGTATACATTCCTTCAGCTGGGTGAAAACCGGCATAATTTCACAATGCTTTTATTACTAGTTACATATTTATTTTTTCCAACTTGCCCAGGTCATTTTGCAGTACTTTTGCTGTGCCACTAGACTTAATGCTTTCCACAACTTTGATAAGAATTGTGTAAAGGAGTTTTATAGGACACAAAAAGAATGCTAAGCTTTTCAGGTTATTATTTTAGAAAAGAAGTCTCTAAAGAGCAAACAGAACTAGGCGACAGCTAGCAGGAAAGGTCAGTCCTTCTTAAAAGCATGAGAAAAATGCTTTATTAATACTGGCCTCCTGTGGCTTACAGCCATGACTTTCAAATCATTGCTATAGTACATCAATAGGAGGGCCACATTACCACTAACAAAATTGCTTTGATATCCAAGAGTCTCTTTCACTGAACAGAAAGGCACAACTGCTTAAACACCAAAAGAAGAAACCCTTTCTCCTCCTCCCTCCCAAGCATTCCAGTAAGAAGAATTAATATAGGTAGGACATAATTATCAATTGGCATTTGTAATATTTTAAAAAATAATAATAGCTTAAAATAAAATAATCCCTCAGAAGTGTTCCAAGGTGTTGATTCAACACTGACTCAAAACCAAAATTGCCACCCACCTGTAAAATAACCCATAGTGCTACTGGCAAAAGTGACATGAAGTGAATTACCTACCCAGATGAAGCCTGCTTAATTTCTGAGCTCTTACATTACAACAGAAGATGGTATGTTTGCCACACTTCAGAAATTATGACATTTAAGATTTCTGAATCAAACTTCTCAGTGATCTGTCTACCCATAGTCCCAGTACCATATATCCATCCATATCTAAATTTTATTGATAATGTATTTTAATATAGACCAATTTCTCTTTCGTCACCCAAAGTTCTGTGCCGTATGTAAATGGCATTATCTTCCTGTGTATTCTTCTTTTCCTTGTAATTTTTATACTGTTTTTATATATGATAATCTAGAGCTCCTTTTTCAAAAGCTTGCATTCAGAACTTTTTCTATTTGGTTATAAGTAACCTTTGTCTCCCTTGCCAAAGTGTTTTCATTATTCTCTTAAAGAGGGGAGATAAAACAAATGAAAAGTTTTCTTAAAATTGTTGTGAATTATGGCAATGTCTTTGTCTGTCAGTACTTCTAATGGTTCCTATAGTTTAGCTTGATTTTCCTGGAGGTTTCTATTTCTAGTTCACACCTATAGAGCTAAAATGCTGAATTTTAACTGCAGTATATTTTACAGGGTTTTAATAATTTCTATTTGTTTACATTCACAATGATTAATATTGTGACAAATTTGCATGTCATGATCATGAAAACTTATAAACATTGTGAAAAATTACTCAACAAAACAATGGTGCTTTCTCCGTCTGTCATTGGTCACAACTCTGAGCTGACGAAAAAGTCTTGTGGATGGTCGTGTCTACAGCCTCTTTCTGACTATTTTCAGCTGGGCTCCTTTTCCGTTTTGTGATCTTTGCTGCTCCGTCTTCTCCTGACTCTCATTTTGGCAATGCTTTGCAGGTTATAAGATTGATACAACCATACACCTTTACACAGTCTTTGGAACATCTGTACAGTAATGACATATTTTGATGGTTATTCGCCTGAATTGGACTTTTTCTATCTGGAGTTGAAGGCTTTCATTTTCTGGTTTCTACATTCCAAAACATGCTTCTAAACCATGATGGAAAATTAACTTTTCAGTCTTTCTTGCTCTTCACATGATTACTTTTTTCTTTGAAGCTCTCTCTGGAATCCATCTAGTCTGATAAAGAACGTTGGAGATGTATTCTTCGAAGTGGGTGGGAATTAGAAAAAGAAGTATGTGTCAATGATGTCCATGTAATTCTCCTTTCAGTACGCCTGGCTGCTGTAGCACTTAAAACTCCAATCAGAAGTAGAGAAGTTGAAACAGTGCTCCTAAATAATGCCTGGTTTGGTAGAAAAATTTATCCTGCCTTAGAGTAAGGAAAATTCAGGCAAATTTACAGAGGATCACTGAAGTAAGTTGTCTTGTCTGGTTTAAAATCAAATTTGGGTGCTCATTTATTCCTAAGAATTTTGATAACAGCAATAGTTACATATTTCATTTCAGATTGTACTCAGTTGGGATGAGTAAAGTATGTGCCCCTTCCAGGCAGAAGTCTGTCTTTGCAGACTTGTTTATCTTAATGAGAAATAAAATAAAGTTGCCATGCTCTGGCACAGTAAAATAGCAGTGCAATGCCACTTCTGTCTACCAGATGTTTTAAATTTTGCACAGCTATTTGGCAAATGTTAATAATTCTGTGAAGTTCATGCTGTTGTCACTTACAGTTAATGAAAGATGATGGAAAACCTGTTTTGCCTTCATGTTTTTGATATAGTATACATTAGTTTTAACATCAGACAAGAAATGAATTCATGGAAAAAGTTTAGAAGTTTAAGCTGTGAGCATTAAAAATTAACATTTTAAATTATAGTAAATGGAAGGCAGGAGAAAAAAAGCCATCTTCTCACCCATCCTTCTGTACTAAAGATCTTATTTCTGGCATCAATTGTACAATCAGTTAGCAACTGTTGATGATAAGATTATAATTAAAGTAAAACGTAATTGAAACCAAGGGTTAACTAGGGGGATCAGCAACAAAAAAAAGAACTTCTGTGCATTTCAGTAAGTACTTTCCAAAGTAAGACTATGCTAATAGTAAGACTATATAATAAAAAAACTGTATGATGGTATTTCAGTAATAGAGTAACATACGGTGACAGTAGCATAGAAGCTTTCCAATGAATCGGGCTGTCCCATTGTTTAGTATGAAAGTACAGAACAGAGGTGAAAAAAGAAGATATAATATATATAGCTTCACAGTTCATAAAGGACTTGTACTTCTAATAAATTGTTAGGTCCATTACAGAAAGCAGTAGTTAAAACATCAAAAATTAAATACCAGAGACAAATAATGGTGTACTGAGAAATAAAATTATTTTGGCAGATCTTATAGAAACTTAGAGTCTGTTAACAAAGAGTCAGCTGTTGTTGCAACAGAAGAGAATTACTTATTATGATTGGCACAGCAGTAGAAAAATTGAAGCAGGGGATTTCTCACAGAAGAGATAACCTCTTAGTCTCAGTTCAAAGAGAGCACAAGAATATGGTCATGACTAAGTGTAATACTCTGATTTGCATAGAAATCTTTTATATAAGTGTTTTGTTTCACTGCCATTCATGTTCTTATTTTCAACTGTGCAATTGAAAATATTTGTGTATGTCTTTTTTTTTTTTTTTTCAAACTTTTAAAATGCGTAGGAAATGTGTGCCTCAATTAGGCACCTTCCTTCAAAATAACACACAGGTTACTAAGAATTTTGCAAGTAGCAGGATATATTGTATAAAAAATGATGTGAGTATTTTATAAAAATAAAGTTGCTCAATAGCAGCAGCATTTCTTTAGTTAATGACAGCCAGAAAATATTAAGGACCACTATTCACAGTCCCTTTAGGAAATGGGGAATTTCCATCCTCAATTCTGTGACTTGAAGACAGACTACAGCTACCTGAAAGATATGTTCCAGAAAGAAGAAACACAAATATCTTACTGGTCATAATGTGTAGAAAATATGAGATTTTGTTAGTTCAGCATTATGTTTTTGTATTTGTGCATGAACAACCATCAAAATATATGATACCTGTAGGCTTAACTTTCTTCCTGACATCTTGGCCTTGTATTGGTATAAGAGCAGAAGTCATACTTGGTACAGCTATAGAAAATCTGTTCCTCAGTGCTACCGCATGATGAAACTTTTTTTTTGCCGACCACTTTCTGAATTGTTTTGCACCAGGATGTTCTTGCAATAGCTTGCAGTTTACCTGATCAGAAACCATGACCAGATACAGATACAAATGCTATCACTAAATGTATCATCGCAATTCATTTACGTAGAGAGGGGAAAAGAAAGAAAAAAAAGAATTGTTCCTACATAACTAGTTTCAGTGGTTAGAGTGAAAGTCTTGAGGTGACTGCCAATGATACTGAAGCGTCTTTTCTTTCATTGACATCAAGGAATTGATCTCGTCTAGTAAAGCTTTCTTGTGATAAAAGATTAGATTGATGACCACATAATATTGTATTGGTGGATTGAACAAAGGCAATGCTTGTGTGATGCTTGCAGATAGCTAAGACTGGTATTAAATGGAAGTTGTCTCAGCTTTCAATTTTTTATTAGTGTAATTCAGCCTTGCTTGTTGTACTCCAGCTCATCCTAAGTGCTTAGTTCAGATAGAATGGGATTTTCTGTCTACTTAAAAGGCTCTAAGAAAAATATTTTTGAGTATTGTGTGTGTCAGTTTGGGCTAGACTCTTGTTAGGTGGACCTGCTGTGCCAGCATTCAAGGTCCCGATATTTTGATTTTATAAGCAAAGAGCAAAAGATGTCAGTGGATAGATGTCACTAACTTTGTTCTATGTATTCAGATATATATTTTTAAAAATATTTTTATATTTATTTAAAAATATTTTTATATAGGAATTCCATTCAAAATCTTTCTAAGCATGTATGTGCTTGTTTCTTATATAACATACTAGATAACAAACTGACGCAAAGGGTACTGTTTTAATAATCTAAGTAATGTGTGTGACTGGCCATGTTTTCTCTCTCCTGTGGTCTGGAAACCATACATTAATGCTGTATATAAAATGTGAGATCATCTTAAAACTGTTCAAGTTACAATATACATTCTTTTTCCCCTTGAACACTTAAAATCCATACCCTCTCCCATATCTCCCCTTCAGCCACTACATAGTAGGAGATTCCCTACCAATCTGTATCTTTTTTGGTTTAGGTAAGTTTTGTCTGCAAGATATTTGAAAGTTGTATATGTTTGACAAGGTATTTTATTTGTCTGTTGGTTTATCACATATACACAGGGTAGTTTGTAATAAAACAAAATTTATCTGTCAGAGATTTGCAGGCTGCATAAAGCTTAAAGGCATCCTTACTTGTCTGTCTGTCTCACTCCTGGATAGTTCAGAAATACATGGGATGGACTGGATGAAAATTGGCTGAAAATGTTAGTATTATGAAAATTTAAAGAGTTTTATTTCTGTTGTTTGTAGATTCTCTTGATTTTGTAAAGAAAGATCCTGAGAAATTGTTTCTGTGAAATAAAATAAGTAAATTCTATTACTTTAAGCTGAGCATAGTTCAGGATGGATTATGGCTAACATAAGAAAAGGGTTTTGTACTCATGAAACTGAACCTGAAACCCAGTGTTTTATGCAATAGGAAGATCAAAAACTCCAATAAACTTTTTAAATTTAAAACAAAAGTGCATGTAAGCTAAGTGACTGCAAATAAATTCGATCTTATTCTAGTGTGATTATGAAGAGTTGATGGTTTTAGAATCAGGAAAATTTAGGAAGTATTCAATGATTTGTTAACACTCTTTCTACAAATATGTTTTAACACATTCTTTAAATATGTTTAAAGAAAGGAGGTAGAAAAGGGGCTGCTCTTGTTGATTCCACAAATCTGACCCTGAGCTGAGTCACCTTAGAGCATAAATTGTGTCAGTTCTTCCGCATCATTGGGCCCAACTAGCACTTAGGTCACTTTGGAATGTGATCTGATACAAGTAAGTTGCACATTGCAAAGCTAGTTTCTTTTTGCAGATCTGGCTTGCAGTGTAATAATAAATACATCTACAATTAAAGCTGATTTAAAAAAAAACAAGAATGGTTTGGGGGAATTGTAATAAACTATGTTAATTGGATAATTATTATAAATCCGTGTCACTGGTTATGATGTCAAATTGAAAAATATGAGAAACGAATGTCAAATAGCTTTATCCGATTAAATCTGATTATATAACAATTTGTTTTGTTAAAAAGGAGTAGAAGTTAAATGGTATATGAGTCATTCTGAACATCTCTGTGTGTAATCTGAACCAATAAAAAACACAGATGTATCAGAGCGTGTTGAAATTTCCATTTAAAATAAGCTGCATCTACTCAGTTGGAGATCTTGAATGTCTAAATAAATTAGCAGTCATTACTGCAGATTCATAGCAAGATAGCATAAAGTTACAGAGGTTTTTGGGGAAGTAAAAGATTAGTGATGTTTTATGGCTAGCCTCAAGAGCTCTGCTACTTTGGCAAAGCTGTCACTTATGTCTAGTTCATATCTCCCATATACAAGATCCAAATTCTCTTACATGACTACATATAAAATAAAGTTGTTATTCTCACTGGTGATCTAGGAATGAGGGGGTTCGGTACATTTCTATGTGGTCCCTCTGCAGGTTCTTAGGAAACTTGTAACATTATGAAGTTTCAAAATAGCAAAACCAATTTTTAATCCACTGACATGGTTTGAAAAGCACAAAGCTGCTGCATGTTTTTCATACAATAATGGATGTTACCATGTATTAGATGTTACTATTTTCTTATGAAGTAAAACTGCAGTACTTACTGTATCCAAGAGAATGAAGGAAAAACCATGCATGTCTACTTATTTAAGTAGGTACAGTGGTATTCTATTCATTTATAGCTAGAAAAATAATCTTTTTCTCAGATTTGCTAAATACAGGCAAGTCCTGTTCTAGTGGTCAGGGCTCATGCAGGTAATAGAGGGTGATTTCTGCATCGACAATTTGTATGACATGTTTAGGAAGATATGTACAAAGGCTTCCTCAAAATCAGAGATTTAGATGTTCTGAATTATTTCACTGCATGATCATGTTTTTCCCCATTAGCAGTAGAGTGGTGCTAGTGAGGCTACCTTGCTGTGCTGAAATACTTCTTTGTAAAAATTACTTTTTTTTTTTCCTTTTTTTCTTTTTCCAGTCTCACCAGTGTCGAGAAAAGAGGGTACAACAAAATACTTACAATGTCTAATTGTAGCTAGGAAGGTTGTTTCTATGGCCAGCAGAGAGATGTAGGTGGTACCTCAAGACAATAAGATATTGTCCATGAAAGAATTTTGCTACCTTTAGCTTTCTCAACTGACTGTAAAAGAAGCAAAGGAGGGTTAAGTTCACTTGACAAAAGTTAGCCTGTGTTAATAACCACGAACTGTTGTCTCATGTTTAATTCTTCAGAATAGAGTTTCTTTTACGATCCTGCTACTTTCTACTATATATACTATCCTACACTTACTATATTACACTGTGTTCTTTCTTTCCTTAAGCTTAGACTTGATTTACAAATTTCTGTCAGGCTGGTTCATCAAACAGTGAACTTAAACAGGATTTATGATGTGTTCTTATTGCATCTGTAAAATATAAGATTGGGAGAATGTATGCAAAATTTGTGCTTAGGAAATGTAGGTTTTGTTTTCCCTCTTGAGCTAGAAGGAAAACTTAAAAAATCTTGGATTTGTGCCAAATGGAATTATTCTCAGATATCTTTATAGGATTTAATTTCTTCTGACATGCAATAGCAAACTGCAGAGTTGCGTTGCTCTGCCAACATGAACAGAGAAACTGACTACTTGGAATGTAGGAATTGTAAAATTTACATTAGCATGAAAAGCCTGAGCTGAATTTATCTGGCAAACCAAGCATACATTAATAATTATTTTTAAAAATGTTTCCTGTTAACCCTCATCTCTTGTCCTTGTAATAAAGAAAGTTACAGATATTGAAAAATAAATAAATAAAATATGAACAAAAATGCGACATTAGTATTACTGGTACTTCCATCAGTTGACTGAAATCAAACGCAGGATGCATGGAGGGACGTATAGGAAAAGAAAGGGATTATATATACTGGTTATGTTTTACAAGCAAGCAGTTGTTCTGAAAATATCTAGATAGCTGCAATTATATATATGCATTCCATAGCAGACCGATGCAAAATTTTAATTCTTAGGTGAAAATTGTTTTCCTGATCAGTTCAGAGACAGATGATTTTCTTTTTTCCTTTTCCCTTAAGAAAATCAAGATTTCGCTTTAAAAAGGAGAAGGTGAACATCCCCACCCAAATTGTGTTGTCATTTTCACAGAGCTAGCAGTTTACATTATTAACTGTCAGTGAAAAAGATACCAAGCAATATACCAATACCAATTTTCTTTGTTTCAGGTTTGTCAAACACTGCAAATACAACTATATGTTTCATATATAATCAAAAGCTATTAATTAAAAATTTTTGATGCTTTCTAATTCAGTTTCTTAAGGTCTCAGTAAGATGATCTTTTTCTGAGGATAACATAACTAAGAATTCACATCTCCAATTCTCACATCCTCATGCCTGTATTCTTTTCTTATTGTCCTTGGGCTTTTTCTTTTTTTCCCCTCCTTCCTTCTTCCTCCCTTTCTCTTTTTCCTTTACCGTAAAGTGTGGAGTTTTGGAGTTAAGAATGATGTTTTGGAGTTCTCTAGAAGCTGAAAATTTTAAGGCCATAAGAAGAGTGAATCAATTGTTCTGACCTACAGAAACAGGTCCTATAAAATCAGTACTGTGAAAGTGCATAAGTGTAAGCTGTGGTGTATAAAAATGACTTTTTAATATGTACCAATGTTGAGGTGCTGGTGCTTGTTTATGAAGGGGAAATTTAAAAAAAAAGAATCTTAACCAGTTCATAGATCTCTTAAATATGTTTTTATAAAATGTTTGGATCTTGGTGTATAATACTGAAGCTGAAATGCTAGGCCTGAAAAATTAAGAGAGGTGGGGGGAAAAAAGTAATTAAAAAACCCCAAACAACAGAAACTAAAAAAACCCCCACATTAAAACCAGAAAGAAAATATTTCTTATTTTTTGAGTTCAAGATGATGAACTCTTTGGTTCACTCAGAATGTGTAAGACCCAGGTACCAATCCCTAGTTTGAATTAGGTACATTAATGATTCAACTATAATTTATGATTTAACCGATATGCTATTTGAGACTCTGAGCACTAGATCAAAAGTTATTTTGTGAGGGAGTTAGGCCTTCTTTTCTAAAACAATCACAGTTTCTGATTTAAAAAAAAAATATTAAAAAACCTGTCAATTTTGTGTATAATGCCTTCAGACCATCTAAATCTAGACTGCATTCCCAATTCAATTTTCTAAACTTGTTAAATTCTCTGAACTGAATTCTCAGTTATAGGTTGCAAGTGAGATTTGGGGGGGAAGAGTGTGGATGCACAGTAAAAAAGAAAATAAAGACATGATATTTTTCATTTCAGGTGAGAATTTTTTGGGGGAAAGGTGGTGATCTCTAGATGAGAGAATACTCAAGAATTGGAGTATAGAAAGTTTTTATACAAAACAGCAACAGCAAAAGTTACATAACAGAGCAATATATTGACAATAACTTTAACTATGGTGTAAAAAAATAAAACAACCAACAAACGTAAACCAAACCAAAAAAATCCTAGTCTCTATGATGATAAACAAACTCGAGCAGTCTGCTTCATTATGCATTCTCCTGTTGGGAGGAAGCTGGCAACAGTCTTTCTAGAGCTGTTAATGAAGATCATAGACTCTCTCATAGGCAAAGCATTAGCATATGAAAGCAAGTTATAAAACTGAAGGAAATAATTATTGATTTAAAAACAAAAATCACCTTTAGGTTTCTGTTGTAATAACACTAGGACAACTAAGCAAAGATTCAGTGTCAAATGAATGTTTTCTTTCCATATTCCTTTACTCGTTATTCGTGACACGTATCATGATTCTTAAATGTCAAGTCCTTCAACAGAACAGAGTTACAGTGGAATCATTGTTAAAATAATTGCTCATTTCTATCTTTTTTATGCATGACAAAAATAACTAGAGTTTTTCAATTTAAGTGTAAAAGTACCATGCCATTTCTATCTGAACAGTAGGCTATTTAACAAAAATTGAGCTTGTAACAATTTAGTGCCAACAAATATTTTTTCAAAAGGTCAAAAAACCTTTTTCTATATGTATTGCTGTTGATGTTTGAAGGCATATTCAGTGATGCTTGTGTGACTCTGGATGCAGTTTTTTTCAGTGAATTAGCTTATGAGTTATTCTATAAAATGCTAAATATATGTCAACATTTAGTGTCAAAGAATTCTGTCTATACTTCACCGTCCCTTTCCAAACACTGCTTGTAACATTCAGCTCTCTATGCATTGAGTCATTTGCGTTAATTAACAAAACAAACATTCAATCAGAATAGCAATAAGCTAGGGACATTTGTTTTGTAGTTGTAAAAAACCCAAACCACCAACTACCACTACAAAAACCACCACCAAAAAAAAGCCCTACATAAATAACCCCACCCATAAAACCAAACCTCAGAGTGATAAAATAACAATATCATGCAGGAGTCCTATTGAAATAGTGATGCCTGTGAGTATAATAGCCACAAGGATATTTTATCCATGGATTCTATGAAAAAGAAGGGAGAAGCTGTAGCACAGGCAGCCATTTACTCAGCTATGCTACCTAAAGATATCATCGTGCTACAGTGAATCAGTCAAAGGCCTGGAACAGGTAAGTGTGCTTCAAAGCAATATCTAATAACTCAACATAAGAAACATTAAATTAAACTCGTCTCCAGACTGCATTGTAGCAGTTAAATGTTAATATACTCCATCTTATGTACTATTTTGTTCACAGATACCTTTGGCAGACATTAGGCAAAAAATTTTAGACAGCAATAATATTATCCATTTGCTAGATATGTAAATGTGGCTCTTTTGAGGAGTAGCCATTCTTCATTCTTCCACTAATAACTTGAAGTGGAATGCTTTGAAAACAGCTAGTGAGGGGGGAAAAAGTTAATTGAACTTACTACTTTGTACACTTTAGAAAGAGAAAAAAATTAAAAAATATCCAACTAGGAAGTGTCCTGGAGTTATTCAGATGGCTTTTTTAGAAGGGAAATCCATTTGTATTGGCTCATATAATCAAAGTTAAAAAGTAAGCATTAAATGGGGTTTTTGGTCTTTGTAGTGGTAACATACGCATGTTAAAGGCTTGGTAGAACTATTGTCTATGTAACTGAAGTGCTAATACAGAAAGCTATAGTTATCTTAATAAAGGCAAGTTATTGACAGTCTTACCAGGTGGATTCATTTTTATGTGGGTTATTTTCTTCTTTCAGTGAGCAACTAGCAGAATCACAGAGCACAGAACTGTGCAATGTGAAATTTAGTTTCCCAGACAACTTTGGGAGAAGAAATACAGTGATATATATTTTTTTTTTCTGAATAATATTTTGAGTATATTTAAGGAACAAGAACTGAAAAATTAAAGAGTTCATTTAGATTTTAATTTTTTGCATATAAATTTCAATCTAGAAGAAGACTGAAGATGTTACAGTGAAGGGCAGCTTGGGTGAAACATGAGCATAAAATCACTGAGATTATGTTCTCTGGGAAAGAAGAAGAAATGGAAAGTGGGGACTGAAAAAAATGAATCCCAATAGATTGGGAAAGTGGTAGATGAGATCATGTAATAACGTAATAGTCATAATGGACCAGAGGTTAATCTCACCCACTCTTTTGTCATTGATAACGTTCAAAGGTTAGAATGTAAGAATAAGGCAGCATATAGTAATATTTTTTTATCAAAGTTCTTTTCCTGTTCAGTTTACAGATGCCCTAACTGAGATATTATAGCTGAGTTTTCTGTTTTTAAAAGCTTTTGATAGACTTTTCTGTGAACTCAAGGAATTTACAGGGAAAGTTACAAAGTTTGTGAAGAAACAAATAAGGAAGAACTGATTGGGGAATTAAAGGTCAGAGGCCTTTGGCTGCAGAGACCATGAGATGGTAGAGTTGAGGAACCTAAGAGGAGGCAGCAAGGCAAAAAGCAGGAGCACAACCCTGGACTTGAGGAGAGCAGATTTCAGCCTGTTCAAGGACGTGCTTGAAAGAATCCCATGGGAGATCATGCTGAAAAGAAGAGAGGTCTAAGAGAGCTGCTTGATTTTCAAGGATCACCTCCTCTATGCTTAAGCATGGTCCCTCACAACGACAGGAAATTAAGGGCAGCCAGACACCTGTATTGATAAACAGGGAGCTCCTGACAGAACTCAAATAAAAATGAAGAAAGGCAGAAACAAGGACAGGTGACCCAGGAAGAACCTGGAGACTATTTGAATGTGAAGATTAGGAAAGACAAAGCTCCCCCTGGAACTGAATCTGGTAAGGGACATGAAGGGCTTCAGGGCTATATCAGCAGCAAAAGGAAAACTCAGAAAAATATGGTCCTGCTGCTGAGTGGGACATGGGATCTGGTGACAAAAGAAGTAAAAGAGGTTGATGTACTGAAAACCTCCTTTTCCACGGTCATCTCCCATAACACTTGCCTTCAGGAATACCAGTTCCCTCAAATCAGTTTACAAAAGCTGTGCTTCTATAATGAATCACAGAATCTAATGAGACACATAGATATTGTGTCTTGGTGATTATCCCTATTCTAATGAAACTGACTCTTGTTGGATGCTTCGGGCTCTAAGTGTGAGTCTGCATGTGTGTGAGTATGTGTTGCATATAATTATAATGTGTATGTGTATATATTTTATAGTACTGTATCCTGTGGTTATTCACAAGAGGGGGATATTTTAAGTTATCTAAGGATTTTAAAGGGTATTTTAGAGTCTGTTGAAGTTAAGGAGTATAAAATGGCTATAAGTTGACCATAGATAAGGATAAAAATAAAAAGAAAACTGTTGTATACATAAGAGTACTGAGAAGCTTTGAATCAGCTTTCTAAGACACAAGAAACGTAGCTGAGTTTATGGCAGACTATATTAACATTAGGCATATGATTATGGGTTCCCTTCAGGAATAAGGGCTGACCTACATACCATAGAAGATCTGGCATACTTTTTCCTAGTGTGAAACTGGCTGTGTTTTGCATGTTTTTCATCAAAGTTTACACACTTTCATTTCAGAATGAAATATTTTACAGAAGAAACTGTCTACTAGGCTGAAAGAATTTTTTCATAGTTTTACATTTCTATTTTATATACTTTGCTCAAATAATTTAATTGCTGCTTTATGTAAATACACTGCATATATAAAAATAAAAAGATTTCTAGGTGAGACCGAAAAGAAACTATCAAGAATTGTCAAGAATATAATGTAGAAAAAACTACTCTTAGCAGGATTTGTACAAATGCTTTAAAAGCTATGAAACATAGGCTGGAAGAAGCTAGATTAGACTAGGACTGTTATTTTAGGGTGGTACTTGCAGACGTGAAAAACAAAAAGAAAACATAAAACACTGGCTATGAAATGTTCCATACAATTTTACAATAATTGGCATAGTTGACAACTGGTTGTAAATTTTAAATTATATTATATTAATTAAAATTGAACTGAGAATTGAACTGGGAATCAAAATTATATTTTTCTTATTGTGTATCTGCTCATTTCAAAGGATGACCACGTTTCCACAGGATGTGATTTACCTTGTTAAATGGTGCAGAGATTTAGTTTTTCTATGTGATCAGATCCAGTCCTAAATAGCTTTTCTTCTGCAAATAACTAGCATAGCTGAATAAACAAACATATTACTTCTGCAGAGTTTAAATAGTTGTTAAAATGAAAGTTGTATGTGCTTTTCCAGACACAACATGTGGGGCAAGATCAAACAACTCCACCATTCACAAATACAATATTTGATTTTCAGATTACTGTCGGTTACTCTGGTTTAATATTTGTGATGTTTGATATTTGCACCACAGGTTTGTTGCCAAGATGATGAGCATAATTACTGTAGAGATGCAGGCATAATTATGATAACCTTGATTTTAATCTTTCCCTGTAGGATTTTGGAGATGATGGGTCCTTGTACATTACTAAAGTTACCACAACTCATATGGGAAATTACACCTGCTATGCTGAAGGTTACGATAAACTCTATCAAACTCATATTCTCCAAGTGAACGGTAAGGAAAAATGCTCTAATTACCAAGTCATTAGAAACTTAGATTTGAATTTTGTTAAGCAGATCTGTTGATGCTGTTTTACTTTTTTTATATTGTGTTTCGCATAACAGAAAAAGAGGTACAATTATTTCTCCTTATTGGTCTCCTGTAAATAACCTTGCAAAACAATAAAATATAATAATTTTCATTTATTACTTCTATATGAATACTAGTTATTAAAAGAAGTAAAGATAGTCTAGAGGACCTGTGAGGATTTTTAGTATATTATCTTCAGAATAATAAGCGTTTTTCTCTATACATATAGATATATACAGATAAAGTAGGCTTTAGTATTAATTTAATAATAAGTAAAATAAGTGCATAGGCTTCTAAATTCACATTTATTATTATTTTGAAATCTAACCATGATTTTAGTATGTTAACTTGGGGCTGCTGGATTTGAAATCTTGATCTTTACATTTTCCTACATCTGTTCCAAGTTTTCAGGAGCACTTCCCTGAACTCTCTACCTGAACAAAACTTAAATGCAGTTGTTACTGGTGTCCTGAATACAGCCTTTTCCCTTCTCTTGAACAGTAGTATCCTCTCCTAGCTCTTTTTCCTATATGTAATTTTTTTCTAAATTATTTTAAGCAGTCATTCTTCTCCACTGATGGGGTGTCCAAGGGTCCCGCTGTGCTTTATCCCCAGTGAGCTTTAATGCCTTTTTTTTTTTTTTTTTTGGTGCCTTTGTGTTTCTCTGCATTTTCTTTTCT
>NW_015090774.1:3420910-3629579 GCF_001431845.1 Calidris pugnax
AATTCTTTTTTTTTTTTTTTTTGAGTGACCTTGTGCTTTCCTGTAATTTCAATTTTCATATTTATCTTTGACTCTTAAGTCTACCTTTCTGCACTGAACTACCAGTATTTGTCATTCCCTGTTGATACTTAATCCTACCCAGAATCATATTTGAACTCAATTTTCTCCTGCATATTTACTTTGCATTAACACGCTCCAACTTTCTTCTGAAGCGTATTCTAGGCCTAGTTTCTTAGCCACTGCCGCTGCCATCATTTTTTTTTTTGTTAGTTGCAGAAACCCTTATTATAATTGACTTTTCTTGACATTTGTTATCCAAAAATGCTGAAGTATTTTCTGATATTCATATCTTTCATTGATACTCACACCAAGTGTAGATTCCAATATTATTTTTTTTGTCTTTTAATATGATTAATTTCTCTTTTAATAACCTTTTTCATTTTAACTTTCCATTGTTAATATCCTTCGCACTTTAAATGACTTTGACCTTTAGTGCTTGTTTGCAACTTTCTTAACATTTTGTATCTGCCATTGTGTTTCTCAATTTCTTCCCCTCCTGACCCCCAAAACTTTGTAAATGAAGTGTCCTCCCTGAGCTAATCCATGGCATCAGCATCTTTTTCTCATTCAATTTTTTCTTCAGAGATTATTTCTTGTCATTTAAAAATTCAGGTAGCATATACTAGCTAAACCAGACAGAATACCAAAGTACCGTTTACTCATATTTTAATTGCTGCAGACATAGCATGACTTTTGGTGAGTTGAGCACATTGGAAAGTCCTTGACCAACCTTCTTCTCCTCTGTTTTGTATGTTCTGGTTTACCCTAACCTATCCTAATGTGTTAATAATCCTGAAAAAGTGCATTGCAACAGTTAAAATACTAGGATTCTTTGTGTTTGGCTCAGTTCAGCATACAATAAGGCAAAACACTTAAGTTGAAGAGGGCTTTCTGAAAGACTAGAAAACCAAGAAACAATTTGGGAGAGGTGAAGGAGGACAACTGTAGATTTTTCTGGTGACAAAGTGTCTGTCAGGAAGTTGTATTTTTCCTCTGGAAACCACTGTAAACCTTTATGGTGCTAATCACTACTGTCGCTCCTCTGGATCATTCATGTAAATTTAAAGTTGTCCAAACAAATTTACTAGTCAATGTTCGCTCTGCTCAGATAGCTGCTGTTCCACAAGTCATCACTGGAGTGATACCTTCCAACACTATTTTGATTTTTCAGCAAACAAGGAAAAAGGGAAAGTAGTTCCTCTGAGCAATAGGACCATTTGCCAGGCATATTGTGGGTAAATGGACTTAAAATCATTGAAATTAAAGGACAAATTAACAGCTCTTCCACAATTTAGATCTATACTTCTAAGCAACAATCTTCCTAAGCACAAGCATGATGGTCAGTACTTGCAGCTGTGATAATGACTAACTCATATCATTATACTTGTATTAACAGAAGAGTCATACAGAAGGTTAATGAGATAATGAGGGTTTGTTGATCACAAAGATCTAATGTGAAGGTTCAATGGAAACAATGTAATTAGATTTTAAGTTGTTTCTTTATTTCAATTTGTGTAGATATTCTTAGAAAAATATTTATATATTTTATATCAAGTAATTTGCAAATGCTATATATATAATTTTGATTTATTTGTCTTTTAAGATTAAATTCTTTAGGAATTTTTTTTCAAGTTTTGATTTGACTGGTACAGTAGTAAAGAACAATGAGCTTCTTTTGGAGTCTCAAAAATGCAGGTAGTGAGCACTGTAAAAGACATGCTTTATGCTGAGAAAATTCAGTCTAATCTTATACAAATAATACAGTAATTTATTTTTTTTTCCACAGCAGCCATTGAAAAGTTTATAGGGGAATGCTGGTAGAGTTCTTCTAAACAAACTAGTAAATGGTGGTCAGAGCCAAAAATCTGTAGCAAACTCAAATATTCTTTTAATATGGGTTGTTGTACTTGATAGGGGGTCACCTGTCTCTAAAATGCCCTTTGATGGTATTAATATATTCACTTAACAACTTTATATGTTTTTATTCAACTATTTCAGACAACAGAATTATATACATCAGTTAAGTGAAAAAACAGAATTTGAATAAACCAAGATTTTTTTCTTTATGTTTGTGTTATTGCTTATGTTAATTGAAGTGTTAAAGGAGCATTAGTAAAAATGATAACTCTTTCTTCTTATTACTGTTCTTAGGATTTCATGAATGTGTTATCTACACCTAACACAAAAAATCCCATGAAAATTGCTATTGAAAAAGCTGAAATACCTAAAAAAATGGCCTTTTTGCATTAACTCAGTGCTTATCAAGTTACAGATCCATGCTGTCCATAACCAGAGATGTTAATATTATTGATCACATTGGCAGTTATAGACATAATACCTTGATGAGTTTAAATATATGGGTTTTTTGTAACTCATTTTTTATATTTACAAGCCTGTACAGATTACAGCCTAGATTTTCTAAGTGTAAATTTGAGGAATTTCACTTCTGGAAAGCTGCTTGTAGATAAACACACACAAGGTCATGAGCCATCTTATAAACAAAAAGGAAGACTGCCTTCAAATTCAAACATACTCTAAAAATAGTGTGAGTTCATGGAGTATGTCACAAATCAACTAAATATACATGTAGTACCAATGTGACATTTTTCTTTCTGTATTAACAATATTTTCCCACCTTAGTTCTAAGACAAAAGGCCGATTAAAAAAAACCCTAAATTTTTGCACCTTAAGGTAAAGAGAGACCCTCAGCCAGATATAAATTGATGCTTCATAGTGTCTGAAAATCTTTTACCACCTTTGTTCTTCCGAACAAAATATCTCAGTTTAATGAAAAGGAGTTATCATATACAGCAAGAGAAGAACCTAGTTCACTATATATATTACGTGTTTCTTTCTTAAACACATACATTCTCCCTGGATTCCAGACAGCTTGAATGGCCTATTTTTCTCTCTTCCTCCCCACTCCATTAGACCTGACTAAAATAATCTTCAGAGGTTTTTGTAGCAATTATAACATGTCTTGAGTAGTTTCATATTCACCATATTAGGAACCAACACTCTCACATGGCCTTTTGAATTCAATGGTAAGGAATGTAGGATTCATTTAATTACATATGATTCTGCTAAATGCAACCATGCAATGTCTTTTCTCCCTTCCCTTTTAACGTATGTAATGACCTCTCCCTTATAAAGTAGGCTTCTTTAGGTTAAGACATTAGAACATACCTCTTTGAAAGTCAGCATAAACAATCACATATTGATACACTTAAAATTAGCTTTCTGGTAATATTTATGCTCAGTTACATTGAAATGACCCCAAAGACTTTACCTCAAACTTGTCATATCAGACTAACGTTTTAGACTGAGCCCACACTGCATAAATATTTTAATTGCCTGCATGCCTCAGTTGCACAGTTCTTGGTGGCATATTACAGGTAGGCTCCAAGGTAATATGAAATAAAAAATGATAATGCAAAACAAGGATTTAAAAACTTTTCTAGTTGTGTAGATAGCCAATCAAACACAGATTTGCTGAGGAAAGTGGGAAATGGCAGCAATTGGAGGAAAGGTAGGGCAAGAAATAAACTCTAGTGTCGTGCAATACTTTTGTGTCCAGGAAAACACAGCTAGAAGGAACAGGATCCACTTCAGGAATATGGGATAGTAGAAGAAAACTCGGATTTGCTTTCAATTTAGCAGGCCCTCACCTTCACACCTCCTAACCCTTGAGAGTTAATTTAGCAACAATAGCATTTCGTGATGCAGGGGTTGCTTTTGTTTGTTTCAGAAGTATTTGATTTTGGTTATAATATTTTCTAAAACTTTGCTAAGAGTAAAGTTGCCCCAAAAATATCATCTGTCTTTTGCCCATGCAAAACTAATACATGCCGTTTCCTATTCAGTGAAAATTCTCAAAATTTGGACTGTTAAAAAAGTTCTCTTCACATGCGCTTGGTAGAAATCTGTCAAGTTTTTATATGCAATGAGAATATTTCACTGGCACAAAAAAGATAGGAAATATCCTATGATACGCAGTCAGAATGCAATAAATTGCAATGCATTGCTATTGGCCCTAAAAGTTGTTTGTGTTTTTGAGATGCTTGAGAACATTAAATGATGGCAATCCTGTCTCTAAGGAGATGGAGCTCCTTACTGGTCTTGAGGCAAGGCGGAGAAATAAACTCTTTGACTTTGGTGCAGTGGGAAAATCTACAACATGGAGTAGGCTGCCTAAAGGACCTATTGTCAAGAAATGCTGAACAGGGCAGACAGGAAAATTGGACCCTAGGAACAGAGGCAGAGGAGTACTGAGAGTGGAGGTGCCAAAAGAGGCTCAGGCCATGCGAGCGTGCAGTTGAGTGGGGAAAGCAAGATCTCAGTGCAGAACACACAGAGCCTAGGGCAGAGCAGACAGAACAGGGAAGAAGTGGAGGGGGAACAGGAACAGGAATATCAGGTGTGAGATGAAAAGTCAAGTCCCTTCCAGAAAATCAACACAAACCTTAATCCCTGATTTTTTATATGCTCTTTCTCTCAGGTGGTAGTCTAGCAGCTAAGCAACTAGCAGCCATAATTTTCACATTTTTAATTTTCTTCCATGTTTTTCTTACATTTTGCAGTTTGCATATTGGGGTTATGTGTAATTTTCCATGTATATTACTTGAAAAGACACCCATCTCTAGCTGGGTTTAAAATAGCCCTGAAATAGACTGATTTTTGCATCCTATCTGAGATACAGTACCTTTGTGTATTTCTTGCAATGTAGAAATCTGAAGCATTTCTATGCTCTAATAGGACAGCATGCTGGGACATTTCTTGTAAACAGTTGGGTAGCATTTGAAAATATTTAATCTCATGCCAAAATAGACACAGCTAATTTTTGATCTTGTTATCTTCTTTCATTATCAACTGATACTTCATCCTCTACCCAGCTGTGTTTTCTGACATCAGATAAGTATTCCACATTTTTAAAGCTGCATTGAACAAAACTTTAGAGAATAGGAAATATGCTTCTTTAACCTTCATTACGGTTAATTCTTTTTATTGTTAGAAACAGCCTCAAGCAAGTTCTCTCTGTACATAATTAAAAAGATCAATAATTATTAATCTAAAAAATCTACACAGTAAGATTTTTAAATCTTGCTTAATCATTGATTACCAATAGGAATATGTCCGCTGTGATGTCACATGCCCTCTCTCTGCCAATGCTGATATGTGGTATGTAGCAGTTTTTCAGTCGGCAAACACATACTGCAGCAATTTTCCAAGGCTTGGAAAAGCAATATCAACAATTCTCATATTTTCCTAATAATGAAACTCAGAATACTAGTCTTATAGATGTCTTGTTTAACATCTTCATTAATGATCTGGATGATGGGACAGAGTTCAGTAGGTTTGCAAGTGGCAACAAACTGGGAGGAGTGGCTGATACACCAGGAGTCGTGCTGCCGTTCAGATGGAACTTGACAGGCTGGAGAAATGGAGCAGCAGAATCTCATGAAGTTTAGTAAGTGCAAAGTCCTGCACTTGGGAAAGAACAACCCCATACACCAATACATGCTTGGAGCTACCCAGGTGGAAAGCAGCTTGGCAGAAAAGGACATAGGGGTCCTGATGGAACATGAGCCAACAATGTGCCTATGTATTAAAAAAGGCAGTTGGTATCCTGGCGCAGGAGGGCCTGTCTGAACATCAGGAAACACTTTTTTTACTGTGAGGGTGACCAAGAACTGGCACAGGTTGCCTAGAGAAGTGGTAGAATCTCACTCCTTGGAGATATTCTAAAACCTAAATATGGCCCTGGGCAACTTACTCGAGGTGGCCCTGCTTGAGCAGGGGGACTGGACAAGATGACCTCTGGAGGTCCCTTTCAACTTCAACCATTATGTGATTCTGTGATTACATGTTTTATACAGGTAAAATGGATTGCTGGTTGGTGTTTTGGAGAGAGGGGAAAGGTGCAGATCAAGTGTTAAAACAACGGTTTGTGAAACATGACAATTATAATCTCTGTACATCACATCATAACATTGGTTTTACATTATTCATATTTTATAAAGAAATTTAAGGAAAAATAAAAATCTTATTACTCAACTATTACTCAATTGAATTAGAATTCAGGCTTTTTTCATTGATAACAATGAAAAGAAGTTTTTTGTCAAAGAACATTATTTCTGCTTCATAAATTTACTGTGACAGAGTTCAGCATTATATGTCACTGAATATGTGACTAATACCATATCTGTGTGTTGTTATATATAGCTGCAGGAATTTTTAGAAGTGCTTATAATTATTTTCCTTAAAACGAAGATAATACTCCACTAAATTATAATTGTTTCTTGCCTTCAGTTCCACCAGTCATCCGAGTCTATCCAGAGAGCCAGGCAAGGGAGCCAGGTGTGACAGCCAGCCTTCGCTGCCATGCTGAGGGTATTCCCAACCCACAACTTGGTTGGCTGAAGAATGGAATTGATATCACTCCAAAGTTATCCAAACAGCTAACACTTCAAGGTAAAGGGGTATGTTTATTGTTTTCTGCAGGGTGTGAGTGCTTTGTCAGCTCATCCTTTCTGTTCTAGCTGTCCTTACATAGTTTTTATCACAGGTTGAAGTTTAAACTAAAACATTTCAGAAGATGCGTTCCAGTTACTCTCCAAGACATATATCTTCTCTGCTTTCTCTTTGTTAGAATAATGCTTCTATTTACTGGCAGGATTACCAGTAAATTCCAATATGCTCTTCTCTGTTAAAAATTGTGCAGTTTCTGAGTAGAGCAAGCAGCCCCAGCCCAATCCAATATTAGAATCAGTCACTACAATTATATTAATGCCAGTCATGGGTATTCAACACCAATGTTTAAATTGGGAAGGAATGCTTTTGTCTGTAAAGATTTATTCTAATGCACTGATATTAATCTAGTTATTTTTCATGAGTTCAGATTTAAATGTAGATCAGAACATGAACCAAACTTTTCCTTTACTGCAGCCCAGTTAAAAACAGAAGTTTTTTGATTGATTAGAATCTCAGTGAGACTTGGGGGGTGGATGGTGGAAAGGACAGGAGGACCTGAAATGGACATGCTGTTTTCTGAGGGGTCTCAGCAGACATCCAGTGGTGTGCAAAGACACTGCATTAAAATAATAAAAACATCCAAACAAACAAAAAATAAAACCAACTAAAGGGAAGCCTTACTTTTAGTAAACAATAAGGACCAGTCCGTGAATCTTCAGTCTTCTGAATCATCAGGACTCAGCAAATTCTGTGAACTTGCCCAGCACAAAATTCTAGCTTCTTGTAGTCCTTCCGCTGATTTTTGATGAGCCATAGGGAAAAAAAAAAATCTTGTGCTGCCAGTTTTCCCTTCAAAACCTTCTCTCATTCATCTGCAAAACCAGGATGTGCATTAGGGTAGGACAGCAGTCAGGCTGCAGTGTAAGAATCAGTGGGACAGACGGTGAATGCTCCTCTGAAGAGAGTCTTGGCTTCCTAACAGGTGGCATATTCCTCTGTTCTTTCATGGTCCCTTCTCCTGGAGGTATGTGAACAATTGCTATGCAGAAACAATTTTCCACTATCAGTAGAAAGTGATGGACTCCTCTTCCATAGCAGCATTATGTTAAGTTCTCCCATAGGGAGAGGGAATTCTCCTGTAGGGAATTTGAGTAGAATTTTTTTAATTTCACATCTATATCATATATTTATGATAATTAAATAAAAATGGTTCTTCCCTAGGGAAAATACATTTAATTCTATTTTCTTGGATATATTTATTTTAATATATAATTTTAATTTTATTTGCAATAAAATTTTGAAAATCTAACTGCATTTTTTCTGAGGTTTTCTCAGTTTAAACTATCTATGCATTAGCTTCAAGCAAAACCCATAGCAAAGTGACCCTTCTAGTCCATATTTTAGAATAACTACAAAGCTGTTTTTGTAAAATAGACCCTAGAGTTGAACAAGTGTACTATACTGAAAATGTAATGAATCAGTTGTCACATCATTATTCACATCAAATTATTTAAAGGACCTTTGCCTGTGAAACCTGGACTGTTTGTTGACATTTGTACTCAAGATGACAGTGCAACTCCTGAAATGGTTTCCATAGCCTCCTGCACTGGCCCAATGGGCCAGTTTTTATATTACACTGCATTCACATTAAAAAAACCCCCATGTGCTTCCAATTACTAGAAATGAATACTTTATTAAAATTGTTATTTATGTTGAAATTTTAGACCATTAGTTCCATGGAAACTTGGGTTATTTTGTGTAAAGTCAGTGGTAGCATCAAGTGACCAAATGCAACATAATAAACACATAATATTTACCTGATTTTAAAGACAACCATAGTGTTTAAACATACATAAAACCTCAGACTGATAGTTGGCTGTGAAGTGCAAAATCAGCTGAGGTATTGCAGATATCTGTGAGATGAATAATAGTGCATGTAATTCACTAGCCAGTTGAATACCTTTGGATTAGTTTGGCGTGCTGCCAAGTTATGAACTCAGGAATGAAAATGGTTTAATTAGTATGAGCAGAGAAAGCCTTCTGAATGTATAATCTGAAAGCACTGTAGCATATCTGCATGCTGAATTTTTCCTCTCCTTTCAGCAAACGGTAGTGAAGTTCACATTAGCAACGTGCGCTATGAAGATACAGGAGCATATACTTGTATCGCAAAGAATGAAGCCGGCGTGGATGAAGACATTTCTTCTCTTTTTGTAGAAGATTCTGCTCGAAAGACCCGTAAGTATTGAGAAGTGTAAAAATATACATAGTCCTCACATAAACATTAGATCAGTATTAAAAACCATGAAACACTAAATAAATTAAAATGAGCATGTGTAGATAACTGATAATAAAAAAAAGTTTAAATAATGATATCCAAGAGTCACTGAAGGCATGACTCAGTCATCTGAAGTTTATTTAGAAGTGAAATGAAATCTCTGATTCATTCTGTGAATTGATGTATTTGTTCAATGTGCCAAAGAAGTCTCTACCACTACCAAAAAATAGCTTTCTTTATCCACTGTTGAATGGTAGTGGAGCTTATAAACCCTGTTTGCCTATTCTTTGTCTGCCTTGATTCTTGTTTGCCCTGCCTTTTCTTTCTTCTGCTCAGAAGAATCCATTTCTGCATTTACACTTCAGCCATTTGTTTTTGGGTTTTTGTTGTGTTTTTTTTCTTTTTCTTTTAAATCTGCTACTTTAATGAATGCTACATATTCGTTAGAAATATATCTAGTGAAATGATTATTATGTCACTAGTGAGCCTGCCTTAAGTTAAGGCATTCCTATTTATCTTGAAGCTTATTCAGCAGTGCCAAGTGCTCAACAGAAGACACTAGAGGCAGAATTAGTAGCACTGCAAGTCTGCCTGACGCTTCCTGTTGCAAGACACTGGGCTCAGTTACGTATAGGCTTATTAAGCTTTAAACATTTCAGAGGAAATCTTCCATGCAGGAAAATTTTATAGTCCAAATGTTAATATCTTTACTTAACTGCTTTCAGTAACACTAATTATAACTGTCATTTCAAAAGTCTTAATATGTTTTTTGTTGTCATGAAAATGACACTCAGACATTTCTGAGAAGGCAGCTGAGGATAAATAAATTTCATGCTGAATTTCTAGTATTCTGGTGATAGCTTGATCACGTCCATTTGCCTTTTGCAGTCTGTGAAAAATGTTGTAAATGTTGCCAAATTACAAAACCTTGACAAACTAGAATTTGTTCATGCTTGGTTAAGTCTTGTTTGGTCTTAACAACAAAATATTTATATCCAATTGTCCCATTTCCAAGAGTTGTAGTTACCTAATTGTTGTACCCTCTGGAGACCTGATCTGCAGTAATTGTGCAGGAAGGGTCACACTGATGCAAAATACTCTTTTCAGAAATTGTAATTTGACAAAATATTTTTAGATTGGCTAACTTTACAGAATTTGTAAAATCACATGCTATGCAATAAACACTGCCTGCAACAAAGGCTTTAAAATCTACTAGCAGTAAGTTGTTATGATGACCATTGGTGTCATGAAAGATGTAAATGAAGGAAGACAGAAAATAAACCAAATTAGTTCTAAGACAATTCATCCAAAAGATGAATTCCTATAAAAATTATTTACTTTGTGAGTTCTATTTTGTATATTAAAGGCAGGCAGTTTACTATTGTGTTCCTTGGTGTCTGAACACGGTTTCCTTAAAATCAGTGGATGTGTAAATATGCATATAGTCTATAGATGCATAATTATATGCTGTCTATAATATAAGGTGCATAATAATATAGATGCCACAGATATTTATATGACATTCTTACTCTGGTACTCTGATTTGCTTACTTTGCCTCAGAAACCCATTTCTGTAAGAAGACTAAGGTACATACTAATATAAAAAGCAGTTACTATTAATATCATTATCACAACTACATGAATGAACTGCCTTCACAGGTACAAATTTTGATAGATGCAATTTTAAAAAATGTTTCTGTTTAAAAAAAATACGTCACTTTAGAGGAAGGAGTTGCTAGCATTAGAAAAACCGAAAGAGTAAAAGTGCTTTATTATTAACTCCTCTCTGCTTGTTTTTATATTTCTCCCAAAACACTGTTTCATGCAGCAAATTAGGGATGGTAAGGCAAGAAAATGACAAAGGTAAAACCACTTGCATAGAATCATAGAATCATCTAGGTTAGAAAAAACCTTTGGGATCATCGAGTCCAACCATCTGCCCTACTCTACAAAGTTCTTCCCTACACCATATTCCCCAACACCGCATCTAAACAACTCTTAAACTCATCCAAGGATGGTGACTCAACCACCTGCCTGGGCAGCCTATTCCAGTGTCTGACCACTCTTTCTGTGAAGAATTTCTTCCTAATGTCCACTCTAAACCTACACTGTTGCAGCTTGAATCCATTCCCTCTTGTTCTATCGCTAATTGCTTGTGTGAAGAGACCAGAACCAACCTCTCTACAATGTCCTTTCAAGTAGTTGTAGAGAATGATGAGGTCACCCCTCAGTCTCCTCTTCCTCAAACTAAACAGTCCCAGCTCCCTCAGTCATTCTTGGTACAATTTATTCTCCAGGCCCTTCACCAGCTTTGTTGCCCTCCTCTGCACATCGATATCTCTCTTGTATTGAGATGCCAAAAACTGGACACAATACTCCAGGTGTGGCCTCACCAGTGCTGAGTACTGGGGGACAATCACCTCCCTACTTCTGCTGGTCACACTGTTTCTAATACAAGCCAGGATGCCACTGGCTTTCTTGATCACCTGGGCACACTGCTGGCTCATACTCAGCTGCTTGTCAATTGGAACACCCAGGTCCTTTTCCCCCAGGCAGCTTTCCAGCCACACTTCCCCAAGTCTGTACTGATGCATGGGGTTGTTGTGGCCCAAGTGCAGGACCTGGCACTTGGTCTTGTTGAAGCTCATACCATTAACATTGGCCCAATGATCCAATCTATCTAAGTCTCTCTGTAGAGCTTACTTATCCTCATGCAGATCAACACTCCCACTTAACTTGGTGTCATCTGCGAACTTACTGATGATACACACTATGCCATTATCAAGATCGTCAATGAAGATGTTAAACAGAAATGGTCCCAACACTGAGCCCTGGGGAACACACTAGTGACCGGCTGCCAGCTGGATTTAACTCCCTTGAGCACCACTCTTTAGGACCGTCCAGACAGCCAGTGCTTGATCCAGCAGATAGTGGCCACGTGCAGCTAGTTTTTCCACTAGAATTCCATGGGGAATGCTTTTTGAAAGTCCAGGTAGATAATATCCACAGGATATTAGGCTTTGTGGGCTTTTTTTCCCCCCACATGCATTTAAAACACAATGCTGATTAAGGTGTGCTGATTAGATCACAAGTTACATTTGAAAGATAGTTTCTGATGATGTAAATGTGATTTCATGTGATCTAATATAAACTATACATATCATAGATGACAGTTTTATAAAGTTTTGCTTTTATCCTTCTTCAAGAGAATAAAGCAGATGTGTTTACTTTTTTAATATTTTTTTTTTTCCTTCTTCCCCCTTAGTGGAATATTCCCTTCTGGAAATTTCAGGATATTTCTTTTGAACAAAAGTAGAACAGATTCTCATTAGCTTGTCAGTTAATCTCAGCTTGTCTACTTTTTACATGTAATCTAAGGTAAAAATCATAGTAAAGTAAAAGCACTTCAGAACGTTGAGTTGATTGGTTATTGAGAGGATAGTGAGAACTTTTATAGTGGAGCTCTAAAATATAAAATACAATTGCACTGCATTGAGGATGACGGTAATTTTATAAGCCAAATAATGAATACAGAACATGGCTCTATTTTTAACCAGTATATGTATTTAATTTCCTAGAAGGTTTAATAGTCAAAGAAAATGTTCACTTTTGTACTTATCTGACCCATTGTTTATGTGCATATGAAAGCTTTTGGTTTTTAATGCTACTTTGCATAATAAGTTAAATGTTTGTAGTTATCTGTAGAATCTGAATTTCAATATATCCCAAATTTGTTACGTGGAAGACTTGATGCGGTGCTTTGAGAAAAATTTAATATATGTAGCAGAAAGGGTATGGCTAGCTCATTCGTTTGGGAATAAGTAGTGAAAACAGCTCCTAAGAGAAAATCCTTTATTTTCTGGACTATCTGCCTAAATTAAAATCTGGAACCATTATGGATAAATAGATCGTTAAATGATAAGCGAAGCTTTCCTTCATGTGCCTAAAAATAATATCAGATTGCTCAGTTTTCAGAATTCACAGCATAGGTTACAGAGGCATCTAATACATGTGTCTATTTTATAAACAGAAAAGAAATAGAGTGAATGGCAAACTTGTACTGAAGTGTGGGAAGTGTGATGCCAGTAGCAAAAATAAAAATATATAATGTGGAGTATGACTTAGGGGTGCCAGAATATTGTTAATTTTAAAATTTCCAGTTTCAGAAATTTGAATTTCAGTTCCCAAGAAAAGTCAATGTATTTTAATGATAATGGTTCATCATCAAGATGGTAATTTGGGATAGAATTGAAAATAGTATAAAAGTGCTTTGTCACCCAGATCCATTCAGTAGATGACAGCACTGAGCACTGAACCCTTTTTCTGTCACAGATAAGTAAAACTTTTAGTAATGGATGACAGTCATAAGAATAGTTCAGCCTCTTCTTAAAACATCAGCTTTTTTCAATGTGCACCAAAAATAAAATTTCTGAAAATAGGCTTTCATTTTGGCATTGCCTCAGGTGAGAGGAATTAAATTATTTTCTTCAAGATACTTTAACTTCAGCATTGTCTTTTACCAGTTAACTTGTTCTCTAGCTGAAATTTGATATATTTAACATCTGTGTCCAAACATATGCACACTTTTTGCTAGATTTGTGAAGTTGTAATGGAAATTTTTAGTTTATATTACCAATATAAACATGCTATAAGTACTGGTGATAAATGTCTGGTGCTGTCTATTATCAGATCCTGTTTAATTCCTCTGATGTCAGCTATTTAGATTGAAGCATTGTGTTATTGCTATCCGTGTCAAAAACCAGGGGTTTTGTTGCTTTTAGTTTTTAATGTTTCTGCTGGTAAACTATGGGCACTCCTGAAACAGTCATTAGGAAGAAAACATGATTTTACTCATCTTGCAAATGCTGTAGTCATTTGGCTGAAAGCATTTTACATTGCAATCTGGACTTGATATTGGTGGTTCATGCAGTGAGATTATCACTAGAACATACTACAACAAAAATGTCTCTGGTGTTTGACAGTAAAAATCTCCAGGCAATTGGTGATATATACAGTGGGTGGACACTTCTTGGGAGTTTGGTTGAGTTCTGAAGATGCCATTTGCACTCAGTAGACCTAGGCTTTAGGACTACTAGAACAGAGGAGATTCTCAATGTAACTGCTTTTCCTTTGCTCCACGGGCAAAAAAAGGTTTCTAGCGAGAAACAGTCCATACTTTGAGATAATGTTGATAATATTTATTTATCTAGTTGTTCATGTATCATTTTGACCATGTCTGACAAAGTAGTTGGTTTCCCTGATATAAGTGTCTAAATGGAGTTTTACTAATTAAATTCTCAGTAATTCTTCAGGCTTTGAAGTATGCTGCTTCTGTAGCAGACCTTGTGTGTGTGAAAGCCTGAATGCTTTTTCCAACAATACCAATTGCTGCAGAGCCACTTGTGAAGAGTCTGACTCTGTCCTCTTGAGAACCTCTGTGTAGGTGTTGGAAGGTTGTTATTAGGTGCTCCCAAAGCCTTCTCCTCTCCAGGCTGAACAAGCCCAGTTCTCTCATTAATTTTCTTCCTGGTGTGCATACATTTTATAATGTGGTCTTTGTTCTTTCTTCTTCTTTCCAGCAGGGCCCTTGCCTTGGAATTTTTAGATTTTGTAATCTCTGTTGGAAAGGCTATATTTTAATCTGAGAAAATTTGACCTTAAGGTGAAAGGAAATGTTTCATTAAAATGCTCTACCTGGAAACTGCTTATGATCATTATTAAATTTTATACAAATGTAATTTTTTTTTTCCACTAGGTATTAATCTTTTCTATATTTATTAGCATGTTGGATTCATAAAGAATACAAAAATTCAATTGCCTCTAAATTACCTCTGTATTTCTTGTGCCTACTTTACTGGCTCCTTATATACCTTTTCAGAACATTCATTTTAAAGTATCATGACTTTGATAGCAAGTAAGAGCCATGCAGCATGTACAGTGAATAGATCTATACATCCTACTCCTACAACAGTAGTATCTAAAATATTCCTGAATGCAAGAACTGTGGTGTTTTAATTCTCTAGAGACTGGAAACTCTTTTTGTGCTGTGAATTCCATTTTCCCTCAAGTTTGCAGTTAAAGCCATTGAGAATGAGAGAGCTGGTCTGGGTGATAGCTGGATAAGCCCCATGGTAACTGGTAAAAACATTCTGGGAATTAATGACCTGGTCTAAATCTGAAGACAGCGGGCTCCCCTACTGTCATGATCCTCTAATAATACCTGAGAGAACTCGGCTGTCCTAGGCGTCTCTGGCATAATCACATTTGTAGTACAAATAGCAGTTTAAAATCTGGTTTTAGTTTTATTCCAACGTAGTTTGATTTTTCAGAATAGGCATTTCATGGATTCATAGATCTAAGTATGTTGGAACCATTTCATCTAACTCTAATCTGTCTTCTCCATTTCACAAGACATTAAATTGCATCTTGTTCTGCCTGAATACAGATTTAACGCT
The DNA here is from genome assembly GCF_001431845.1 of Calidris pugnax. Classification (NCBI taxonomy): domain Eukaryota; kingdom Metazoa; phylum Chordata; class Aves; order Charadriiformes; family Scolopacidae; genus Calidris; species Calidris pugnax. Next base: position 3,436,175 of record NW_015090774.1, read on the forward strand.
TTGTTTCCCTGAGGTGTATCCTCCCAGAAATGCATCTACCTGAGTTAGAAAGACAGTTGGAGAATCCATCATTTCTCTTGGTATTTTGCTTTCTAATTAACCAGTTTCAGTAACATAGAATAATGCTTAGTTTCCATTTTGAAGTCAGTTCTTCCTTCAGTTTCCTCCTTTTATTCTCTCCCCCCCCCAAAATTGACCTCTTAGAGTTGTTGCCTTATGAATATACTATCTCGAGGATTGCAATTGGGTTTGGGTACAGTTCTCTTAAAACAATGGAAACTGCTCTTTGCAGAAGCATATGTACTACTAGTTTCTTTAATGTTCTGGAGAGAGAAATACATATTTGATAATGTTTTGCTTCTGCATCCACTGATCCCTTGTCACTTTTTTCCACTAGTATCAGTAGTGGAAGTTTATGTTTATATGTTTATCCACCACATGCCCTATGTCCTATCAGGCCCCAGTGGAGGCCTCCAAATCCTGCTCCTTCCCACCTGACTCAGCCCTCCAGTGTAGACATAGTCTGCATTACTTTTCCCTAACTGTCTAAAATTGCATTTGGCTTTATGTAATGTAATGGCAAAATGCAATTTATTTTAGAGATATACTTGACAAAGTAATTCAAATAACTTTTTTAAACCTTGTTATTCATAACAGGTAATTCACAGACCTCTTAGGAAATCATTCTATGTTTGTTTGCAGATCATTGATGAAGACTCACTACCCGTTGTTCTGGACACATTCCAGCACTGTCTTCTTCATCTTTTACTAGTGATTTAGCAATGAAAACTACTTTTTAAGATTAATCAGTTTGGCAGTTTTAAATCAGATTAACACGTATTTTATTATTATTGTATAACTCTAATTAGAATATTCTGTGTTAACAAATTATACATTTAGCAAAAATCTGGGTTACATCTATATGAATTTTTACATTAGTGAAATTCTACTTGCATCAAAAAATATAATCAGGTTTGTTTGAGAAGACCTGATTTCCATTGAAACATATTAGTTGATCTATAATTATATTCTTGTCCTTTGATTTCTCGCAGAATTGAATTATGTGTGAGTGTTGTCTATTCTTTTGTCTGGGACAGTCTGACTGCCTACAGATACTTGACTTATTAAGTTTCAGGGAGTGAGGGAGCTACTATGGGCTTAGGTAATGGTACTCCTCTTGCACTCTATGATATGTTCTGATATTTATTCAAAACTAATAGTACCAGGCCAAACATCCAAAACAACTTTTACCAAGTCTTTTATGTACTTCATTTAGACCTGGTTATTTTAAATGTTTGTCTTAACTACACATCAGTTACCCTCTTTTTTGTTCCATTGTAAGGAAGAAAATATTTAATCAGCCTCTGTTTTCAATTATTATCTTTCTTCTGTGCAAATATAGGAAAACAATATTTATAGAAGAATATTGTCAATGGAACATTAAAAGAAATCTGGTTCTTATCAGTGCAATTTAAACCTCGAGTAGCGCTGGTGTCACAGAATGCTTTTCTTTTGCCTTTACCAGCCATTTGTGATGATTTCTGGGGCCTTTGCTGCTGCATTGATGTCAAGGAATATCAAGCTGCTAAAACCTCTTCTGTTAGCACAAAAAATGGATGTTAATTGTAACTAAGGCTACTTCTTTCCTTAAGGACTGCTATTTCTCTCTTTTGTAAACAGGATCTTTGTTCTAGCACCCCAGCATCTCTACAATAACACATAAAGGTGGCTTTTCATTTTCAGCTTGCAGTACATGCGGATGCATTTTAAGGAACTCTCAAATTTTTTATTAGCTGATAGATTTCTCCTCCATACTACTGGATTTAACAACATTTAAAGTCTGAGCACACAAATTGATAGCTCTACTGCAGAATTATGTTGAGTACCCTTGATAGTCACATACACAGATTTGGGTCAACCCAACTGCTAGAAGACATAAGGCAAACCAAAATCATCAGCTTGTTGAAAAAAAAGATAGGAAGGAAAAATTGTAGTAGAATGGGAATATTTTATTGAAATAACAGAATAGAGTATATCAATGTAATCTACAGAGATAAAGAAGAAAATCTGACAATACAGAAAACAGGGGGAAAAAAAGATTGATCATCAAAGACAAAGGAATATTTTCATGGGTGATTTTCAGACACTTAAAATTCCTATCTTCACTACTAGTAAAATATTTTGAAGTACAATAACTTTAAAAATGCTTCTTTATTTTTCTTCCTCAATGACTTTGAGAGGTACATCAGTTGTGCTTTGGTTTCCTCTCAGTTTCAATTTAGGGTAATCCTATTAAACTGAAGTCATAGATCATGAGAACATGTGCTGTTCCCTTTAAAGCTAAACAATTTTGTATGTTTGTCATTGTTTATTTTATTTTCTGTTTTTTACATTATTTATTTTAATGTTTTCCAAAACTTCATGTTATAAAATTCAGATTAGTTTGCCATTGATTAATAAGGCTTCTTAAGCATTTATCTAAATTTTATTGAGATGTATGTGTGCAGCCTGGGGAGACAACTGTCATGATGGAAAGTTGTCAAGTAATGCTATTAAGGTATTTTCAAGACTAACTTGACAGTGCTTGGTGGTACTTTAATATTTAGTATCTTTTAGTCTTGGTCATCAATCACAGACTCTTGTGTTACTCACATTACATCCATTATGACATCATCATATATTGCAAAGCAACCTCTGCAGATTCTTTCACCTAGTAACAGAAGGCAGGTTAAAAATTATCTGCCTCGTGCACTGTGTATTAGGTCTAAATTTAAAAAATAATATACCTGTTCAATGCCATTAAGTAGATTTATTTCTAACTGTGCCTTTTTTACGTAATGTCATAGTCCTATCACCTAACAAGAGATTATGTGATTTGACTGCTACTGACTTGACAGGTTTATGGCCATCATAAGCAACAAGGCATCTCCACTGTCTAGAACGTGGAAAAAGACTAAAAGCCTTTTGACTGTGATTTATGGCCTAAATTCTCTCTGAAAGGCTTTATGCAACTTTAATAGAATCTTCCTGTCACATCTTATACTGAATGGTACCTATTTACCTCATTTCCTTCGAGATAATTTATGCTGGTACTTAATTTTATGGGATATCTAAACAAGTTTATACTTGTTGACAGCATCATAGGCAAAGACTTTATTTCAAACTTCCAAGTATAGGGTAGAAATTCAGCTCATGAACCATTTTTTCTTCCTACTAGTATAGACTGGACTGAGTTAATGGGCTACGGGAAATGACTTCAGCATGATTCAATATAAACATTTATAGAAAATTAATTAAAGAACAATAAGCTAGCATGGTCATATTTGACCAAAAGAGTCAACTGTGACTTTTAACTGATAAATAATCGTTTAATATTCATAAAAATAGATATTTGGTTATGCATGATGACAGTGTCGAGTGCCTGTGGATAAGGATCAAGGGGAAGACCAGTAAGGCAGACATTGTGGTGGGAGTTTGTTATAGACCCCCAAACCAGGATATAAAGACTGATGAAGTATTCTATAGGCAGGTGACAGAAGCCTCACGATCACTCTCCCTTGTACTTATGGGGGACTTCAATTTCCCTGATATCTGCTGGCAATATAACACAGCAGAGAGGCAACAGTCCTGGAGATTCTTGGAATGCGTGGAAGACAACTTCCTAACGCAACTGGTGAGGGAACCGACCAGGGAAAGTGCCCTACTGGACCTGCTGATAGTTAACTCGGAAGGTCTTGTGGGGGATGTAAACGTTGGAGGCCGTCTTGGACAAAGTGATCATGAAATGATAAAATTTTCAATTCTCACTGAAGCAAGGCGGGGGGCCAGCAGGACTGCCACCCTGGACTTCCGAAGGGCAGACTTTGGCCTCTTCAGGAGCATGATTGGGGGTGTCCCTTGGGAGATGGTCCTCGAGGGCAAGGGTGCCCAGGAAAGCTGGTCATTCTTCAAGGAGGCACTCTTAAAGGCGCAAGATAAAGCTATTCCCAAGTCCCTAAAATCAAGCAGGAAGGGAAGAAGACCAGCCTGGCTAAATAGAGAGCTTCGGCTGGAACTCAGGAACAAAAAGAAGGCTTATAATCTTTGGAAAAAGGGCCTGGCAGATAAGGAGAAATACCATGAAGCGGTGAGGATATGCAGGGGGAAAATTAGAAGGGCCAAGGCTCAAGTGGAGCTCAGCTTGGCCACCAATATTAACAATAACAAAAAGGGGTTTTTTCAGTATGTTAACAGCAAGAGAAAGGTGAGGGATAATGTGGGCCCACTGATGGATGAGGTGGGCACCCTAGTAGTGGAAGACACGGAGAAAGCAGAGTTGCTGAATGCCTTCTTTTCTTCAGTCTTCACTGTTAGGACTGCCCCTCATGAATCTGTGGCCTTAGAGGCAAGGGGGATGGTATGGAGAGAGGAAATTTTTCCTCTAGTAGAGGAGGGCCAGGTTCGGGACCACTTGGCCAAACTGGACATTCATAAGTCCATGGGGCCTGATGGGTTGCACCCACGAGTGCTGAGGGAGCTGGCAGACGTTATCGCTGGACCACTCTCGATCATCTTTGAGAAGTCGTGGAGAACAGGAGAGGTGCCTGAGGACTGGAGGAAGGCCAACATCACTCCAGTCTTCAAAAAGGGCAAGAAGGAGGACCCTGGGAACTACAGACCAGTTAGTCTCACCTCTGTCCCTGGGAAGGTGATGGAGAGACTCATACTAGATGTCATCTCCAAACAAGTTGAAGAGTGGGGGGTTATTGGAAGTGGGCAACACGGGTTTACCAAGGGTAAATCATGTATGACCAATCTGATAGCCTTCTATGATGCCATAACCGGTTGGTTGGATGAGGGGAGGGCAGCAGATGTCATCTACCTTGACTTCAGCAAGGCTTTTGACACTGTCTCCCATAACATCCTCATTGGGAAACTGAGGCAGTATGGGCTGGATGAGGGGACAGTGAGGTGGATTGAGAACTGGCTGTGTGACAGGACCCAAAGGGTAATTATTAATGGAGCAGGTTCAAGTTGGAAGCCTGTAACCAGTGGAGTCCCCCAGGGGTCAATACTTGGACCCGTGCTGTTTAATATATTCATCAGTGACCTGGACGAGGGGACAGAGTGTATCCTCAGCAAGTTTGCTGATGATACCAAACTGGGAGGAGTGGCTGACACCCCGGAGGGCTGTGCTGCCATCCAGCGAGACTTGGACAGGCTGGAGGGCTGGGCAAAGAAGAACCTCATGAGGTTCAACAGGGAAAAGTGTAGGGTCCTGCACCTGGGGAAGAAGAATGTCAGGCACCAATACAGGTTAGGGGTGGACCCGCTAGAGGCAACTACTGAAGAGAAAGATCTAGGGGTCCTGGTGGACAGTAAAATGGCAATGAGTAAACAGTGTGCTCTTGCGGCCAGGAAGGCCAATGGTATCTTGGGTTGTATAGGGAAGAGTGTAGCCAGCAGGTCAAGGGAAGTCATTCTCCCCCTCTACTCTGCACTGGTGAGGCCACAACTGGAGTACTGTGTCCAGTTCTGGGCTCCCCAGTTCAAGAGGGACAGGGAACTACTAGAAAGAGTCCAGCGTAGGGCTACAAAGATGATTCAGGGATTGGAGCATCTCCCTTATGAGGAGAGACTGAGAGAGCTGGGACTCTTTAGTCTGGAGAAGAGAAGGCTGAGGGGAGACCTTATCAACGCCTACAAGTATCTCAAGGGAGGGTTGAAGGAGGAGGGAGCCAGACTCTTTTCAGTGGTTCCCACCGAGAGGACGAGGGGCAACGGGCACAAGTTGGAACATAAGAGGTTCCACTCAAATATGAGGAGAAACTTCTTCACGGTGAGGGTGACGGAACCCTGGAACAGGCTGCCCAGGGAGGTTGTGGAGTCCCCTTCTTTGGAGATTTTCAAAACCCGCCTGGATGCAGTCCTGAGTAACATGCTCTAGCTCTGGGCAATCCTGCTTCAGCAGGGGAGTTGGACTAGATGATCTCTATGGTCCCTTCCAACTCTAGAAATTCAGTGAAATTCAGTGAAATTGTATTAACCTAACCTGAAATGAAAATAAAGTGCATGTCACATAAAAACAGAATGGAATTTTGATAGAATTTTTATTGACATAATTACTTTAAAAATAATTGAAGCAAGCAATACATAACTGATTAAAAAGTGTTTGCATCACAAATAAATTAAAGTTTATATGTATTTATATTTTCATAAACCCCAAACAAATCTGAATTTCTCATAAAATAAGAATAAAATTAAAAGAAGATATGTGCATAAATGTTTTCATTCTGCTTGATAGTGGAAACTGAGCAAAAAGTAAATCACCTTAACCTCATCTTCACTTTTACCACTATAATTTTTCAAATAAGAATAATAAATAAAAACTTGGGTGGCTCAGCAACCTGATAGTAATGATGGTATAGATTTACCCTGTAACATAAGAGCACGTGTTTATATGTTAGACATATGAAAAAAAAAGGGTAAGGTGACAGATACATTCTCTTTATGATGTATATATGGTTAATCAGAATGGTTGCCAATGGTGGTAGTTATCAGTGAAGTATGCAGACAGCATCCCTTCAAACGTCTTGAAATTACTTTTTATGCCATTAAAAGTATGGCAGATTATGGTAGGTCAATTCTGAAAAATAGTGTTGAATTCCACACTTTTGCCATATGAGCTTATAGCATCTTTGTCATTGTCCTGTTTTTTATTACATCTACTGGTTACCTCTTGCCCTTATGGGGATGCAAAGCTTGGAAAAGGACAGTTTTCCTGTCTGATGGCGCAAGGTCTAACACAATGAACTGATATGAAACTGTTGATATTTATTTATTAGCTGTTCTGAGAGAAACCCTGGTAAAATATTTGCAGAATTTTAAATACAAAACTTGCGTTATGATGAGACAAAACTTAGAATTATTAATATATAATGAACAATCATTATTTGCATTCAGAAAATACCAGTGGATTTTTCCCCACTGTTTATTTGAACAATATCTAGTGCAGAAAATATGTCTTTCTGCTCTTTTTCCCTGTTCTAAAAGCCATTTTAAACTGCATTGTTCTCTTAGTGCAGCAAGCTAGGAATTTTTTCAGATCTTAAGGTTTTAATGGATATATATTTTGTTTGAGTGCCAGTGCAACAAAATAGCATTTTATGAAATTATTTTATTTAGCTTTCTTAATATCTAGTTCCAGGGGAAAAGAAAGGAAAATTTCAGATTGTTTAACCATGCATACATAAAATAGGTACTAAAGAATGTCAGTTTTTAATTTAAAAAAAAAAAAAAAAAAGTTAATGGATTTTTCAAACTTAGTCAGCATTTTCTTGGCTAGTGACCACTGAAGTATGTGTAGAAGAAGGAAAACTGTTTCTGGAAGAAAATGAAGTATTTTATTTCAAGAACAAGTTTCTTTTCTGAATCTTACTGCCCTGAACTTGTTTTTCTCTGGATTTATATAGTATTGTGTGCTGATGACTGATAATGTGAACATCTAATTATATTACCAAAAGGAAGCAGAAGAGCTACATTTACTCTCCAAACTCACAGAATGTCGATCTTACAAATATATATGTATATACTTTATTTTCAACTATTACCCCTTAAATGTTTGGAAAAAAGAAAAGTAAGGAGGAAAAACACTGTTATTGACATATTTGGAAGCTTTTACATTGGCTGTTAAGACAGAAAAGTGAACGTAATGACATTTATCACCAATGAGATAAGGAGTAGAGGGGAGAATTTATTTGGAAATTTATTTGGAAAGTGACTTTGTAGTACCCTCTTATTCATTTAGTAACAGAAATGCCATTTGATTTTTGCAGTTGTCATTTTCACCCAAAGGGGATAAGAATCTGTATTGCTAGTACAGTCTGCTGCAGAATTTTGTGAGGTACTAAGGAAAGAGTTTACTGAAAAATGTGCAACCTATTCCATTCAGCCAACACAGAAAATGAGCAACAAAAACGAATAGTAGACTTTCAGATGTTATATTAGCTACTCATAATCAAATGCTGGCTCTGAGCACAAAAGTGCAGAATAGGTCCTATGTAAGGACCGTGAAGAGTGATTTTTAGGGAGTTGTAAGTGTGCTTAAAAAATAAAAAAAAAATAGTCCTCTCTCAAGAAAACATGAATTCTCCCCTGTTCTGCACTGGGTGGGTCAGGAGAGAGAGAGGCAAGGTGCAGAGTTCTTTTTGGATGTCTGTATAAAAGGCTCAACAACAAGTGGTATAATAAAATGATTGCTTTTTAGGATAGAATAAAAAGAGGAATATAGATAGCAAGTAAATCTTATGTCCCTTCAGATGTATGCACCCCGCTTTCATGCAGCATCAGATGAACTCCAGACGGATTCTCCCATGACAGGCTGCACAGATCCTGTCCATGGAGAGATTCCCCCTCCCTCCTATACAGTGGTGGCTTTTATCTTGTGTAACAAACAAACCCGTGTATCTTCTGACAGGCTGCAGCATTATCTTGGTCATAACACCCACCAACGTGCAGGACGGGCCGTTATGGGCATTCTAGCATATACCCTCACAGCAGCTACCACTGCTGACACACAGGCATCTCAAGCCTTACGTGCGAGGCCCAATGTAGCAGATGTAGCCTGCTCAAGGTCACTAACTCCTTGAATACAATGTCTTCTGCAAGACTCTCAGTACATCTCCTGATATTATTCATTAACTGAATGTTGTCTGAATACCCTTTTTATAAATTGGGGAAATACCGCACAAGAGAAGATGGTGGTATTCTGTCTGAAACCCAGAAAATTTCACTAAGATGTATCAATGATAATGTCCTTTGACATCTTGAAGTTTATACCTGTGTGAAAAATGAGGATAGGATGTGGCTGAAGATGTTAATTTTTGCTTAACCAAAATGGAAGGTAAACAACATGTTCCTCAGTGTACTTTCTGTCTGCAGATGTTGTATTTATTCCAAGATTATGGTCTTTATCTGAAGACTGGACATCTTGCTTGAATACAAGTTATAGGACTGTTTAAAAAAATAAGTGAGGTTTTTTGATATGTGTTAGAGGAGGTGATATCTGGTTTTTATTATTTTACATAGCACTCTTAAATAATGTTTAATTTTTTTCCTCAAACTGATTTGTTCATTTTAAAATTAATAAGTGTGAGACTTTTAAAGCACTCCTTTCATCCTCTCTCTTTTTTTTTTTCTTTTTTTTTTTTTTGTGAGCAAAGCTAGGAACCATATGTATCATTTTGCATTAACACAAATAAATGTGTTCTGTACTTAGCATCTTAAATCTTTTCATTTGATGCTGTGTAGTTCCACACAGTTGAATAATTGTAATTACTTTTTATTTTCTTTCCTATGTCACCCCTAGAAAAAAGATGTGATAAAAAGTAGAATTTCATGGCTAAATTTACAGGACCTCAAGTGCCATATATTACATGGTCCTTTCCTCACAATGTGAAGAGAAAACTAATTTTAAAGAAAATCCTCCAGGTTGCCCTGGGGAAATTAATTTGCTTTATTACAGAAAAAAGACTGTATACGATGATATAGACAAACACAGAACTGTCATCTGAATATAGAGCCATTTTCTGGGCATGCAGGGATAAAGTTAGAAGTTCCAAAACTTGCCTGGAGCTGAATCTGGTGAGGAATGTGAAGAGCAAAAGATGGGCTTCTATAGAGACAGCAGCAGCAAAAAGGTGGCTAAGGAAAATATGGGTGTGTTGTGATAGGACAAGGAGTAATGTTTTTAAACTAAATGGGAGTAGATTTAGGCTAAATATAAGGAAGAAATTTTTTACAATGAGAGTAGTGAAACACTGGAACAGGTTGCCCATAGAGGTGGCGGATGCCCCATCCCTGGAAATGTTCAAGGTCAGGCTGGACAGGGCTCTGAGCAACTTGATTAGTTGAAGATGTCCCTGCTCATTGCAGGGGAGGTTTGACAAGATGACCTTTAAAGGTCCCTTCCAACCCAAACTAATCCATGAATCTGTGGTTCTAAATACTGTGTCTAAGGTCATACAATGACCTGGCTCTGTTGAGAGAATTTTTGTGGGAAAAAATCAGGAGACAAAAAATAGTAGAGGAGAGGGAGAGGAAAAAGAGAAGACCTGTAGCTCTGTTATTCTAAGCCTCTGAATCATGAGCTTGTCAGAAAGCAGATTGACACTTTTTCTAAGGACCCTTCTATGTATCTGGGGCTGTGTATGTTCTTTCAGAGCACAAGAATGAGAGAAATTATGTACTGCATGAGGCAAAAGGCCCATCTTGGTCCTGTCTTCAGCAGTGCCCTGTAAAAGAAGCTTTGGAAAATCAGAGTATCTGGGACTTTTCTGAAGTGGTAGTTGTTCCTTTTCTAGCCTCAACTTTGATCAGTCAGCATTTGTGGACCAACATATTTTTTAATAATAATATGTCTTCCATTACTTTTTCCAGACTTTTTTTATAGCACATTAATGTTTTTAGCTTTTGCAGCACTGTTTCAATGAATATCACAATTTTATTTTGTATTTGTGTGACACATACCTGTTCTCTGTGTTGTATTCCTTTCCTTTATTTTTTTTCTCAATTTCTCAAGATCATTACATTACAAAACATTTTGTTTTTCAGTGATGGTGTTGTAAACAATTTATTTCATGGCATGCTGAGCTGGAAATGTTTAAAATTTGCACAATTATATTTGCTTTCTTTTTATCCTCCCCAGGCAGATAGAGCAATTTTAGGATAATTCTTTTTCATTTATCTCAAAGGTCTAAAATTCAGTTGTAAACAAGATGGCCAAATACATGGAAAGAACAACCTAAACAGTCGGTTACCATGCCATCTTATAGTTCCCATCTTGGTCTTCCGAAGATAATAACAAACATTATGCAGCATGACAACTTTGGTAGCATGGCTGTGTTACAGCAACACAGAAGAATATCTTGTATGCATTTTGGTTGTGGATGTTTCTCTCATAATGCTGTCCTGAAATAAATCTCTACAAAGTCCAGTGCTTAAAAGAAATTATGAAAATTACATCACCTGTAATTAATATACATAATTTATGTGTATGGAAACTACATGTGTGTTCTGTAATGGATTATGAAACACACTAATACACTATTGGTAAACGCTAATGGAGTTAACTTGGGGCGGGACGTAACAGGGGGTGATGGGGTTTACCCTAACCCCAATAACTATGATGGCTAATCAAAATTTTGTCATGTGACATAGAGAACTTTATTTAATCTTATTGTTAATTCACTGTGTCCATTGGTTTACCTGTACAAGTATTTTAGTGAATCAGAGATTAAAGCATCATAATTAATTCAGAATTGATGTATCATTTCATGGTTTTTTTTCTTGTTCATTTGTGTTTTCTGTTTTTTCTCTCTCTTACATGCTGCAGTTGCAAACATATTGTGGCGAGAGCAAGGTACTAATACAGATGGCTTTTTTCATATTTTCTGCATTACGTGAAATGCTCATCTATTGTTCCTTTTGTGTGTTTGGTTGAGGTTTTTTTTTGTTCGTACTCTACAGTTACAGTAATTACCTTTCCCTTTGCAACATTTATGGGATTTGATTTTAAGAAAAAAACATACTGAAAAATAATCCTTTAAAAGCTTGTGCCTTTGTGAACTGCTTTTCCTTTCAGGCAGAGAAGGAATTAGGCTGTTAAAAAATTTCAGTTACTCAAAGGTATTCAACAAGAAGTTCAGATTTAAAATGTAGACTTTTAACTTGTATAACTTTTGATAAAGCTTCCAACAATCAGCTTATATGCTGTTTGGGATTGATGTTCTTGTATGAATCATTCTTACTTGAAAAAATTATAATCTTAAACAGTTTAATTGAGGTACCTGATGATGCTTAATGAGACAAATAATTTTCTTCTTCTACTTAGGAAGGGTTTGTAAATATTAGGCAGGGGTTTTTTTGGATGTTTGCGGTTAGTGACCAACTGAAGGATAAATATAAATACAGACAGTATCAGGTGCTATAACATAGAAAGCATGGAAAGTATATTTTATTGACAAAGATAGGTATTAATTTTCTTATATATGAGATAATTTCACGAAGCATATTGCAGAAAAATGTCATAATCAAAGTGTTGTCATGAGCTCTCATTTCATTGCTCTAAGTAGCCTGTTCTTAATTTAAAGTTGCAATTTAGGAATTAATGTATTTCAGGAATAGGAAATGTTTCAGTTATTTCCATTGGAAGATTGGTAATACTATAAGTGGATCAGGCTTTGCTATGAATTCATGCTGCAAATGGTATTTCCTCATGTTTCTTAAAGAAGTATGTTAAATTAATTTAAAGATTCAAAAATTTGATATTTCATTTGCTTAATTATACAGTGACCTTTGGCATTTCCCAGTGTGTTTACAAATATGAACTAGTTTTATTTTTTCGTGTTCTGGTTTTGTTGCTTAGCTGGTATAAACAGTCAGTTTCCTGATTATAATGGAGCTCAGCTGCCATCCTCCTGCTCTATCTTGGCCTTGCAGAGTACAAATTACGTGTTTAGAGTTTCATACAATTCCACTGTTAACTATTAAACTGATGCACAACAAGATTCTAACACAAAGTTTTCAAACGTATGGTATTCAGACCACTTATTGGGAAGGTATCACTTCTGCTTTATCTTGAATAAAACTGAAAACCTGACTGGCACCCCCTTGATTTTTTAGAGAATTGTCTTTTCAAGGCAAGTCCTGTGTTGCTTTCAGTGGTTGGAAAGCACTTAGGAAAACTTAAATTCTGTGTCAATAAATGCCATTTAAAAATAGTAGCTTACCAGAGGGTTTATGGTAAAGAGATTCAAATTTCTCTGTGATTAGTGTGAAACTAAACAGAAAACAATTTATAGTAGAGATTGAGAATGTGAAGTGACAACATCACCTTCTGGAGCAGATTTTCACGGTCTCTCCTGTGTTTTTTGTTGGCCGATCCTCGTGTTTCCAGCAAATGTTACTGGTTGCAATGTTGGAATTCATTTACAAGAGAGTGATACCTGGAAGATGCCAATTAGCATCACCACTAACTTGTCTGGGCCATGCATACTCTGTCATTTTCTGTTGTCTAAGTACTAACAGATATGAAGGGAGGCATGGCTGATTAGTAAGACAATTAAGGTTATGGAACTAGGGACTGGCTTTGGTGCCTGCAAAGCATATTTGTATATGGGGAACATAAAAGCCTTATCACAACTGCTTGCTTGTGTAACTGTGAAAAGATAATGTGTCAGAAAGTGAGAAAGAGTTTTGAAAGTACATTAATTTGTATTATAGTAATAATACAGTATATAGACAAGCATAAATATATCCATATGTTAAACTTTATGCAAAAAAAAAACCCCAAACCACCACCATTTTTTTCAAATCAGTGTTAGCCAGTTTTAAATATTGATTCAGTCTTAGTGAAGCATTTATTTAATAAACATAAATATGTTTGCATTTATTGTTGTTGCTTCTGGGACAGTATTATAAATGTGCTGGGTTGGTTTTGGTTTGGTGGGGGGAGAGTTACAAAATTAAGTCTGTTGTCTTTAGAAGAGTAGCTCCTGTAGTTGTGAAGAAGTGGCTTGCCTGAGTGATCAGATATTTGTATAGATTAGATATTTCTACAGATATTTGTAGACATATGCTCAAATGAAGAGTTATGTGGTCACAACAGCTTGGAAGGGGGGATTATTTAATTGGATCCACAGATAAAGTTTCCTTATGTGAACTGACTTCCCTGACTCAGTATTGAAGTGGAAGGACATTTCTTATTGTGTCTCCTTCACTGATTTTGAAGAACAGTTTGGTGAACATTTTTAGGAAAACTTGGCCAGAAGTGAGAAATGATTCCACAAGATTTCTCAAAGATAATTGAATTTGCATGTTCTGGGCATGGTCTGACAACCTTATGCATATTACTACTTTTTAAATGACTGTATTACCTATATGATTCCTTATAGGGACTGGAAACTTTCATGTGTGTGTGTATATATACATACAACTATGCAGAAACACACGGTACTGCCCACCCCCACTCACCAATGCTCTCATTATTTTATTTGATATTAAGATGTTTTCTCTCCCTATTAACATATTTTTTCCTTCAGAATTCAGGATAAGCAGAATTTCAGACTCATTTTTCCTGAGTTTTATTCCCTGTGTTCTTGTACCAAATATTGTAATGTCAAGTGGCAGCTTAGGCCCTGTACCCAGGATACACGTATATTTTTATTAGTGTAGCCCACAGTTTAGCTGTGTTGGTTATGATGGTAATTTTATGACTACTGTGATTTTCTTCATAGAATTTTACAAATATGAACTAATCATCCATCATAACATCCACATAGCAAACCAACAACTGTTTTCTTGATTGGCACAGTTTAAACTATGGAGAATGTGGTTTTTTTTTGTGTGTGTTCATGAGCATAACCACAGATATTATGAGAATTCATGCTACAGTTCTGTTTCCCACCTTCTCCACAGAACATTATATTACACCTCTCATTCAGCAACATTGTGATAGAACGTTTAGTGGTCCTTCAAACTTGGAATGAACATCTGCCCAAGTCTGGCTTTCCAATAACATACAACAGAGAATATCTCCTTTTCTGACTGAAATAAATGTCAAATAAGGGTTTATAACAAATATTCAGAACTTCTCTTTCAGTGTTACACTGAAATTACTTTAACTTTACTATTCTTCAGAAGAAGAAAAATTAGAATACATGGAGAATTTATATTAATTTGATTTCAGTGTTCATTTAGTTTCAATGGAGATGATTTCACAAGATCACTTCTGTTACTTTAGATGTCAAATTATATATTTCAAAATCTGTATTCATGAAGACACTGTCTTGCCAATGGAGAAAACTATGTGAAATTCTGAATAACATTTTTGTTTTAGTTTTACAACAAAAGATCCCATAGGATTAGCTGTATTAGTACTATATGCATTAACAAATTGATCTCATACCAAAAATGTGATGAGCTTTAGTTCAAGACAAGGATTTTCTTTTTTTGTCATTACTTAGTTTTTATACATTTCAATATGTTTTTGTTCCTAAGGTCTGGGCATTGGGAACATGTTTTATGTTTTTTATGAAGACGGCATCAAAGTAATACAACCAGTGGAATGTGAATTTCAGAGACATATTAAGCCTAGTGAAAAACTCCTCGGTTTTCAGGCAAGTTATTATTTTAAATTTGTTTATAGCATTTTTGCAATTATAGTTTTCTTTAAATAAGAATTTATTATTGCTAGTTTAGTGTTTTCTGCTTGATAAATTCAGACATGTCTTCTCAATTAGTAAGTAGCTAACAGTGGTGGACTAAAAATTTCCTGTATTTTCCTTGATCAAACTTTCAATCTCTGTCTTAGATGGAATATTTCCCATATACTTTTCAAATCCTATATTTTCTTTGCTGTTTTTCCTTTTCCTAGTCCTTTCCTAGTCCTTTCCGTTAACAGCTCCCTACTTTTCATTTCTGGTTTGTTTGGTTGTTGTTGTTGTTGTTATTTTTTCTCCCATCCCTCCCCAGTTAAGTGCATCTCTATGAATCAGGGATTGATAGTCTCTCTATTAAATATAAGATATAAAGTTATTATTTTTAATGTCGTCTTTTTTCTCTGCTGGATGTTTGTCTATATTAAACTGTCAGCTATCATGAGATAAATCCTTATCATGATAAGCACTCTTGGAGCTCCACTGAAGTTAGTAGAGATAATTGATGCTTTGATTCCAACTTACAATTCCTATAAGTAGTTTCAATAATTTTATTGTCAACAGATTTATAGCTGATTTCAACCAAATTCTGTGCATTTATGGAGTAGTTTCCCTGTGTAGCATACATAAAAACAGTAGTGTATTCTCCACTTCCATTTATTCTTTTGTTGTTTTTCCTTTACTGCTGATCAAATTGCTAGCTGACATGATGCATGTTCTCACAGGAACTCTTGGTACTAGTCACTACATTAAGACTTGTTCCATGTGATCTATTGTCTTTCAAAAAATAATAACTTCTTCTCATTATTTGAATTTGAATGAGTGACCTTGAAATATGTAATATCCCATAAGCTGTACACTTTGGGTTTTTTCCCTAGTACCTAAAACACACTGAAGTAACAGCAGAACTCTCTCAATGGGATTTGCCTCTTCAGTTATCATTATTGATGTCAAAGGCTGCTGTACTCAGCAGCAAGATTTATTTTAGTGTGAATAATTATGCTTTGAACAGCTAATCATACTTTGATTTGTGCTGCTTAAGTGAAATTAGGTTGACACAGCCAAAAATAAGCCAAAAAGCTTTTTTATGGCTGTTTAATTCAAAGGCTGATTATTTAAGAAGTCTGTTAAAATGTTATTGGTCTAAAGTGCAACCTAGATTTTAAGTGTATTTTTATTAAAATGTGGTAATAATCAGGATGAATTAGTCAAATGTTTCCTTTTTGTAGCTTTCAAATCCCTAGTAACATAATAATTATATCCTTCACCAAAAAAAAAAGGAAAGAAAAAAAAAAAGGCTTGTCCTTATTTGGTTATTTTTGACTTGTGAGTAGGTGTGGTAAACATATATAGAGCAATGCATGTCATTTTCCCCATTACATTCAACAATACTTCTACTTATTCCCCTGAGCACTGAAGACATCTTCCCTCACACATGGTGGTTAATAAATCTTTATTCCTGCAAGAAAAATCAGAAATATCCTTATGTTTTTCTACTTATAGTGACCTCATTGTTCACTCTGCTTTCCAAAAAAAAGAAAAAATTGAGAAATGGATTTCAGTAAAAAATTTTGAAATTTTGAAAAAAACCCTTAAGTTTACTTTCTTCCTAGAAGAAGGATTAAAGCCAAGTTGAAAATAATTCCCTGGATATGCTACTGATACTATGATAACAGCAGTATATTCTTGAAAAAAACTCATTGACTATGAAGCTTTAGACAGCTGTTTCTTCCTTTGAAGAATATCATATCTTCCCCAAGCTTCTTTGGAAAATCTGTTTCCTCCAAATAAGAATAATAAAATAACCCAGTTCTGTCCCAGGATCAGATTTTTGCCAAGTTCAGCATGTGATTGTTTAGTGGTAAGAGTTCATGTCATAAATTGCTCATTAATAATTCCCTTTGACTCTATCATATAACTATTAATTAGAGATGTTGCATATATATGCAATATTCACTGCATGTTTTGAGGTGGCTTTACATACCCTTTCACATCTATGACAGCTATTGCTGATAAAATCTCCAACACTTACCTCTTAACGTATACCTAAAGGAAATGCATGCTTGCTTAAACCTCTCCCATTTCTTTACACGTTTCTTAATTAGCTGTTCAAATGATAAGTAAAGCCCCAGTAGACCTGTTTCATTGCCAAACATTTCCTGAAGTGTAGGAACATTTCTAAATTCTGCAGCACAGTTTAGGTACTGGAAGTGTTAGGGAAAATGTCTGGATATTTCATGCGATACTGCAGCATTCCTCCCCAGGTTTCCTGTTTGTCTGTCAAAAAATAAATTACGTTTAACTGAGCTCCTGTAAAAGAATGAACTCAGATGTTTATACATGGAATTGCATTGTATTGTGAACCAATGTTGCAGTAGTTACACACGTACATATTTAAGTATGCTAATTTTGCTAAAGGTGAATACAGTTTCTCAATAACTATGTACTTGAGAATCCTTATCTAAATATTTAATTGCCTCTTATGCAACTGAGTGTCAATACAGCGAAGCACTTTAGTGTGTATCTAACATGGGAAGCAATTAGACTTTCATTGTGTTTAAAGTGAAGCAAAAGGTTTAGTGCTTTACTGGATCATCATGATTCACAGAAAATTATAAAGAGTTTCTCCTTTCCTTCCCAGAATCTCCTAAATTACCTGAATCTTATAAATTCATATCAAGTGAAAGTAGACTATATTACACTCAAAATGACAATTCTAGATGCTTAGGGACAGAAATAAAGTTATTTCTGTTTTCTGATGCAGGCTATTATTTATTGTACGAGGTTTGACAGTTGTTTGTTAAACCTGATGTCAAATAGATTCTTAACCATCGTCCAAGTGGAGTCTTTCAGCTGTTAAATGTCTCATCACTCTGAAGTGTTTCTGACATTTTCCTCACTAACATGCAACCTGTATTTATCTTCTGCAAATTAATATTATCCAAAATCTTTAAATTCTAATTCTTATGCAAAAGTGTTCTTATTTTCCCTTCCCAATGAGTCCCAATTGGAACAGTTATTCCAGGAGGCTGGAGGTGGGAAATAAGCAATAGAAACATATGCCTTTTTTGAGACCAATGGAAAAATCCTTTTCATTTCAGCACAATCCTGATTTTCTCTTTATTACAAGAACTAGCTCACAATGGCCATATTCAGTTAACTAGGTCATCTCACACTTGAAGTTGAATATATGTTGGAAGTGGGAGCAAAATAATTAATTTTGAAATTGTTGATGTGACTACATGGCAGAGCAAAGTTTCCACAGGAAATTAACTTGAAAAACACTTGTTAGTCCACAGAAATTGCTTTGGTTTACGTTCTTACAGCACAGTAAGTGTAGTAAATGTGAGATTGTTAACCTTTGTCTAAAACAATATGAAAAAGGTCCGCAGTCAGATTTTTACTATGGAGTGTCAAGTGAACAGTAACTTCATATAGAATAGATAATACATAAATTCATGTCTTAATACATGCACCGTTGTAACCTGTTGATGTCACCTTACTCTTAGGCAGTAATAGCATAGGTAGGCGTTTCATTATACTGCTTAAAGAGCTTGACTCAAATCTTGTTAAAACACTGAGGACCCTTGCATTAAGTCTAAGTTTATAAATGTAGAATTTGCCCATATAAATCTACAAGTACATGTTTTCTCTTGAGAATTTTTTGCCCCAGACTACCTTGAAAAACTTTCTCTACGGATTTAGTTTCCTCCATCTGCTGACTTGTTACAGGGCAAGTCACTTCTTGATTGAAAGGTCTGGGGAAAAAAATAACAATGAAATATATCAATGTGTTTATCAGATGTTAGCTTTTTTCAGAGAGAATAAATTAGGAAAAAGTAAATTGCTCACATTTTAATTAAAACAAAATGGTGGGTTTATATTTATATTTTAAGGAGAAATTATTTTAACCAATTACCCAACCACTGGGGAAATTAATAGAGAGCCTCAGAATTACTGCCAGTAGTGTAAAAGCAATCCAAACTGTCTAATCAGATAAATGTTAAATTTTCAAAAGCAAGATTTCATTCAATTGATTGAAGCTATTTCTGGGGCATCTAGATAAATGTGACTAGAGAAACAACTGCGTAAACCGATTCATGCTGGGAAAAAAACCTCTATTTTGAATATGAGAATTTTGGTGCATAATTTTCACTGTTACTTTGGAGAAACACTTTTTTTGCTTTTATTTTAATTTTGCAGTTTTTGGGGCAAAGTGAGAGTTGGCATTGAATAATAAAAATTTATGACAACATAAACAATATTCTAGAACCAGTAAACTGCATTTATATTTGTAGATTTGTTTTTTACTTAATATTTTTTACTGTGAATGTGAGAAAGTGTTGTGCTTTCTACTTGCTGTATTTTAAGTGGAAAAAGAGGAACAAGTTTTGTGAATTATATAAATAATAAGAATCATGCTCTGTAGTTTCTAATTTAAATATATATGTGTATACACCTATATGCATATATAAACCCCCTATATTTATATTGCTTTTAAATTGAAACTATATTTAGAAATACATGACAGTCAGTATTTTAGACTGAGATTCAGGAAGAGGTTTAGGAGGTGGCTTAACTCTAGATATAGTTAAAAGTGCTTACCTTACAGTATTTTCCTGTTCTGCTATACTTCCCACAATAGGAGGTATGATTAGTGTAATCATTTACACTAAACTGTATGATGCCACGTGAGAGAAACCTAGATTCCTTCAGCAACAGTTGATGTTCTTTTTGAATAATATATTGTATGTGTCCTTGTAGAATTCATGGCACCAAAGACTGGTGTGAGTCGCTGAGAGACATGACTGGAAAGAGTGACACAGGATAGAGTTGTTATAAATGTTTGCAGATGCATTTTTTGAAGAAGGTGTTCTCTGAGGAAGAAAGAGGACTGTGTAGAACAGTCTAAAAGTAGTTACCTATTTAGATAAAACATGGAACTAAGAAAAGGCATACTTAGAATAAATATAAAAAAATAATTTGAGATCAGTGAAACACCCTCCAATTGAAGTGACAATTGCACAGAAAGCAAATGACAATTAATCACTGATCTGATGATTTCACATCATATTAAAGACGCACTTGTTTATGTTGACACTTCATTTCATCCAATGAAAAGCTTTTAGCCACATTTAAGAATGAAAGACCCATTTGTCACCATGCTTGCCATTCTTTAAAAAAATGTTTTTAAACAAGTTCACCCTTCGAAGTGCATGGCTTTTTAGCAATGCAAAATAAATTTTAATCTTTTTACTTATTTCTAAGTTCTGTTGAAGTTCCTGATTATGTGCTATCCTGTGGTACCTGAGTTCAGTAAATTTTTTTTTATGAACGTGATTTCTGAAGGACCTTCCCTTTGTTAAGACTTGAGACTCATGTAGGAACAAGCAGTGGCTGTTTGATCTCCTGCAAAGAAAATCCCTCTGTTAGAGTTGGAAATTGATTTCTTTCTAATTTTGACATATAAAGATTGAGTGCATTTTCTCAAATATAGAGGCACAGCAAGCAAAGAGTGTTGATGCTACAGAAAAGTCAGTGTTGAAATGCATCTTCTTGAAAAGCATTGTTTAGTGCCAGATATGTTGTTCTGTCAAATGATTTTTCGCCTTTTAAAAGGAGACTGATGTGTAGAAACAGAATTCTTATTTAAAATCTCATCAACTCTTGCTGTTCATTCTATGCTGAAGTCATCATCTGCTGATATATCATAATTATTTTCACAGCAACTGGTTATGATGTATCAGAAAGAGCACTTTAAATTAGGAATAAGCATCAGATTAAGTGCTATAAAGAAATAATACTTATGATTTGGTGAAATTGCCCCCTGTCATGAAAAGAAGAAAAATTAAGAGGGAAAAGAAGTATAGGTCAGGAAAACAAAAATAGCTTGACACACGCTGTACCTCTCCAAGCAGAATATTTTTCAGGTCCTTGTTTTTGCATACATTTGTCTATTATAGGAAAAAACCCATGGTATTTCATAAAGGGAATTTCCAAACATATTTGACCAAGTGACTTTTAATAAAAGCAAGCTTTCACTTAAATAGTTACATATTAAATAGTTACAAATAGATATAAATAAATATATATAATGAGTGGGAATATATTTATATAAAAATATGAATAGTGAAGTACAGATAGCTATTTTGAGAGTGCATAGTTATAAATATAAGTATTAAGAAATACTAATTAACTGAAATCAACAGGAATTTTTCTTTTATTCCAAATTCTTCCTTTTGATAGGGATGGCAGGGCAGAGGGGGAAGGAATGATAGCAAGAAGTCATTTGATTTGTGTTGGGTTTAAAACTAGTGAGAGGCCATGAGAATGTTTTATGGCAGAAGGAGGCAAACTTCTGACCTTTGAAGCATCATCATGACCAAAACCGCAGATCCCTCTAAGTGCTGCTGCTTTCCCCTATACCATGTGACAACTTGCATCACACCTCCTCCTCTTGCACTCTGTCTATACATTAGCGTCTTCTCAATTTAGTATTTGCCTGCCATACTGCTGTGTTCTCAGACGAAAGTCATATCTGTAACTGTTTTCCTTTTCAAGATACCATAATGGTGCAGATAGGGGAGCTTCTAGCTGCTGCACAGGAACTAGACATTGTGTATCTAATTTGTCTGTCTTTTTTTTTTTAAGGTCTCCTGGCTCTAGCTCACTTTATTTCTGCACATATTATTGTTTCCAATGGGTTTCTTTCACTGGACAATAGCGCTAACTGCCTGAATGTCTAGAAATCATCCAAAAAAGCTGATGTATGGTTTACACTAAAGTACTTGCGAGTTGTGTGGTGCTTACAGCATGCAGTTTGAATAACTGTGTCTATGCCCTAACGTTAGCTGTCGCTTTTCCTTCCCTACATTTTCTGAGATTTTATTTTAGTTAAAAAATAAAGAGTATAATTTGTCTTTGTATTGCATCGTTAACTGTTTTGATTCTTACAATTTCTCTGTTTCTATTGAACTACAGGATGAAGTTTGTCCCAAAGCTGATGCAGATCCAGTTCAGCAATGTGTATGGGCAACTGCTGTTAATGTAAAAGACAAGTTCATTTACGTATCTCAGCCCACACTTGACAGAGTTCTTATTGTTGACGTACAGTCTCAGAAAGTTGTACAGGTATTTATGTCTCATTTTTAAGTTAATATCTAGTTTGGTCACAAAAATTTAAGGTTTTCCTTCATATTTTGAAAAAAATACAATTAGCTTGGGAGTAAACAGAGTATGTAGAAAAAAACTCAAATGCTTTTGATATTTAGCAGCAGTTTATATTTAATGACTATTCTTGTCAATAAGCAACTGGAAGGGAAAGAATTAACATAAAAATACCTTTTATAAATATTGGTCAAAGAGTTGAGGAAACGAGTTATTTGAGAAGTTTCAAGCTTGAGGTACTTTTCACTTGAATATGAAGATTCATTAAAATAGAGTGTTGTCACAGGAATGTGTCTACCAGTTTTGACAGGAAAGGCCAGAGAGTTAGGTATGGCCATGGAAGGTGGAGGACTGTTACTTAGTAAGCTTTTAGACAGAGAAGCGACTGGAATTGTGGAAAAAACACCCCCACCCATAGCCAAGATTGGAGACTATGAATTTGAACTTCTTCTCTATTCCTTTCTACTGTGTAGGTAGTACTATCAGTTTCTCAGTCTTTGGGAGGCTGGAGATACTCCGTTTAGTCAAAATAATTCATTGAGTAAAAGAAAGAAATCTATGCTATGCTACAGGGATTAACGAACTCATAGTTTGTGGAGGACCAAGATACAAGGCAATGCTAAAATGAATTAGTTTATTGAAGCAGTACAATTCCCTCAGAAAAGCCTGAGAGAGTCACAATATACTCCAATCGGTCAAGAGTATTACTGGGATGGACCACTGAAGTCAAATACTGTAACCGCTCTACTCTACTTATCTCTCTTTCTCTTTTTTTTTTTTCCTTCATGTATCTGGTCATGTATGTATCTGTATCCTTATGTATCTGTATCAATGATATTGTACTATGAGGTTAAATAAGGGATTTACATGAGGACAGATTATAGTCACGTTAAAGATGTGAAAATGTATTTAGAAAATAATAGCCATAAACTCATTAAATTCAAAAAATCTATTTTCTGAATATGAAGAGAATATTTAAAGTTTGTGTTAACAAGGTATTTGGAAAAGGGAAAATCATGATATTTTTTTGCTATTTGGTTTCTGAAATCTTTAATATATAGATTATATATTGTATATTGGGCTCCAGGGAGACCTTATTACTTCCTTTCAGAACCTAAATGGGTCTTATTAGAAACGCAGGGACAGATTTTTAATATGTCCTGTAGCAACAGGACAAGGGGTAATGGTTTTAAACTAAAAGAGAGTAGACTTAGACTAGATCTGAGGAAGAAATTTGTTATGATTAGGGTGGTGAAATACTGAATCAGGTTGCCCTGTTGTACATGCTGCATCCCTGGAAACATTCAAGGTCAGGCTGGATCAGGCTTTGAACAACCTGATTAAAGGTGTTAAAGATGTCCCTGCTCATTGCAGGGGGGTTTGGACTAGATGACCTTTAAAGGTCCCTTCCAACCCAAAGTCTATGATTCTGTGATATTAGTATGCATGTATTATGTATATTAATGTATAACTTAAAAATGCATAGCAAAGTTGCAATTTTCAAATCACATTAACTTGACAAATAATTTCAATAACTTTGCATTCTTTAAGCGTCTTCATTTTCTGCCTTCTATATTCTATATCAGCTGGATCAGTAGACATAGCTTCCTCAAAACCTCACCTATCCAAATGGTGACAGAGACTGCTAGAATGTTTTATTCACAAAATTAATAATAAAAAGTTATATTTTTTTTTTTTTTTTGTTAAATAGATTTTTTTGCATAGCCAAGTAGAGGGGAACTGAGTGGATAACATATTTTTGTTTTCTGAAAATGGCCTTTTTTGAACAATTCAATACCTTTCTTCATGAAGAGAGACTAAAAATACATAGTCTTACCACAATCCACAGATCTGAAGAACAGGAATCTCTGGCAATGGTTTCCCTGGTCTCTGGCTAACCTTCATGAGTCATCTTGTGTTCCTATAGATGATGGATGAAGTAACAATGTAATTGCATTTGTTAGCATTTAGACTTCAGTGGCAAGAGCATATTTTGCCTTTTGAGCTTACTGAAAAATATTAGCTAAGTTGGAGGTTCTTTTAAACTTGGGTTTTATGGAATAGTTTGATTTTTCTAATTTACCTTCAGTTACATTATTTACTATTTTTACTAAGCACTTTACCATTAACTGTATGTTTAGAGAGACTTACCACAATGATTTATGTTAATTAGAAAGTAAAATTCAATAAAATAGCCACTGATTAAAAGCAAACCCCTCTTCCAGAAAAAATGTAAAGCAATTCTGCAGGTTTTGGATGGTGTAAATAGGTTGCTATTGTATCAAATAAGTATTCAAGTTTCTTCAATGACATACAGGATGCCGAGGTGTTACACAGAGCTTGGTGCGCTAAGTCATGTACTTAGGGAAGTGTAGGATGAAATTTATCCCATCTTTGGTAACCTTTTGCAGGAATGAAATTTTGTTTTGATGGTTCTACAATATTTAGAGATTAATGACATATTATCTTTGCATTTCATGATATTTAATACAGACATTTGGTAAGACAAGATGACTAAGGCATAACAGATGAACCGGATAAGTAAATTAAACCAAATGTGTTACTGTCACTTTTAGACACCTGAGCAGAATTTCTGCTATTTATTACTGACCTGAATATTATATATATTATTAATTATATATATTATATATAATAAGGATACACTTAGCCAAATAAGTGCGAAAAGTACTATGGCACTTGTGTGTCCAGCTTAAGCATGCTGTTATTCAAAATAGGCTTTTTAAAAAGTAAAAAAAAACAAGTAAAAGTAGTTGCAAACAAAACAAATAAATCATGAACCCACAAAACCTATACAATATTTTACACTTAGTATAAAACTATAAAAGATAAAACCACTGCTGATTCAAAGATGGCTTTTAGAGTTGAAGGCTAATTTGGAATTTAGTGACAAGTCAAGAGATACCTTCTTCAGCATTTCTTATAACAAGCATGGCCCTGTCTTCATTACCTTTTAACAATAAGCATTTATTTTTTGTTTTGGGTTTTGCAAGCAACAAGAATTTTTCTAACCATTAAATGTTGCTCTACTCGTATCATATGCATGTACACAAACACTCATACAAACAAGCAAGGAAGGGAGTTTAATTTCTGTCAGATCAGTCTATTTTCATTTCTTACAATACTGCCTAGCACAGAAAAAAAGTCAAAATGTAGTTGATATTTGGAAAATAGATACTAAGCTGTTCATAAATGAAAGCATTTTTCTTACTAGACTTCCTTTTCTCTGTCATATTAATACAGAGAATATTATTTACATTTTGGCTGTTTCTAGTCTGTATCTTAAAGAAGAAACCACCTAACTCTGTAAAACCAAGTTCTCAAAAAGGCGTACTCCGGTAGAAACAAATGTGAAGAAAAACTTCATGTTTTGTCAGTGAGCAGCACTTTAATAAAAATTCTGTCAAGGTGCAAAAAATTCCTAAAGACTACTAAAAACATTTTTGAAGGGGTTATAAGTTGTGTAATACACTATTTTCTGAGTAAAAATGTTGATTTGGTTTTGCTTATTATGGTCTTTTCCCTGCAATGAGCTGTGGTTATACTTATTCCTTTCTAGTATGAAAGTTAAGGTAAAAGATGTGTGTACAGGTGCACATATGTAACAACTAGATTTTAAGATTATTTATTTCTATGGCAAATATATTTAGGAAAATAAGTACTTTAGGAAGATTCTAGAGCAGAGTAAATTGAAATGTATTGGAAACATGGATGGTGTATCTTTAGAGAGGTACATGTAGACTTTTTGATTTAGCCAGGTAATTCTCATTATAAAGTTAAGAAAAGTATTTGCTTTCATTTCTAAATTCTTGAAAGCAAGCCCTGTCACCTGCAATTACCTAGTATTGTTTAGCAGCACAGCATTAACCCAGGCAACTTAGAGGCATGCTGAAGTAAACAGGGTTCTTCATCATGGTTCAGTTCACACCGTGCTGCTGGCGGGTCAGCCTGGCTACCTAGAAACAGCTGTGAAATCCTGCTTCCAAGATGCTCAGCTCCTTTCTGCTGCTGGCTCCTCTCTTGGGAGCTGCGTTACCTGTGCTTGACTCCACAGGCAAGTCCTTCTCCTTGCCCTGGCAGTGCCACAGCCCAGGCCCTGAACACTCCGGGCACTCATTCAGCAGGATACCTGTGGGTCAGACCTTTTGTCTGGGGAAGCCAAAAGGAAATTTGACACACCTGAGCAATTTAGCTATACAACAGCCCAAGTATTCTTTCACAGAACTTGTCTTCTAGCCCGCAGCAGAAAAGTGTTATCAGACACGAATGACCTTTTTCAAGAGTTATCTTTCTGATTTTAAATGAGCCGGTGAGCAACTTGGCTTCATTTTCCATTTTCAAAGGGAAAAACAAATTCTGCTTAGATGAAGCTGTGGCTTGCGATACCTCAGGAGTACAGTTAAGTATCATCATCAGTCTCAGCCAGCTATTAGTGCATTATCTTGAGGATCTGCATCATTAGTTTAAATTAGGTTCACTTAATTAGCCAGCTGGCACTCTCCTTGACAAACTGATAAACAAACTGTGCTTTACAGTTCCGTAATGGTGAGACTAAAAAAGGAATCTCCACTTATTTTTTCTGCTTTAATGATGAAAAAAGAAAAGTAATCCTTCCGGTTGTTTACCTTGTGCAGAATGTCTCTTAATCAAATACCTTGTCCTCCAATTTCATACCTCTGAAGTTTTCAGTTCTTCTTGTAACAAAGGAAGTGTAGAGCTCAACTAAAAGGTTTATGGTCTCAAGAGACAGTGCTCAAGTTTGTAGGGAAAACACTTTGGTTCTGATCACAAGTCTACCAAAAGTAGCAACTCTAATTGGAACAGTTAACATAAACATATGAAAACAATCTTTTCAGCTTCAACAGAATGTATCCATCCTAGCAGAGATAGGAAGCTGTGGGTGTAGCAACATTGTGTTGGTTTTATGCAGGACTGTGTAGTAAGACTGTGCATTGATTTCAGTACATGGTTTGAGAATACTCTTCCCTTTTTAGCCATTTTCCAATAATTGGTGCAGTTTTAAATTTATATTTATAAAGTGAGAGTGATGGTAGGGAAAGAAGATAGGTACTTTTTTACTTCATTTAAAACATTTGTTTTCATTTTCTGAATAGCTTCAGTATAATGTAACTTTGATGTCAAATGTTAGAGAACATAATAAATAAAAAATACTTCTTCAGCAATTCAGTAGCTTTGAATTAATTAGAGGGCTGTTTTAACAATTGACAACGTACTTTTTAAATACAATCTGAAAATATCAAAAAATACATGTCCAGTCATTAATTTAATTCAAGCGTATACATTGTTTCTCTTTTGAAAATGTCATGCAAAATAAGGATTTCTATTTTTATTATGGTACAGGCAGTAAGTACAGATCCTGTTCCAGTGAAACTACACTATGATAAATCACATGATCAAGTCTGGGTGCTGAGCTGGGGAAACATGGAAAAGAATTCACCAACTTTGCAGGTGAGCTGATCAGAATGATTATATGCAAAGAAATGTAGACACTTTGTGTAATTGCAATATTTTGTATATTTCCCATTAAGCATTATTATCATGACGCCAGGAGGGACATTGAAATGACTTCAGGTAACCAGAAATCAATTCAAACAACTAACTTTACTGAAAAAGTTAGAGATTATTTTCAGCGCCCTTACTCAGATGTGACAGTGCTGGATTGTTAAAAGGATAAGGAGTACAGCTGAAAGCAGCAGCATGTTTTGTAATGGCCAGTCTTTTGAGAGCAAATTGCTGCTCTTTATGGTGTTTTTTTTTTCCTAATTAGAGGATAAACTGGATCTTAGGTCTATTCCTATTTTAATTAAAATCATATTGATGCTCTGGAGCTGACAAGGTCCATTTTTACTCTAGTGATTTTTTTCAGATGTAAAATAATAAAAATCTTTACTTTTCCCATGCCTCTGAGCGGTAGCAAGCCTAGGGACAGTCACTAAAGAAATGTTTCAAGAAGCTGTACTTGCATTCCTACTTTTTCATTACTTTCTGTTCATTATTTAAAATAATCCCCTGAGAATATGGTGATTATCTTTATGCCATAATTCTAAAATTACTTTGAATTTCAACTTATTTTTCTTTTCTTTATAAATTAATGAAATCCTTATGTATTTAAAAAAATAAAGATAAAGAATAAAAGAATTTCAAACACAGGGCTCAAGCAGAAAAACAAGTAACATTTGAAAACACCTTTTTAGCACCTACAGACTTTTAGTAACTATGAGTATGCAAAGGAATTTGTGGGAGTGTAGATGTCACTTCTCTCCAGAAAATGAATTATAATTTAGTCAGTCTTTTGATGTTTGAAAGCAACCAATCATCTTCACTTACAGTATAGGTAATCAATTTTTTTTTTGTTTTTTTATCTGCTGTTAAGTGCATGTATGTGACTAGCATGGGGGATATTATATGGAATTGTCTTTTATTCGCCCATAAGCATTTACCTCAGAGAAGGTCTAAGATCTGGGGACTCGAGGAAAATTGGTTTGTAAAAATTTAAGGAATGTGTAAAGTCAAATCAAATTGCTCTTCTGAAATGCCTATGTGCTATGTTTAATTACCTCATGAATGCAAGAACTGGGAGTATATGTAGCCATAACTTCCTATGGATCAGTTGATAACATCTTCTCACTCTGTATGAAGTGCTTAAGGAATTTAATCTCACTATAGGATCTAGTTTAAAAAAAAAAAAAGTAAACGAAAAAATTGCTTTGCACTAAGAACTGCTAGAGGCTCTAGTAATGTAAATGAATAAATACGGACTCAGTGGTGTAAAAAAGAGGAGAAAAAAGTTAATATGAAGATTAAATGGTCAGGTATGTAACAATTCTCTAAAATCTGTAATGCTGATCAACTTTATTCACTCTAATTTCTGTTCTTTTTCTCAGTAACTGAAGGATAATATATGAGATGGAATACAGAGGCAATACTGTATTAATTTATTTGGATAGAGATTAAATTTTGAAAGAGTATTTCTATAGTTTATAATAATGTTATTTTATGTAGGTGATAACACAAGCCAGCGGGAGTGTTTCTCATCACACAATCCATACTCAGCCAGTGGGAAATCAGTTTGACAGAGTGGATGATTTTTTCATTCCAGCTACGACCCTTATCATTAACCATATAAGGTACGTTTCAGTTGAATTATAATTAAATTTCAAATGAACTATAACATTTTCTCCAAAGAAAATAGAATTTAAAAACCTTACTTGGGCTTTAATGGGGGTTTACATGGCAAAGCTTCGGTAGGGGTGGGGTGGGCTGGGCTACAGGAGTGGCTTGAGTGAGAAGAGATCGAGAGCTTAGTCCATGTCTGAGAGACATAGAAGGTAAGTTTTAGTTGAATTATAATTAAATTTCAAATGAACTATCACGTCTCCAAAGAAAATATAATTTAAAAACATTGAAAATCTGAGACCACGCCACTTATTTCAGTATTACTTTGCAACACTCTTCTTCATAAACAAACAAAATGCAAATGTTATTGAAAACAAGCTCGATATCAGAATAAACACATTTATTAGAGTTTTTCTTCCTTATCTCACCAAATGTTGAAAAGTTCCACTGCTCTGTGTACTAAAATGGAAATGTAATATCATCTAGGGTTTTTGTGAGGAATTGATAAGTGTAATATTCAGGTAATTCCCTAATTTATGAGTATAAATCTCAATTTGTAAATAATACTTACTAATTTCTTCAGCTGCAAAGAGCAGTCACCATATATAGTATTTGTCATATTGTATTACATTTGTGTTATATTGGAATCATTCTCTTAATGGACCAGAAAAAAACACTTTTGGAGTTTTAAAAGGAATTGTGATACAACGTAACTTAACTCTTTATGACCTGGCATGTCCTGCTCATTTAGTTCTTTCTACCTATTTTTTTCATCAGGCTCTCTATTTTTAAAACAAACCATGACTGAGTACATAACATAAACTCTGTTTAGATGCATGAATAAAATTGGTCTTATTTCACAGGTGCTGAGTATATGTTGTTAAAATGGTTCATATTGTAATCTATGCCAGGAAGCACTGTAAATTTTTGGGACCTTAGTTATTTCTCTCAGTGAATGTAGGATTGTCTTTGTGTTTGTCCGAAGAACAGATATGTTCTGGCTGTGATAGAAATACTCTAAGTATAGAAGAATGGAGCAAAGTTACCAGCTGGATTTTAAAAGGATAGTCCCTTTTAAAAGGAACAGAGAAAGAGAGTGTGAGAAAAAGAGGGCAACACTTAATACAGACATAAAGAAGAAATCTTAAATGAAAATCTATTTTTATTCCTCAGAATACATTAGTAAGAATTTGAAATATCATTTGCGTTTCATATTTTTTCGCCAACATTTCTACCTGGTAGGGATTAAAAAATTCTGCAATCTAGGATTTGTACATCTGAATATTGTATTAATATGTATTAGCACTTTGTATGTTTAGGACTGCTAGGTTCTTGGCAAGGTGACACAGACCTATTTCAGCTCACAACACCCCTGCAAATAATTAACTCGATTGTTCATTCTGCTCTTCCAAGTTCAAGTTTCTACAGAAATGCTTTTATTAGGATAATCTTAGTTGTCCTACAGTTACAAGACATCATTATGCACTTTTAGCTAAAATCTCAAATCATGTATGTAAATATGCATTTCCATTAAAAGAGATATAATTTCTGATTGCAGTAAGTGGTATCTTTTAAATATGAAAACATGCAAATTAGGATGATTTTACAGTTGATTCCAGAATTTACTTTCTACTTGCCTGTGATGAATCTAGTCTCCCCCAACAAAAAACATTTGGCTTCTCCTAAAGAGGTTGTTGATAAAAGATAATTTTTAAAAATTTTCCACAAAACTCTTAACTAACAAGTAAATTAGCAATCAGCCATATGCAATTTTAAAAGGAATGTGTAGATTAATATAGCTGAATAGTAAATTGACTCTTTAGTACCATTACCGCCACATTTCTTGAATTGAGTAGATAAATGCACATTGTTTCCCTGAAGTAATCTGCAGTCCTCACATTCAGCCTTAAAAAAGTATAAAATAATTCTGTTATATTTGGATTGTGTATGCCTTAAGACAACAAGTTACTGCTTCATAAGCTATCAATACTAGAAGTACTACCCCAAACGAACTGACACTTAGATATATTAAATTTCACATAAATAGTAAAAGAAAAAGGTGGATAGGGATGAACATCATACAAGGAGGGGAATCAGGATTGGGAAAAGAAAAATAAGCCCAATCCAAAACTAGTGAGGAACATCTAACTCAAACAATTTTAATTTATATTTTGCCTAAATAGGTCAAGTAGGTGCTTTCTGCTTTGCATGGTGAGTCACAGCTACCTTCAGCTGATGAATCTTTTCACATGTCCTATGTGCAATTTAGGAGAAAAGAGAATTAAAGAATAAAAGAAAACCCACGGAAATAAAAAAGAAATTTAAAATTCAATGAAACAAAGAGAGAATAAAGTTGGACAAGTGACTGCAGATATGTAATAAACATAAAAAAACCATCAATTTAGGCCTAGATGGGAGTTTTAATCAACAAAATCAGTTCAACAGCAATTAACTGTTGTTACCTACTCATGAGCTTACTTGAAATGCAAATAATCTTATTTTAGTTTTCTAAAATTCTACTTAATTCTGAGTGTCTTTTCTAGAAAAGGAAAAAGAACCCACTATTTAGACAAATACTGTATTTTTAATGTATTGTTTCAAGGGTTATTTATGTGAAGTTAGTCATTGAAGAATTTGCCTTACATAAAATGTCTGGCCTTTAAGTACTTTGATTTATTTAATTTTGTTTAAATAAAAATGAATTATGTGAGCAGTGTGTCAGGAAAGGTTTAAAATTAGCTGTATTTATCAAATTAATAGTGATGTAGGAAAAACTGTCTATTAAATCTAACTTGTCAGCAGTCAACAATAAAAATGCTCGATAACAGCATGTGTTTGTTAAAGACGTTAGGCAACAAACATAAAGCTTGAGCTTATTCTTTGGTGTATATACCAACCAGAGGAGCATTTTATGAGTGTGAAGAGCGAAAACAGCTACAAAGGCAATAACCCCAGTGGCTGAGTTAGCTCGGACAGTTAACTGCTCAAGGGCACTATTTACTCTTTGTTGGAAGTCAGCTCCCTGTGGCCATGCAATACCAGCCCCTTCTAGGAGAATGAAAGCCTTCTGTAGCAAGCTGCATTTGTCACCTGTAAACTAAAATTTTGAATGATGGAGCAAAAGACAGAGTGTGCATGGCTTACCAAATTAGCATTCAGAGCTAAACTTTCTGTCTGAATAAAGGCGTTTCTATGCAAAAAAAAAGGCATACCACTATGAATTGTTTCATAATACAGTTAACACAAACCATCCACTGCCATCTACATTGTATTACCATGTACTGTATGTTTTGTCCAATCAGTTATTCTTTAATCACTGTAAAGAATAAGTGTAAGAAAGATAGGTAGGGTTATTGATATGAAGGAACAGAAATAAGGGTGAATAACTTAAAGTGGATCATTATTTTTTTCTTTTTAATAATATCTAAAATATTAATTGCTACTAATACATATTTAAAACTTATAGCAAATTAATTTTATTTATAAAGTGATGCAATTATACATTCTCATTACCTATGTGGGTTATTTTTGTATATAAAATTGGAAATGGGCTGCTCATTATTAAAAAAGCAAACTCCAGGATTTTTAATGTTCTCTTGGGCAGCAGATAATTTAGAACACACTTCCCCCAGATCGGACATTTGCAGAGGTACTAAAAATTTTGCTCTGAAGTAAGAATAATTAATCCCAAGGAAAAAAAAAATGTTTTCCCAGAATTTTCCTGACACAGATTGAGGCGATGTTTGATTATACTTACAGTATAGTAGGAGTCAGGGCAAATAATTTTTTATTTGATAACCAGCAAGCGTAACATTCATGCTCTGAACAGCTCTGATGAGCCATCAAAATAGCAGCTAAGGAGGCATGAGCCAAAAGAAGTAGAGGAAGAATAGACCAATTCTGTTCTTATTTTTAAATCTTCTTTTAGAGTTGGTGAGTAGTTGATATGTATACAGAAGAGGACAAGAAAAGAAGCTTTATAGTTTTTGGGTGAGAAATGTGGTAGGTTCAGTACCATCAGTTAGGGGTTTTTTGGGGGGGAGGTGTCTCCCTCTCTTTTACGTTCCAGTCAAATTATCTCCTTCCACTACTGAGCTGGAGAAACAGTTTTGTGCTGTCAAACACGATTAGAAATCAAGCAATGTTTTGGCTGTTAGCCTTTTGTAATTCTTAACCATTTATAAATATATATATTTAAAGACAATATGTATTAATTTTAGTAAAAATCTACTAATTACCCCCTAATGATGTGTAGAGCACCCCACTGCTGTTTCCAGACAGCAAATCCCTGTTGGTACAGAGAGCCTCAGCTGCAGATAGATCAGGTTGGCACCCCATGATAAGGCTCTAAAAATGTAGGTGACTTTCTATGTGTTTTTTTTGACAAGAGCAGTTTGACCACTGACTCTAGGGGAGGGATTGTCTCATGCCAATGCCTTTGCATTCTGTAATGATGCAAACAAATGATCCTTCCTTTCCTTACAAAACTTTTAAAATGCAAGCTTAGAAGTAGTCAGTTTCCCATGGTTTTTCATGAGTTTCCTATGCCAGCCAGTTGTACTGCAATACACAAAACTTCCTAGTCAATGAAAAAGAGGCTATGGCACAAAATGGTAATAATTATTAATAGAAAGAACCCTTAAAGAAGCTTGCCCAGGGTTGTTGTTGAAGTCTGAAGATTTCAAAGGGAAGAAGTTATAAGTTCATCTTCCATATCTTGAAAAAAGCTTGTCCTGCTGTCATCATCGGCTTTGTTTTACCTCTGATGTGCACTCATTGCCAATATGTGTTGAATTATACCAAGAGAATGAATGAATATAAAGCATTGTTTTTCATGGGTGCCGTCATGTGCATGTTTTCAATGCACACAGCTTGAAAAAAAAATTTTCCTTCCCCAAATTGTTTTGAAAAGTTATCAGATACGGGGGCCACAAAAGTAGACAGGATGAGATATATTAATCTGTAATAAATGGTCCAGATCCCAAGGGCATTTTTTCAATTATCATTTGGGAAATGTATACAAAGCTTATTCCTTTTGTAGATGCACCTTTTAAGAATTGAGTATGTATATTTTCAATGTATATGGCCTTATACATTTACTGAGAAGAAAATTTTATTCAGTGAACTATTTTTTGTGCCAAAGCAGTTTAGAGCAGACAATGATCTTGTCCTTAATTGTCTGCTAATACTAGTCCTTGTCATAAAAATAGACATTTGCAATTAGTATGTGTGATGGCTGCAAAAAAATTACTTGTACAATGCTCATGAAAATATATTCTTGGAAGGCTAAGGAGCAAAAGGGCTGATTATTTCAGCTCCACTGTTCGTAAATCGAAGTGAACAAAAGATAATTGGAATAAATTAAGGTCTATCATTACACTGCTGTAAAATGTTTCAAAGCAATATTAAATGAACTCACTGTAATGGAATAACTCTAACTTTTTAGATGTTTTAATCTTTTAGCAAGTATTTTAAATGTCATATAGTTACCTGACCTAACAAGTGGGAGAGTGAGCAATCAACTCACTGGTGAGATGGCTCAGGATCTGAATTGAGTTAAAATAGTCTCAGTTTGAGTTTTTTCCCTCTTTTATTTCTCTGTTGTGTATGGTAATAGAGGAAGCAGTCTTTCTAAAATTATCCTTATTCATTTGCACAAAACAGTCCAGACCCGAAGCTTTTCTTTAAGAGGTAATTGGAATGTGCTGGCAATGCATTCCTGTGAACTTTCTTAAATGAAACCCATGTGGGGTGGTGATTCAGTAAATTCACACTTCATTCCAGAGTTTAAGCCCCTACAGAGGTGTGAAGTAGCTGAAGGACTGTGAGAGCATTTTCAGTATTTCTATGCAAATAAGCAAACAGAAAATATTATTTTACTTCAAAGTCCTACATAATAAGAAAGAACTTTATGTTCAGTGATTCACAAGTCACACAATGGAAGTGGTAAATGCTGAGTCAACTGTAGACAAAGAATCAACAAAAGAGTTTAAATTAATCTGTATAAGAGGCAATTTAGTATTTTAAAAGTTCAATTAATAAGGCACATTAGGGGAGTGGAAAGTTAGAAACAGTTCTTGGTCATCAAGCACCAAGCATATATTGTGATACAGGGGAAATAACCTGAAAGTTTGAGGAACCAGAGATAAAAGGTCAGTAGTACCAGGGCAATCAGAGAAGACCTAGAAAGTAACTGCATTTTCTAATAATGATTGTGGAATCTATCAATCAATCGTACATGGTAGCAGAGCACACAAAGGAGGTCAGTCTGGAATAGGGGTTCACTCTGCAGTCTCCCACTCTGTACGCGAGTAGTGCTGAATGGAAACCTCGTAGTCATTCTTTCCTTGGTCCATGTATTTGCCTCCAAAAAAGATGACCCTTCTGGTCCATAAATGTGTTGCTTTTGAAAAAGAAGGTCATAGGAACTTTAGGAAAAGATGGAGGGGAGACAGTAAAAAGTCTTTTTCTACATCTTTTTTTGCTTTAAATAGTGGATTTTACAGCATCTTTGCTCCAGTGGGAATATGAAGAATGAAAGATTGATTCAGTTTAGACAGTTTAAATGCTCTGAAATTTACTTTGTTCAACTACCACCATTGGCAACAGCAGCTACTGTTGAAAGAAGTGCCTCTTTAGAAAATGTGCGGGTACTCTTTAGTGTATCAAACCTATATTTTCCACTTCATTCCCCCTCTTGTTCACATGTCCCTGCCCAAAAAAGCTAGGAGTCCATAAATGTAGCCACTACATTTCTCCAAACTAGGAAGCTCACAGAATCACAGAATCTTCATGGTTGGAAGGGACCTTTGAGATCATTGAGTCCAACCAAAAAAAACCCACAACAAACCACACACAAAAACACACCACACCCATCCACAAACAGATACAAACCTGTAGTGAGGGGCCCAGAACTGAACACAGTACTCAAGGTGAGGCCTCACCAGTGCTGAGTACAGAGGCACGATGACTTCCTGCTGGCCGTGCTATTCTTGATACAAGCCAGGACGCTCTTGGCCTTCTTGGCCACCTGGGCACACCACTGGCTCATGTTGAGCTGGCTGTCCACCAACACCCCCAGGTCCTTTTCTGCCAGGCAGCCACTCTTCCCCAAGCCTGTAGGGTTGCCTGGGGTTGTTGTGACTGAAATGCAGGACCTGGCACTTGGCCTTATTAAACCTCATTCCACTGGTCTTGGCCCATTGATCCAACCTGTCCAGATCCCTCTGTAGAGCCTCCTGAACCATTTTTCTATATGTTTGCTGATAAACTACCAGCGCACAATGGTTTAAAAAAATTGTGCTGGGTCTGGCTTGGATGGAGTTAATTTTCTTGATAGCTGCCAGAAATGTGGTGTGTTTTAGATCTGTGACTTTGGAATAGTGAAAATTTGTAATTTTCATTTCTGTCTTTAAACATTTAGAATAATTTACTTTTATTCATTATATTTAAGCCTTCTTATTTGATGTCATGTTACAAACCTAGCTTTTAATTTTCAGTAAAGCTGAGATGCTTGTGTGATCGTATGAATCAAAGACCTTAAGGAAACTTCCGAATCTACACAGATAGATTGTTTTGTCTGTATTTCTTCTATGAGTTCCGAACTGTCAGCATGCAATGTTTTCTTGCGGATAAAATATACAAACTTCCATCTTAACTGTTTGCTTAACAGAGCCACCACCGCCAACTGCCACCTCCCATATTATCTACAAATCAGAACACAGCAACTTACCATGACATGCCTGATTTCTTTTCCCATGATAATCTTACATTTTCAATACAAATGTCATTTCTGGTGCTTTTATGTGCCAAAAATAATATTTTATCATATTTTTTACATGCAGAAAAATATTTTTGGGTTCAGTCTCATATTTTCTTAATTTGGGTCACTTAAAGTTGAAAAAAAAAGGAGAGAAAGGAATTGTGGTAAAGTTCAGGATTTGTTGTTTTGAATATTCACATATCCCCAGCTACAACAGTATGTGAACTTCATTTTTAAAATGAAGAGAAAAATCTTTTGAGACTGTTTTGACATATGTAATTTATCACCTTTGTAGTCCTTATCTCTACCTCATTATTCATTTTCTACTAGTGCTGACTATTTCTTTTGGCATAGATAAATTTGTCTGTGCATTCCATATGACATCTGCCTACTTTGATGTTACCATATTTTCTGGAGTGCAACATCTACTTAATCCTATCCTATCTTGACATTTAGGGCCATCTTTAGGAATGTCTTTTGTTCAGTGTGTCTGTGTAGCTCACCCTTTCTTTGACTTTTATTGCTTTAAAAATGAAGTGGGTTTTGGTTTTTTTTTTATTATTAAATTGCTAGCTCTCCTTCCCTACAAGGTATAAGAAAGAAAAACACATTTGCTGCCAAGACTACAAAAACACTTTTGCTGAGAATATGTTCCTTTTTGATATAACACAAATTGTTTCATATGATCCTGGATTATAAAAACCTAGAAATTAAGGTGATTTTCTTTGTCCTAAAATTTCTTGGATTATTTTCTTGTGAACACTCTAATTATTGGACAACACTTTGCAGTAATTAAAAAGTATATTGCATATACACATTGCAAGTGTTCCACAAGAGAGTCCTCAGACAATTCATAGACTCCTGCATCACTAGTACCCTTAAAATTCAGGATTTATCCCTACCCTGTGCAAATGTACACTAAATGTGTACATTATCAGAAGTCCTGGGCTATGCATGACATATTAAAACAAATCAGGTGTTCCAGCGAGATCTGAAAAAAACAATTGAAGAAGCCAACATGCAATCTTATCAGCTATGGGGAAATTTTTCTGGTTATTCTTTACACATGGATCATTTGAAGATATTCTTCAACATGGGCTTGGTATGGCAGTCCATTTCCTTCCTCTGGATCTCTACTGAGGTGACTTAAATGCTCTGCAAGTAAAATCTTAAACTGAAATAGTAATAAAATAAATTTTTTAAAAAGGAAAAAATGGAAGTCACAAATAAGAATATAATTTTAAAAGCATTTCAGGCAGTATGCTATTTTTGTTATTGATATGGGACTTCAGTTAAGAAATTTTGAGCTTTCTCTTCTAAACGCTTACATGATTTATCCAGCTGAGTTACAGAAGACAATTTGCATAGAGTCTGTCCCACAGGTAAACATTTGTGTCACTTGGGATTTTTCTGCCCATGTGAAAACTATCATAGTAAGAATGAGGATTTTGTTGATGGTACTTACAATGTCATTCACTTTGGCCCATCAGCATTAAATTTGTAGCTCTCATTTTTGAGAATCTAGAGCTAATCTTATTAAATATGATGTAGGATAAACTCAGAAACTATCCTTCCATTATTGTCCATTCCTGAAAGCTTACTAATACTCAATTTATTTTATAACATTCATTCCTGTCTCTGTTGCTTATTGTCTAGGAATGGAAATTTTTCCATTCAAATTCAAGCTCTGAGCACAAAGCTTAATTTGAAGAGATCTCTTTATTCTAAGAACATTCCCTCAAGCCTTTGTAGATATATTTCTTCCCTCTATGGTCTGTCTTTAAGTTCTTGATATCTTTATTTTTCTAAATAATGGTCAGTATGTTCTGAGAGAGAGAAAGAAAGAATAATTTTAGTATGTTTGGCTATCATTGCCTGTGGGGTCTTAGCCATCCAACTTGATCCTCTACACACTGAATTCCCTCACTGAAAAGGGAAATAGAGAGAATATGTTCACTTCTATGAGGTATGTACAAAGCAATAGCAAAAGAATAAAGATCTTCAGTGATTCCAGAACAAATCTGTGAATATCAGTCTCTGAAATCTTGGAACATGTTCTTTAAAGATCACTTCCCTTTCAATCAGGTCTCTCAGGTGATGTTCAGCAGTTGTTATCACCCCTCTGAAGCACAGCAGGCCTTTTGTGGGATTTCCCCTCCCAGCCTTTGCTGTACCCACCCGTTCTATTTAAATACATTTTAGGATCTAACCAGGAATGTTATCATTACTATGAGAATCTGCTCCCATAGATCTAGAAGTGTTAGTTTATAGATGTTACAGTTTAATATTAGGTTCCTTTCTCACTTACTCTATGAAGACCCGTATTTCTTTGTAACAATTTTATCACGTAAGCTTGTGAAGCATATATGACTTCTGATGGATTAGATCTCTACTGGCATCCATTTATCATCCTAAAAAGGTATTCCTAAATCTGCATCCACAATTAAGAATAAAATTAGTGCTGATTTTCATTGAAAACAAATCATATCTATATCTTAATTTTCCTCTTTCCTCCCACATCATCTATAAATTTCAGAGAATTCCTGTGATTTTTCTTCTAAATCATAGAATAATTAGAGTTGGAAGGGACCTTAAAGATCATCGAGTTCCAAATGCCCTGCCTTGGGCAGGGACACCTCCCACTAGTGCAGGTTGCTCAAAGCCCCATCCAGGTGGCCTTGAACACTTCCAGAAATCGGGCATCCACAACTTCTCTGGGTGAGAGAATGTTATTGAAATGGAAAGGTACAGATGAGATATTTAATGTGTGATTCTATAAGAACTCAGAAACTTGAAGTTTTCAAAATGCAGAACTTCTTCCCAAGCAAGAGTATAACAAAATAGTCAACACTTTTAGAAAATGAGAGCTGTCATCAAATTTCCTTCTTCATCAGAACTGACCTTTTCATTAATCTGACAGAACTGATAATGGTGGTCTTAATTACTCTTTTTCCATAAGAGTGAACCCACAACTTTCCGTTCTGTGCTTTTTAATTTTTTATTTTTTTTTACCAATTTTTTCCCCATTCCTATTTCTTAGCACTACTATGTTACTATTTCCCAGGTACACTATCGGTCATGCATTCCTGCTACTTCTTTTTTATAAGGCGTTTTAAAATATTTCATTTACAGTAATTGCAACAATAAATAAAGGTGGTGAAGACAAAGATCTTTTATAGATGTGTGTGTGAATATTTATGTTCACACACACAAACACTTACAAAAATAATTATCAAGATGTTATCCAAGATGTAAATATGCCTTTAGATAGGAAGATGCTTCGTGCTTAATGCTGTTATATGCACATACCAAGGAAGGAGAAAAAAAAAAAAAAAAAAAACTTTTTCTGATTCAAAACAAGAATATGAAGCAAGTGTTCTAAATGTTATAAAGCCCATCAGGAACAAAATTAGGACAACAAACTGCAAATGTCAAAGGCTGTTACAGTACCCAAAAGAAAGCCACCATTTGTGCTGATAAGCAGTAGCTGCTGGGCAAAATCCACTTAGCCTTTTGTTATCATCAAACAATCTCTTCTGAGCTGCAGAAATTAAAGAAAGGTCTTTTTCAGCAACCTGCCAGAAATGAACTGTTCTAGGCAACAATAATTTTCTGAATCCTGAGGGGAAGACTGGTATGCCCTTTTAATGCTGATAGTTTTTGAAATCAGAAACACTTCCAAGATGAAAAATGTTTTTATCTAGTGGTAAATATTTTATCTGTGAAATATACTAGAAAATGATAATAACAAAGAAATTGTGTATTTTATAATTACTTAAGTAATGAAAATTATTTTTGCAATTATTTAAATGGTAGGAATGCAATTAAAATAAAATGGTGTAAACAGTCTTCATCTGCGTACGCATATAAAATGAAGAGTAATTTTAGTAATGGAAATAATGGTTGCAGTGTTGTATGTTAAGTTCCTATAGAATCCTTAGAGGGAAAGTGCATGGTTCTTTTGTTGTGCTGCTGATGAACTCTCGAAGGACCAGTGAAGGCAACCTAGCCATACAGCTAAAAAAACCCATTCTTAGACCAATTTTACTTTTTCTTTTTCTTAATTGTTAATATTTCCTTCTTCAGAGCTGCTGTGGATAAATTCACTTCACCAGAAAAAATGTTTTGTATATTGCAACTCATTCCTATTTTAGAATTTTGTTTAAATGGTAATACTTTCCCATGTTGCCAGATTAGAAACTTTTTATATGATCAGGGTCTACCCTGACCCTCTAACAGACTGTTCATGGGCAGTTAACAGAATTTACTTTGTGTCCCAGATAACTTTTGGTCTGCAGATTTGATCAAACTTCACAGTAAATAGAGCTTTATCTTCCTGGGTTGATTTTTTTTTGCATAAATTTTGAAAAAAATAGTCTCTAATATATAGAATGTTGAGTGGCTTTAAACACAAATGCTTTTCACTCTGGATAAAGTAGATAATGTTTATTACTATTTTCTTAAATTAAGTTATACAGGTTGAAACATTTCTCTTTTGTACAACAATATTGCTG
Organism: Calidris pugnax; assembly: GCF_001431845.1. Lineage (NCBI taxonomy): Eukaryota > Metazoa > Chordata > Aves > Charadriiformes > Scolopacidae > Calidris > Calidris pugnax. The sequence goes on from NW_015090774.1 coordinate 3,477,967, forward strand.
TTTGCTTCTTGTGCAGATAATTTTGATTGTAGCACATCTAATTCTCTTCTCTTTTATTTGCTTTCTGTGTCGAGAAGATAATTTTCTTTAAGTGTTTCATCTCAGATCTCTTTAAGAAATGTCTGTTGACTTCATGAGGGTGTGATGTAGGATGCAGGATGTGGATGTAGGGCCAGAAAGAAAAAGGAAAGTGGACATCAGGTTTTACATCATCATCATCCTCTATTCTGTCATTCTTTCTGAATTCAACAATAAATACAGGTTTATGTTGATATATTAATTAAAAAAAAAACTATAATGAAATTTATCCTCATTTATTGGAAAAAAAAATTGTAATCTTTTATTTTTTTTGTCTTTTTAACCAATGCTTTGATATTTCCTCTTTTGTAATGAATGCAGTTACACTAGTAAGCAGTATATATGGCTTGTCTAAAGGAAGAAAATAACATACAGGAAGCCAGGTTGTTAATTTACTGCTTGTTGGCAGCTCCACAGTAGCATCTTGCTTGTCTATTCTTTGTGCATAGGAGATGCAAACTAACTTGCTCTGAAGGGGGAGGGGGGGGGAAATGACACCTTGCAAAAAAAATTTTGAAGAGGCAGCGTCAGAATTAACATGACTTTGGAAATTTGTATGGAATATTTGGTGCATTAGTGATTCCTACTTTACTTGATTAGAACTTCCCATCAAAATAAGATTGCATCTTACTAATTTTTGTACCTGCAGATCTCAAAATTATCCTTCAGACTGAATAATTACTGGAGATGCAGTATTATTACAGGATGAACTAAAAGTTTTAAACCAGGAAATTTCTCAAACTTTAAAAACTTTTAAACTTTTAAAATATAGCATGATTACTAGCCATATTCCATTAAATTTAGTATTTCTTGAAAAATATTCATTATAATTTGCAAATCTAACGTCTGAATGAGTGATATCAAGAGTCATATGATATTCCATCTTGGTATTATGCAGTAGACTATGGCATTAGTTCTAGCGGATTATTGCAAATACTTTAATAGTGACATGAAAATGTAGTTCACTAAGGTACAGTGATTAACAAAGTTGCTTTCAGAAAATTCACCTATAAGATTTGCATGCAATCCTTAGAGCTCTGCAAAACACTAAAAAGATAAAAATGAAAGGCAGACTCTGAAGAGGTTTTATTTGTCTTTTTGATGGCGCACTGCCCTTGAGAAAATATTGAAGTTGATCGTTATGGTTGGAAAAATAAACGTTTTGTGGAAAGCAAAGTGAATTAATAGGTTTCTGTTAAAGCTACCCTTTGAGAGCTGTGAAAACAATCTTCAGAGATTCCTGAAAATTCTGGGAGGGACATCCTCTCTCTTTTTAGCTCTGGTTTGCATGGAGACTTACACAACATTCTTCTCTCTATCCAGGCACTTGTAGCAGTGCTAGCTGCTCCTTTAAGCAGTCATTTTAATTTCTGACCACAAGTGCCAGCTTTAATAGCATCTACAGCTGTATGATACCTGAATTTATTATAATGGCTTGGAGAAACAGACAACCCCATTTCAAGCATAATTGTAGCTCTCACATCTTAATATAGTACTAGTCATTTAAACTTCAATTTTCCAAATCTGTGCAGATTTTTGTAAGGCTGTTTTTTGATATTATGCTTTCTTCCTGCTAGGATGCTTATAGTGACTGTGAGGTTGAGATTGTAGGCACCTAAATTTAGGTATAAAAATACAGTGTATCTGTGTTTGTAAGCTGTCTATCTTCTGCTATAGTTTATGGAGATCCTGTCTATGCAGGGACTGGAGTCTAGAAGGCAATTCTGCTTACTCCCTACAGGGCTCTGGCACTGGCCATCTTCAATTCTGTAGATTCTGTTGGGTGTATGGATAAGATCTCTACTGGTGAAAACAGCACTTAGATGTTTAACTCCTGTGCAGACATGCATAGTTATGCATAGAAATGTAGAAGTCTGCAGGAAACGAATACTACGCGTAGAGAGTGATTTTTGTAGTGAGGAGTTGTGGTGAGGCAAAACATTCACAATGGCAACTCTTCAACCTCATTATTGCCCACCGATATGATCACAGAGTAGCGAACCAACTGCGCTTGATTAGGACTGCAGAAATATAGGGCATTTTGTTTATTTCAGAGCAGTGGGGATGTAATTATAAACAGATTGATATTTTTATGTACTCTGGACAGGATAGGGTTAAGCTATGGGTTTGGGGGTTTTTTTGTTGTTTTTTATTTCCTGCTTCATATATCAGTTTTTAATAAACCGATTAAAATACCATGTTATTAGAAATACAATACTCAAAATTGCATTGGCCATTGTGGCTCATTGTGTACTCATTATGCATGTGTGCTTCATCCAAAGTACACCTTTTTTAATTATAAGGTGTATTACTTGAATTCCTTATCAGAACCACCCAAAATTGAGCTCTGTGTGGCTTCAGAGCTAGCACTGCTATTCTAAATGATGTATGATACTGAAATAGGACCATTCAACTATCCAGTTCATTACCTGTGTCATGAAAATGTGTATGTTTAGCCCTAACTGGAGAGAGCAGGCTTGTCCCTTGGGAGGACAAGTAGAGGTCATCACTACCAGGGTTCATTTGACCTGAAAAAGCATCAGTGGGTTCCTTATAGGCAAATTTGGAAGATACAGGGTTGTGCAGAAAGCAGCAGTGAAAGCATTTGGACTGTTAGGACCAAAGCCCAGAATATGTGAGGCAAAAATGATTTTTACTTATCCACTTCTGGTATTAGAAGAAAAAACAGTCAAAGGATGGATGCCCTACTGCATGTTTTTCTCCCTATATTTCAACTGCAAAGTGAGATAATATACTTGCTATCTATGCATACATGTGTATGTGTATTTATGTTATGTAACACATACACTTTTAATATCAAATAATACACACCTCCATTAAAACTCTGCAGATTAGGAGTAAGTAAACAGCAAGTATGCAAGAGTCCTATTTCATGCAGTCTCAGCCCTGCATCGGTGGGGTTTTTTCCCCCTCTTACCCCTCCCCCTGTTCTGTACGATTTAGATGACAGATGTCTGAAGACAGGGGAATTCTTAGATGCTTAAGGATTTTTTTGCTACACACCTATACACAGTGGTAACAAAAAGGTAGCAGAATCCTTGTCAGTTCGAATCAGTGTTACATTAACAAAATAAAACAACTCAGAAGGTGAGTGTTTGCCCTATTGCTGTATCAGCTGCCTTCAGAGAATAGGCTCTGGACAATATACAACCTCCTCGTGTAATGGGTATGTATTTTCATTCGAAAACAATGTCAACCCTTTCCAGGTATGGAAAAGGATATTAGAGTCTGGCACTGCTGCAGTTCAGGCAATAATTACCAACCTTCTGGCACTGGAAATAAGTTTCTCATTATGCCTTTTCCCAATACTAGAAAATAGGAAAAATTTTGCTTAGGTACTACAGGGAAGAGATGGGGAGTCATGCACATGAGTGTGACATCTTGTCCTTCCATAGAACTGGGTGAGTCATTAAAGATTTCAGTCAAGTTTCTGTTTTTCAGTTCATTTACCACTACCAATGCATTACACGTTTTACCAATAATATTTCTATGATACATTTTTGTAATTAATTTATTGAAATCTAACTTCTTATTAGGGAACAAACCCACAGAAAACAGAGCAGGAAGCTGCACAAATTTTAAATTCTTTAATCATATTAAAATAATTTTTGGCATAGATAGAACAGTCACGTTACAAAGATATAAGAATAGTGAGATATTTAAGAGGAAAAGGAGTTCTTGTTCATTCCTCAAAAGCAAAATATTCCCATTGTGCTATGCAATAGTCAAAGCTACTTAGGCTGAATGGACTTGATAAAGAACTTAACAGGAATTCTATATAAAACCAACACTACTTTTTCAAAAAAACAATGACTATTTTTCTGCAGTAACAGGAGGATTGGATCTGGTTTGAAAGTAGCTCACCACCTTAAAGGGTAATGAAACAATAAGTATTTTGGACACTGAAAGGGAGCTAACTATATAAATCCTGTTGTGGGAACATACTCTACAGTGCACATTTTTTCGTAAGTGAAAGTCATGTTGTGTGCCATGTGAGGATTTATAATGAAAGATAATTTGTTTTTATACTTTAAGCCTGTCACAAACAATGTAATATATGGTGATGTAAATTTCATGAAGAATAATGTGAAAAAATAGATGAGATAAGACAGAGTAAAAAGTGGCAGTGTGGATTTATAAAAATACTACTCAGTAAGATTTCCAAAATTAATACTTTTTAAAATACAAGTTTAGCATTCATGCTTCGTGACGTAAGTTACTTCTCGATGATTGGCAAGTTCCTGTGAGGAAGTTATTCAAAAAACACTTGTTGAAAGATTTCTGATACTCTGACAAAAGAGAGAGTGGAGTGTTAATCTGGCTTGCTATATAGATTCCTTTGTTTGTCAGCTTGGCAATGAGAGTTTTCAGGTTAACAGTTTTACAGTAGTTAGGGAAATAGGACAGTGATAATTATGATAACCCTTTTGGGGGAAAAATGATACAATTCATGGGTTTACTGTTCACTGTATTTGTGTTACATGCAGGCTTACAGTTCCATAAAACTAGGACCCAAATGTCATATTTTAAATACATTTTAAATGCTTTAAAAATACTTTAAAAAAATTGCATATGTATATTGTGAAACTATATTGTGATAATATAGAAGTAATAATTTATAACATGTTTTTAACTTAGTCATAATTATCCTACTTTTAAATATGTGTGGGTTTTTTTCGTTACAATTAGGAAAAAAAGCCACTCATCCGTGAACTTAACTTCAGGGTTTTTTTAAATGCATTTTGCAATTAACAACTTTTAGGATATTTTTTCTGTCTTTTTATGTTAGATTGAACAAGTCATTCTTATCTACCTCAGATTCCATTTGTTTGTGTACTGTGAAGCTCATTAGCTTTTATGGGATGTTAATGGCTCCCTGTGTTGGGTTGACCCCAGCTGGCAGCTGAGCCCCCACCTAGCAGGAGCAGCAGGTACTTTAGAAGGAGTTGTATTATTGAACATGGTTTTACATGGCATGGAATATACCTCTGGTTAGTTAGGGTCAGGTGTCCTGGCTGTGTCACCTCCCAACCTGTTGCCCGCCCTCAGCCTACTCACCGGGAGGGCAGAGTGAGGAACAAAGAATGCCTTGATGCTGTGCTAACACTGCCCAGCAAGAACTAAAACATTGCTGGGCTATCAGCATTTTTGTTCACAAATTTAAAATACAGTACTGTATAGCCTGGTATGAAAAAAATTTCCATCCCAGCCAAACCCAGTATACTATGGGTACAGAAAATGCTATAGAGTTGCTAAGTATTATTATTCCTATTTCTCTTAACTATTTGTCACATTGTGTGGTTGAAAATCTTGAAAATTTGGGATTAAAATCTTTATTATTTATTCATATGGAGTGAGTGAAGAAAGAAACAATACCAGATTTCGCAGTTCTAGCATGTACTCCAGTTGGAGTGATATGCCCACAGGCTGCAGATTCCCACTTGCATTAACTGTAAAATAAATTACTGGAACTGTGAATATTTGCTCTCATGTCTTGCAGGCTTGAGCTGCACAGGATCCCAGTATGCACTTTGACAAATGCCTTTATATACTGTCTGATATTGTGCATGGTTTCACTACATAGAAGAGACATGAGAGTTGAGATTTTCATAAATATTGATCAGGGATTTATCAACAGTGGGAGGCTTCTGCATATCAATCTATATGAGAGGAAACTTTGCATTAAATAAACCACCATCTATCTATGAATCATTTGGGAAAAGTGAAGGTACTCTCAAGTATCAAACCCAGGCTAACAGTACATAGGTGACAGAGGCAACTTCATCATGTGATTATTGAATGGCTGTATTTTTTAATCCTTTTACAATACTGAATGCTTTTGAAAAGTTCTAAGATTATGGTCGCTTTGGGGGTTGAGTTTGGCTATGCACAGATTAGAATGAAACATAGAGTAAGTTCTTTACTCAGATTTAATATCTTTGCTTTACTTTCAATGGAAAAAAAAATAATTAGGATGGTGAAAGCTCAACCCATGCACTTACTGATGTGGTTTACTGGGACCTCCAGCAAAACTCTCTTACTAATATCAATTTTGTGAAATCTCCCTATTACACTGGGCCTATAGACACCACTGGAGGACAACATTTTGTTACAGCTCTGGTAAATCACCCTTTTTTATTACAAACAGCTTTTTTTGGGTCACCCAATCTACTAACGTGTAATCCAAAACTGCCTTTAATCTTAGTGACTTGTAATACTATTTTCTGACAAGTTTGGTAAGTACTATTTTTTTACAATTGCTCCTGCCTCCTCATCAGAAAGATGAAGGACAACCTGGCAATGAAAGCCAAGTCAATAATCTGATACCGGCATGCTGAGAAGGTTCTTAATACTGGACAGAAGGGAACTACAGATAGATTGACCTGGTGGTTAGAAGGCAGTAATTATGTGATTGGACAGTGGGCTAAAATTTATTTGTGACTGATCATTGCTGTGTGCAAGCAGGTAACTGTTCTGAAGCAGGTCTCTGTGATCTATCACTGTTCCTCTAACCTATCCACCATGATCTTATACATTTAGATCAATGAACCTCGAAGGAATGACCATCCCAGCCTTAGAACATATTTCTTCCCAAGTGAAATTATAGCTGTTGTAGTTGCATAGTTGTAACATCATACAAGCAATTCACAAATTTCTGGAATTTGGAGACCAATGATCAACGTGTTGTCAAGGGGGACGTTTATTTTGGAGATATTTGTGTGTTTGAAAGATCAGTAATTGTAAAAGTTATTAGTAACTCACATGTGAAATTCACAATTAATTAAGACCAGACACAGTGTAAATTAATTTTAGAAGACATCTTTTTTCTATACAGTGGATGTAAAAGTGGCATCTAAACCTCAAGGCTGTGGAAAGACAAATTCCTCTGCATATTACTTTTTTTGGGGTGTGTGTGTATGACCTAAGGTATTGCATCAAATCACAATTAATTTAATGAGATTGGAAACACTTGGCTGCTTCCTAAAGTCTCAGCATTGCATAACTGAGTAGAATAATATTAAAATCTGCTGTATTTATGCAATTTTGATTGTATGAACATAAGCCAAAAAATGGTGTTTCATATATTCACAGGCTAGAATAGACCATGAGAACATCTTCTCTGGCTTCCTGTATATGCCATTGATTTTAAGCATTTCAAATAGTCATCCAGAGATCAGATAATGAATCTGATATTTCTAAATTTACATCTGCTTGGATTTTCCCAAATCTTCCAAAAAAGAGCATAGACTTTACTTGAAGATTCCCACCAAAGAAAATTCATCACCCCTCTGATAATTTGTTGCAATTATTTATCATCCTTATTCTTAGAAAAAAATACCTATTTCTAATTTAGATTTGTCTTGTTCAGTCTGCAATCATTACTGTAATACCTCTGTGAAATGAAAGACAACATTAATAAACAGTATATCCTCTCTCTTCAGGTATATATATGTTGTAAATAAATAATGCCTGAATTATATTTTTCATAAGCTAAATATATTGGACTCTCTCAGACTATTGCTTAAAACCATTGTCTCCATCCCTCAAATAATTTTCAGATTTTTCCTTGTCCCTAATTTTTTAATATTCCTTTTTAGAAGAGCAAAAATAAAACAACACAAAGCATTCTTAATTTCGTCTCCCCAATATAGAACACAGATATGGGACTTCATTATTATTATTATTATTATTACTATTATTATTATTATTACTAACTTGTTTTTGTACAGTCCTCTTCAAGTCCTCTTCAAGGAGTGTACAAGGACTTTTGCGTTTTTGGGGTTTTGTTTTGGTTTGGTTTTTGTTTTATTTTGGCTCAGATCTCACTTTGATCTCCGTGTCTGCTATGATCCTTAAATCCCTTCATAGTTGTTACTTTTCAGGATATTGTTCTATACACATCCTGCATTCCTCATTCACAGGTAAAGTTGCTTAACTTTACACTTGGCTATGTTTGAACACATTTTGCTTAAACGAGAAACTGACTAATATAATGACTTTCCTGTAATTATTTACAACCTTAGTGTCCTCAACACATATTTAAATTCAAATCTCCTGTGAAAATTTTGTGAAGTATCAGATATGGTACCAAGCAGAAGTAAAACTTCCCTGCAAAATGATGATTCTGCATTGACAACTACTTTTTATTGCAGAGAAATTATTTTTCCTTCAGGTATCAGGTTTTATTCTAAGAAAGGTGTGCTCTCCTGATGTTCAGTTACCTTCAGCAAGGTTTTCTAATAAAAAAATTAAATTGGATTTGTCTGACAAAGTTCATTTTTCCATAAGACCATATTGACTGCATTATGTTCATGTTTTTCTGTAGTTGGTTCTCATTTTGTCTATTTTATTATTTCCTTGGGATATGCATCAAGCTATTCTGCTTAGCTGGGATACCTGGCTTTATCTTATGAATATTTCAACAATCTTCTTCTAGACTTTCCAAGTTTTCCTGTTATTCTGAGATTTATTAAAATCTCAGATTATTAAAAAGAGCTAGTCAACGCTTTCAAAATTATCAGGAACAAATTATCTAACCTGACAGATATATGTTCCTATAAAAAAGCTGTTTATCATCTTCGTCAATTGCTGGTGGCCTGGAAAATACTTCCTCATCTTCAGGTAACAAAATTTCTCATTCTTTGGATTTGTTTATTATACCAGACATGGAATCCTTAGCTTTCCTTATCGGTTTTCTTCAGTTCCCCTTTTCCCTTCTGTATCTTCCAGAGCTTCCACTACTTAGTCCATCCTTATGCCTCTGCCTAACAATTCTCATAGACTAAGAAGCAGCCACACAAACCTCACAGGCACATGAACAAACAGATCTCTTTTTTTATTTGTTCAGCTTCTCAAAACCCCAGCCACACAGCTCTCACTGACACAGGCAGACAAATAAATATATCAAACACACAGCTTGCCAAATCCTTTTACATACAAGAAGATTGGCAGCTTTGAAACTATTTTTTCCCTACTTCTTTTTCATCTGTATGATTGTACTGTTTGAGTATTTACACTTTTGTCCAGCTTTACTGAATTAAAATTGGGGCATTGAAACATTACAAGCAATAGAACAGGCTGAGAAAGAATTGTGTGAATAGTATTGATAAAATCCTATTGGTTCTAATAAATTACTTTTGGCAGCCGTACTTCTGGTTCTGGGGAAGGGCAGGTCCTTTGTGAAGGTTTACCAGCTTCTGACTTCGGATTTTCTTTTGGATTGATGGACCAAGACCAAAGGTATGATGTTCAACAAGGCCAGATGCCGGGTCCTGCACTTGGGTCCCAACAACCCCCTGCAGCGCTACAGGCTGGGGGCAGAGTGGCTGGAGCTGCCTGGCAGAAAAGGACCTGGGGGTGTTGGTCGACTGTCGGCTGAACATGAGCCAGCAGTGTGCCCAGGTGGCCAAGAAGGCCAATGGTATCCTGGCCTGTATCAGGAACAGTGTGGTGAGTAGGACCCGAGAGGTGATCGTGTCCCTGTACTCGGCACTGGTGAGGCCTCACCTCGAGTACTGTGTCCAGTTTGGGGTCTGTCACTACCAGAAATACACTGAGGTGCTGAAGCATGTTCAGAAAAGGGCAACGAAGCTGGAGAGGGGTCTGGAGAACAAGTCTGATGAGGAAAGGCTGAGGGAACTGGGGTTGTTTAGCCTAGAGAAAAGGAGGCTGAGGGGAGACCTTGTCACATTCTACAGCTACCTGGAAGGATGTTGTAGAGAGTGGGAGTCGGTCTCGTCTCCCAAGTAACAGGTGATAGGACAAGAGGAAACAGCCTCACGTTGCAGCAGGGAGGATGTTAGGAAAAAAATTTACACTGAAAGGATTATCAAGCATTGGAACAGGATGCCAGGGAAGTGATGGAATCATCATCCCTGCAGGTATTTAAAAGACAGGTAGACACGGTGCTTAGTGATATGGTTTAGTGATGGCTTTTTCAGTGTTAGGTTGATGGTTGGACTCAATAATTTGAAAGGTCCCTTGCAGCCTAGACAATTCTGTGATTCTGTTCCACACACGTCCAAAGTTCTGTCTAATTTTAATATTCACAAATACTATTTTTACAAAGTGCTTTCCTATATTGTTTTTCATAAGGGTATATTCTAGTTGTCTGTACTTGTTCCCTTTTTAGGACTTCAGTTGCAATGGTAGCTTATAGCATGGTCAGTTAGAAACTGTGTTGGGCCCTAGATAACATATTTTCACCCAGACTTTTCCAGTGGATCATTATATAGCCTTAGACGAGGCATTCCGCTCTGTTCTTCACTTGCTGCAGTAAATTCAGTGTATTATTCTGCTCACACAACTGATCTCTTAGTATACTCACCTCCAGGTGAGTGCATCTCCTAAGTGCAACAAATACAACACCAGGATAAGGTTGTTGCAATCTTGAAGCTGGTTTCTTTGGAGTTCAAGTAAAATCAATGACCAAAGCGGAAGCCACTAGTTAAATTGCAAGACCAGTCTATCCAAGATACAGTAAGCTTTTTACTTTTGATTTATAGACTGGGAACTAAATGTTACAAAGATATAGATAAATCTCCACAAGAGAGTAGAATGCTTTGGAAAGCGGTGGTTGAAATACTTCAGATATGATAGGCTATCAGCTGGTTTGTGTTTTAAAATGTGTTTGCTAATTTGCTCTAGAGTAAGAATATGATTAACCCTGAAGCTCTGGAGTCCCTTGCTGTAGACAAATATCCTTATTTTAAATCTACCTGTGCTAATGGCAAAGTTTATACCCGCATTTTGCTCTGGCTCCTAAACTATTGCATTTGTACCAACCAGGTTAATCAGCAGACACTATATAAGCGTTTAAATGATTCCACGATAAGTAAATTCATCTTAGTGGCAGGCATTGCTTATGCAATCTTCTTAGCTGGCAGAATTTAGGGGATTTGTCTAGCAGAAGGTATCACCAGGTAATGAGAAGCTGGAGGACAAAGCAGTGGCAGCATCCTCCCCTATGGGGAAGCTCGTTGTTGAGTGTGAGTCCTTCCACATGTTAAACTGATGTAAAATTAAGGGAAGTTACATATAACCTTATCTTTAATGTAACTTTGGAGAATATATTCACTGTTTTGGTAATCAAGGGTTTTATGCAACCAAAGTTAACATAAGCTGAGTGTACCTGTAGTTCAAAAAATATCATGCTGGGAATAATATTTGAGAAGCAAAGGTTAATAACTTATACATTCCTCTTGAAATCAATGACATTTGAGTGCCAAAATATCACATAATTTGAACATTAACACTGTTTAATCAAGTACTCATGAGTAAGACATGTTTCTTTGAATCAAACTGACTTAAATACTTAATTTTAATTGTGATTTAAATCAGCAAGAATTGCTGATTTAGATAATTGATGCTAATCTTGTTTTGCATTTATATTTTACTTCAGAAAGAAAGGGTCATTTTTATCATCTGGAATAATCTTTAAAATAAATAGATATTTAGATTCTTAAATTTGTATTGTGGTAGAAAATAGTTTAAAATTCATTACTTTTTTTTTTTTTAAATTACTTGTGTTTTGTCTCAAGTGGGATAGAAACTAGAGTGCACGTCAAAGCATACAGCAAAATTTTAAGTCATTTTCCTGAGCTGAGTAAATGTACCATGAAATATAATGGACACACATATACAATAAAATGAGTCTAATATGTTAAATAACTGATTTATTACAGAAAACATTTTTAAACTATGTTTAATACAGTTTCTGAGAACAATAGGCCAAACTTGCAAAGGTATTTGTATATTTAGTCATATAGATGGTGTCTGATGCGATTTTCAACATCACATCATTGTTTTTGTATATGTTTAGGTATATCTGAAAATAGATTCTCCCATGTATTCAGTTTCTCTCTCTAAAAATACCCCAATCTCTCTGGCTTGTATCAACTGTCTTGTTGCACAGGAGAATGTCCATTTTTTCCATGTTCTTTCTCCGTGTTTTCTAACCTGCCACCTGTACATGCTAAATATAAGCTATAGGATCAATTCTTGCTGAGTTCACCCCACAGTTCCCTCTGCAGGAGCACGGTTATCCTCCACTCAGCCCAGCAGTCTGCATGGAGTTACATAACTATTAGAAATTGGGCTGAAGATTGATTATACACAATAAACTTGTCAGGTCAAGAAATTTGGCTGAGTTTATATTGTGTATAACATTAACAACTTTGTGTATTTTTTTTGTTGCTTTTATGTTTTCTGATTTTTTTAGTGCAATCTAAATATTTCATTTTTGTTTTACATTTGATATTAAACCAACAGTGATGACAGTGTCTAGATCTCAGTCAATTCTCATCCAGAAAAAAGTTCTTTAAAGATGCACTGGGTGTTTTGATTTTTTGTTTTGCAGGAGTAGAGATTAAGTAGCAGATATGTGTAAATTGTTGTCCAGAATGTTGTGACCGTTCTTGGACATTTCACTGACTGTTTCTTTACATTGGAGGATGTTATGTAAAAGACAATCAATAAGCTAATTCCATTGTCCTTTCGTAACCACTGCTCATGTGTGTAACATTGGTTATTTAACACTGAGGTATACCATAACCATTTGAAATGTCAAAATGCTGCTTGCTATTTAACCTCTTCTATTACAGGATCATTCTGTACATAATACACTACAAGTTTGTTTCTCATGACCAAAAAATGTTTACTACATAATAAAGGAATCAGGAATCAATAACTTCATGCCAGCCCAAAAAGATTAAGAAAAGGATGTTACAAGATGGCCAAAACAGCTAAAAAACAAATTCTGTCTGATGATCCTAGTCTTCCTCTAGGACATAACAACAGACGTTGTGAAAAGTAGCAGTTATTATCAAGTTATCTTGACATAACTTTTGTAAAGGGTCACTCACCCTTTTTGTGACCAAGACATTTTAATTCAGATTACTTAAAAGTGACTGAATCATCAAAGACAAAAATTATCTCATAATCAGCTCAACTCGTAATCGTGAACTGTCTGATTCACAATGGCATTCTCTGAGTGGGAGTTCAACCAAATGAAATCCAGAAGTCCCTTCCAATTGAAATAATTCTGTAGTTCTATGATCCTATGATACTGAAGCAGTATGCAAGGATTTTGGGAGTAAAATTAAAATCAATATATTGATTATATCAATTCAGTAGGGGGTGCAAATATAGCTCACCCTGTCTTATATTAGAGGAACTGGCTGAACAATGTCCTGAAACCTTTTTGCCTGTTACTTTTGTAGTTTACTGATTAGTCAATATATTGGTATTGCATAGTATAATGTGAAAATTTTGGGCTATTGTCAACTCAATTGTTGGAACATTATGGCTGTCATTGTGCTTTATATGAACAGGATGTGGAAGGTATTTTTAGATTATACATCAGCATGCAGCTTCATTCTAAGGATCAATGATTCAGAGGAAAATGTTATGTTAAGGAATGTGCCAAAGGAAAACAGCTGTTTGGGAAAAGTGCTGTGAATGCTACTTAGACTGTAGGCAAAACTAATATACTTTCACTTGATGCCATAATTAGAGCAGTGGTTTTTGCACATACACAGTCAAATGATTGTGCATTCAGAACTTATATGTTAACATTAGAGAATAGTCATATAGTTTATATTTAAAATGTTATAAACATTCAGTTCTAGTTTTAAAGTTTAGTCATATTATTCACATTCAGTGAAAATTCCTTGATGTATGGAAAAGCATAAAGGGTCATTTAAATTGTAAGAAATATGGGGCTTGAATAGTTGGGAAGCATAAACCTAAATCCTTTTACGATATTCATTTCTACTGAATTAAAATGAGGACGATTCAGATAATTATCTGAATAACAATGAGCACTGGGTTAACTTGATGTTCCCAAGAAAGTGGAAGAACTGTATGAAATGAATTAAAATATGTGCGTTGTACTATCTATTGTTATTTAATCTTTTTCTCCTTCCTCGCTTTTGTAAAAGTTATAACCGAATAGATATGCTCAGAGTAATGTTTAACTTTCCCCTCTGTCAGAAGGAAAAAACCACTTTTCCCGTTAATCAGATAGATGGTTTTCAGACATTTTATTTGATGCATTCTAAATTACAATTACAAGAACGCTAAAAATTAAGTATTATAAACTGCTTAGTATCTGAAACATCTGAAGCTGAGATATATAGCAATACAATGCTGGACATATTAACTCATCTGCTTTGCTTATAATGGCTTTCCTCATTCGTTCGTCATGTACGCAGTAGCTCTGACTTTCTTTGATTTTGTGCTTTTCCTTCCAGGTTTGGATTTATTCTTCATAAGGATGAACCTGTTCTGCAGAAAATTGATCTAGAAACTATGTCGTACGTCAAGACAATTAGTTTAAAGGATTATAATTGCATTCCTCAGTCACTGGCTTATACACATCTTGGAGGATATTTTTTTATCTGCTGTAAGCCTGATACCACTGGGGCTGTCCTGCCGCAGCTTATAGTGGATGGTGTTACTGATTCTGTGATCGGATACAACGGCGACATCACAGGCACACCACATATCTCTCCAGATGGACACTACCTTGTCAGCATTGATGATGCTAAAGGTCTGATGAGGATCCAGTCCATAACAACGAGAGGAGAAATACAGGATGCATTTGACATTCACACTAATTTGCACATATCTGACGTAGCTTTTCAGCCATCCTTCACTGAAGCTCATCAATACAATGTCTACTGTAGCTCCAGCACACAAACTGACGTTCTCTTCGTGGAGCTCTCCTCTGGCAAGGTAAAGATGGTGAAGAGTCTGAAGGAGCCTGTCAAGGCAGGTGAATGGCCTTGGAACAGTAAGAACCGTCTTATAAAAGACAGTGGCCTTTTTGGTCAGTATCTCATGACACCTTCCAAGGAATCTCTGTTTATCCTGGATGGACGGCTTAATAAGTTAAATTGTGAAATCACTGAAGTTGAGAGAGGCAACACAGTAATTTGGGTTGGAGAAGCATAAGGATCTGTGTTATATATTTACCGAATTAATAGTTTTACAATACATTGCACTTAAATTACACCATCCTTCAGATTTACACTATTTTCATTTTAAATTGGTAGACCCCTCTATACCTGTTATTTCTTTGACTTGAACACAATTTGAATCAAATTCCACATAAAAATTACTAAAACAAAGGTTATTTGATAATGTTACACCTTAGTAATTATTAGCTAAGACTGTGTTGTTTGACTGAAATTACCAAATATTGAAATTGATGATAAATATCCTATATTATTTTAAAGGAAGTAGGAAAAAAAACCAAACAACAAACCCAAAAAGCTTCAGGGAATTTAATATACTCTTCATTTGTAAATGGAAGACTTAAATTTATGATTCAAATTTTGGTTTGGTTTGCTTCAGACACAAAATAAGAGCTGTTGTACAACCTTTGACTCCTTAAACTGAAATGTTATGTCCTGTTCTGTCCAGTCCACTGTTAAATCTTTTTGTGCCTTGAAGCAAAAGTCTCACACGAAAGGTAAAGCATAGAAAATGTATAATTTATTCCCAGTGTGGCTACAGGATTGCTTGTCACTGGAAAGAAACTTTTGGTATCAAATTTCTAATTTCAAGTCGTGGAACATACATGGAGAGAGAAAAAGGAGAAATTATATTTGCAGTGTTTTCAGATCACTGCAATTTGAGGAGTTTATTTTTATGGAGAGTCTTAGTTGAGACAGCTGCTTGCAGAAGCTTAACCTTTTTTTTAGGAAGAAAATAGATGTTAGGTTTTTCAGCTATCACAGGCTTTCATCAGCAAGGAGTTTCAGTTCTACTAAAGAGAAACATTGCACTTATTCTTTCAGAGTAAACCACGTTCCAAAAACCTGGCATCACAAAGCTTCATTTATATAATCAAGGAAACTGTTATTTAAAAAGAAACAAAATGCATTTTAAGAAACTGAAAATGCAAAGAACTGAAGTCTACAGTAGGTAATGTTTTAGCTTATGCGTTGTATCATTGATCCATATTTGTTAGCTCTCACCAGGTTTTCTATTCCTTGCATCAAATTGGATTAGTGCAAAAAACAAACAAAAACTTTGTATTTTTTATAGTTTGTTTACTTAGAATTCTACTATTAGCAATGGTTAAACATGTAAATGGGAAAATAAGATTCCCAGAAGTAGAATAACAAGTCAGTAGGATCTGAAAGCCAGCAGTAAACAACTATTCAGACATAGAGCAATGACTTAAAACTTTGGGAGTATTTTTATTTTTATTATGTTTTTGCTAAAGAATGCTTATAAGCTCTTAAAATGACCTCCATTTACTGAAGGCAATCAGAAAAAAATAAGGTTTTTTAAACAAAATTTTACTGCAATTTAGATTGTGTAAAAATGCTTAGAAATACGGAATTTTCTAGCACTGTAATCTTGTGTGCATTTAGCATCCTGCCCTGTGTGATACAGTAGGTCTCTCTTTAGCTTGAGCAAACCTCCTGGTAGGTAGATTTAACTAAGATAAGAGTCTGCTTACATTTCTAGCTATTGAATCGGTTTCCCTTTTTAACAACTTTTTTCCATTGTGAACAAACAAGAATCATGTAAACCGTCTGTTACTCACTTATTTGCAGTAGTCTGTCTCATGCATTTTTCTTCTGTAATTTACACCACGTGAATGTTCTGTATGTAGAAAATGCTTGACAAAAGGAGAATAAACCCCATAAATTTTAAACAGTCCTGACTTTGGTGAATGCTCCCATGTAGCCACGCTGAACTGGCACGTAACACAGATTTTATTTAAAAGCAAGGTAGAAGGAAGTTTATATGCTTATTATTTTATATATATAAATAAATAGATGTATTTGTATATATAAAATAATATACAGTGCAGAAAAAAAAACTTTTTAGAATAGCTTAACTAACTGGCTGCTACAAAGAAAAGCTAATCTATTAATCAGTTAGGCACAGAGTAATTAGAGAATAGACAGATGTCTATTCTCATGCCTAGCCACTGGAGCCAAAAACCTCTAGTCGAGAAGCTCTAGAAACACACAAGCTCAAAGCAAGAAGCGTGGCACTCCAGTCGCACAGCTAACTGGGAGCTGCACACCTTCCTATCCAGTCTGCTCAGTGCAGGTGGATTGTGCACTTACTCTGCCCTCTCCTTGCCTAACCATTAACATTACAGACAATAATTGAATCCTGTGATGACAGTGAGATTCCCTCGACACTGAAAGCTGTCCTGCTGTTCTGCATGATCCCTTACAATCTCTGTCAACATCCAAGTCAGTTGTCAGTTTTGGCAGCGTCTTACTCATTTGTATTAGCAACATTTGGCAATTGGAGAAGCTTTAAAACTTGGATAAACTATGTTGCTTGTTATATGAAATAGGAGAAAAAATTCTTAGTAATATCACTGTAATTTGTATAGTATAGAAACTGTCCCAATCACTTTAGAATTCTTGTTTGAAACCAATTTCTCTATCCCCACCCTAAGAATATCTCTGACTCTAGCTAAAGCAGTTTGGTAAAGGACTATTGCCAGTTCCCTGTATTTTGTTTAGGTAGTCCAATGTAATAGCTCAGAGACCCCATTGTTTCTTTCCCATTGTTATGGAACTGAAACAGGTTTCTGGTGTCCAGGAGTTCTTTGATCCCATTTAATAAATGAAAAATCAAACACTGTCTTCACTGTTTCAAATTTCCCTTAATATAAACCCAGATGTAACAAGAGTTGGTTTTGAATCCTATCTTTCCTAATTGCTGTTGGAAGCAGAGGCAACAAATGCCTTCTCTTAGTTTGTGGTAAACACTCAGTATTTCTAACAAGCTGTTATAAACTTTCAGAATTTAGGATTTTCATACAGATCTACATTAAAGTAGTGGAAAATGCAAAATGTACATGACAATGAAGTTCTGTTACAGCTGCTGAAAGTTTCTACTATGTTCCTGTACACTAACAAATTTCAGAAGCGCATACGAGGACAATACGGAGTGTTCTTCACCAGGGATTGTGATGACGAGCTGCTTTTGCCAAGGTACTGAAAAAAATACTATTTCTGAGACGTGGAGAAAAGGCTCTGTCAGGCTACTTTTAAGAGTCACCAAGGGAAAGAAAAAAATGGTGCCAAAAAAAAAAGTTACTTTTCCCTTCAGTTTGGCAGTAGAAATTTTTAATAGTCCCTGCCCAAAGACATCTTTTAAACTACTATTCCATACTGATAAACAGCTAGTTATTTGCTGCACTGCTATACGTACATCAATCAATATGTATAAGAGGTTAAAACCAGCGATTTATTTTTTTGAAAGTTTCTCTTTTATAAATTAGTAGAGATTTTTATTTCAAAATATGATCTTGCAATTTTTCACTTTTTGCATGTGGTCGAGAGTATCATCATCTATCCTCATTTATATACTTTCTCACTGCTTGGTTTATAATATGAAATTGCGAGAGATTGCTAGTTAAGCAACTGATAAATTGGTAAACTGAGCTCAGAACAACCCTTCAGTGCATTTAATATATTTCCCTTAAACAAATTATTTCAAACATCTAGACATTACGGTGCCAAAGCATTAATAAGTCTGCAAATAAGATGTCTCCTACTCACACCATATCATTAAGTAAGGCTGTCTGTTAAATACAAGTTAAAGGGCATCTGAACGTTTAAGACTATCATAGTATTATTTAGTTTTTAAATAGTGACTCATATGGGAGTTTCACCTTCTTTCAATTAACAGAATCGTTGGAGCTTGAATACGGTATTTCTTTGTGTTGTTGAACAGCTGTTTTGTTACACCGAGGGAGTGTCTGCGTTTCAGTTTGGAATGAAATATTCTGGGAATATGGATTAAAGAATAACAAACTTGCAAAGTATGACTGTTCTATTAAGAAAAGAACATAGCTATGACATTTTGCCTACCTACCACAAGATACTCAGTTTGATTTCTGAAGGACCACCATCAGCTTTCATTTTTACCTAGTGAAAAACCAGTAACAGGATACTTAGCAGGATATTTGTAAATAAATTGATAGGTCACAAATAATTAAAAAAAAAATATTACCAGTCATCTGTACTCATTTTTTCCTCTTTTCATGGTATTTTGAAGTGAACAATTGTAATGCATTTCAAGAATTTCTGGAAAAATGAATCAATTAGTTGTTACAAGAACATGATGCCCAGTGAATATTACAAAAATTCATTAACATTTTCACTTGCTCTCCTTATTCTGCCAATCATTCTCTCAAACAACCTTAGGGAAAACCAATAGAGATGGATAAGCTTTGTAAAATATTTTACTGGTCAACAGATTTCAATTTTGTCTGATTTAACTTTATTGTGTAAATGTGTGGATTTGAACCAGGTTATGCTGTGTCCTGGACAAGTGCTCTCAGGACTGACTGGGGTACAAAAAGGTGGAAGCTTTTGCCTGCTCTTCCTGCGTCTGCATTTTAAAAGCAAAGAAAGGCCACATCTTTGAAGACTGTAAATGGTTATTTTCAGCTTTCTGAACTTGGATCCAACACGGTGGGAGGCACCTTCCAGGCGTTGGCAGTAGCAAGCTGCAGTCATAGTGGGGTTCTACACCCTGTGTCTGCTCCACTAGCTACCTCTGGACCACCTTTTTCATCCTCTGCCTCTCCAAGCTCTAAGTCTGAGGTACTTCACATTTTCCACAGAGGACTCTGAACAATAAGCTCAAGAAAGCCACTTAGCAGCAGTACCTAACCCTAAGGCACTTCTGACTCCCTCTAAGTACTCCAGCAGCATGTATCAACCAGTAGCAATGTGACTTGACAGTCCTTGACAGACCCTGTTTCTGCTAGGTCGTGGCCAATTTCAAAGCTTTACTGAAAGAAATAAACTCAAGGTAAAGATTATCATGTATAAAGAGAAAACTAAATCAAAAAAACCATAAACCTTTCTTGCTTCCACAGGTAACCAGAAAAATGCTTAAAACGTGGATCAATATGCAAAGAATAATTTTGTTTCCTTTAAAACGGCTTTCCAAAATATCAGACTTTATAGGATTGTTATCACAAATTTATTTTTCCACATTTATTTATAAAATCCTCCAAAACTTTACTTAAAGTTTTGTGTCAAAACAGTAAAGGTTTCTAGCATAGATTCATTCATGACTATGCCATTTGTTGTGATATAATTCTCTCTCTCAGGTAAGGCCACTAAACCCCCGAGCGGTTGCCCTGTGCAGCACCCTGGAGAAGGAGGGCAGACTGTATTGTTGGAGGAGGACTCATTTCATTTTTCTCCCCAAACCTTACGGTTTGTATTTCCTGATTGGACGGTTGTGCAGGATTCTGCCCGAGTCGGCTACACTATCTGGAACGTTTCTCCCTGGTGGTGTGCTGGTCCCTTGGTTTGTGTTTGCTAATTTTGTGATGTCTAGTGCACAAGGAACGGTGGTGGGATGGGCACTCTGTCTGTCGAGGCTTCATTCAGGCGTTGGTTCTTACGCTGATGCGGTGGAGTGACGACCCTGGGCTGAGCCGCTTCCGCAGCTCCTCCCGTGTCCCCCCCGCGTTGACAAGGCTGTGTGCGGGAAGCCGGGGTGAACGAAAGCGGAAAAAGCGGGCACACCGCCAGCTTCCCCCGGAGCGCTCGGGCAGCGGCCGGTGCCGCGGCTCCCCCTTTGGAGCAGCCGGAGGCGGAGCGGGGGCCGATGGCGAGCGGAGAGGCCCGAAAGGGGTCGGGAAGCTCGCGCGGGAGCCGAGAGGCTGACGGGGCCGGGGCGGGGGCATCTTTAAAAGCGGCCACAGCGAAGGCAGCGCGCGTGCCGGGCGCGCGGGCGTGAGCGCGAGCGGATCGTCGCGCGGGGCTTGAGGGAAGCAGCGGCCGTCAGCGGCGGGTCCCCTCACGGCGCCGGACACCAACACGGCCCCAGCACCTGCAACCTGCACCGCAACGTGGGGACTCCCGCACAAACACCTGGCTGCGCAGGGCTCCGGCTGCAGCCAATGCCTCAGCCCGGCGCTTGTTCCCGAGGGAGCCAGAGACACCGCCTGGGTGCGGCGCCATCAAATAAACTACCTGCTTAGGCAGGGGAAGGAACTGAAGGAAGAGTTAGACTAGATTATCTCTATGGTCCCTTCCAACTCTAAAAATTCAGTGAAATTCAGTGAAGAGGTAGAAGGACTTAGAAGCATCAGAGAAAGTGAAAGTGAAATGGATTAGTGGAGCCATTCCCTGAGGCGCGGGGATGGGGTAGAGGCGCTACAGCAAGTGGATGACCTCCTTTCCGCTGTGACCAGGCAGGAGAGAGGGACTTGAGGGACAACGGAGAATGGAGGCAGGTCCCTCCTCGGAGGGGCAAGCAAAACCCCTCCCAGCCCCCCTCACCTTCCCAGTTGCACTTGCAAAATAGCTATGGGGCTTTGGAAGTCGAGGGCCAGGTAAATGAGGATGGAGATGAAGATCCATGCAGTGAGTTGCCCAGAGCTAGCCACCCACACCTTAGGACTTCCTCAACAAAGAGGAAAAGGTAGGTAACTGTGGTGGGTACCTCCCTTATGTGGGGAACAGAAGGCCCTATTTTGCAGACCGGATCCATCCCACAGAGAAGTCAGCTGCCTCCCTGGGGCCAGGATTAAGGATATACAGAAAAGTCTCGCTACCCTGGTCTGGCCCTCGGATTACTATCTGTTACTAGTATTTCAAGTAGGTGGCGAGGACCAGTAGTTCAAGGGCAATGAAGGGAGACTTTAGGGCCCTTGGACTGCTGGTTAAGGGATCAGGAGCACAAGTGGGCCCACTAATGAATGAGGTGGGTGTCTTGGTTGTGGAAGACACAGAGAAGGTGGGGTTGCTGAATGCCTTCTTTGTTTTGGTCTTCACTGCCAAAGCTGCTCCTCATGAATCCCAGACCCTGGAGACGAGGGGGAAGGCCTGGAGAGAGGAAGACTTTCCCTCTGTAGAGACCACTTGGCCAAACTAGACAGCCATAACTGGTTTCCAGCAATAGGATGAGGGCCAATGGGCATAAGCTGGAACATAGGAAGTAGATGATCTCCAGAGGTCCCTTCAAACTCTGACAATTCTGTGAATGACAGCTCCCTGCATTTCACCTTTTGTGCTCAGAAACCAGTTTGACCAGGTGGTCCCATTCAGTTAGCAACAAAAATGTAGAACATGTAAGAAAAAAAATAAGACTTATTTAAATTATATTCTGCTGTAGCGACCCATAAGTAAGATTTATATTTTCTGTGAATACAGTTGTCAAGATAGGGAAAAGCATAGGCTTAAGTCTGCATCTCAAAAATCCTGATTTCAGCCAAACTTGGAAAAAGTCAAGACAGAACATACTGGGTAAGAGAGAGGAAAAAGTCATTCAGAACATGAATTTCTGCTAATTAGAGAGATGTGAGATGGAGTCCGGCAGTCAAGAACCTTTGCATTTGTACCTCATTGACAATGTGTCACTGTGACCAGCCCCCACATAGTGGAGGAAGACTCAGAGGAGAAGGGCAAAAATAATGAGATCAGGGAAGAATGTAAAGAATGACCACCAATTATTGTAAAGAAAGCTGTGCACTTTTAGGGGGACTGGAGACTAACCTTTGTTTTAGATACAGGACTGCACCAGTGAGTTATCGGGTTCTATAAACAGCTTTCTCTGAGATAATTAGGGGAGAATAATGTCTTTCTGAGCTATCCAGAGCAGGAAGCCGCGGGGGGAGAAAGTGTATATGTAGCTCAACCTGGCATTGTTTAAAAACTGGCCATCTAATAAACTGAACTTTGAAGAGGGCAATGGACTTGACCTGGCTTCAGCCCTCATGTTCCTCCCCAGTGACTGGGCACACCCAGCATCATGATGGTTAGCTTATAGAGACTGGTAATGGGAATCGTATTTGCACGGTGATTCAACTGCACACTGCAATAGGTATATTGTGCTTGTGCTGTGATTTCAGTATACTGCTGTATCACTCTACTGAATCAAAATTCCATGCAATGACAATTATGGCAGTAAGAAAATTTGGTATTAAACTTTAAACCCTTTTTATGTTGAATGTCTAAAAGAGCCTAGTCAGCGGGTATTGAAACTGACATTCACCCACTAGCACTCCATTCTATATAACACTGGAATGAAAAAAATTTTCAGCACTTACAGTACTTCATGGGATAACAATAAGAATAAAATTTGGAAGAAATAGGCAAAACTTTGTTATGTTGGTATTAAGAGTTCTTTCATAGTCAGTGAGCATTACATTATGCAGAATACAATAAAGGCTACAAAGACAATGTGGTGACCTATTTCATTCTTATATTGGGGAAGGATGAAATATAATGGGTCTGTATTCTAAGTTAAACTGGTGTCTTATACCTGCAAGGCAGAGATGTTTACATTCCTTGGCACAGGTAATTGAAATCACCTTCCAGATTATTTAGGGGTTTTTACATTTTGGGTTTTTTTTTTAATAGTGACATGGGAAAAAGTCTTCAGAGAAAGTACTAACAAGTCTATGTGTTCATAAAAAAAAAAACAACAAAACTATTGACATCAGTTTTATAAAAATTCATAACCAGGAGTTAAAAATACATATTTCACTTGAATGTCTCCTATCTGTCACCTCTTAATGGGTTAAATGCTATTTGGTGCACCACTACTTTAAAAATGATTTTAAATTGTCTTCAGTGAGCTATCTTTCACAAAGTATGACAAATTCAGATACTGGTAAAAGACTGAAAGATACTGAAATTGCCTTTTTCTATTTAGAAGTAATGCATGAAAAATTGCTTCTTCTAGCTTATGAATATTAAAATAGTTCTTTTTTTAAGCTAGTAGATGAAAAAATAGCTCCTTGTTATTAGTCATGATGTTAATGTTCTTATTTTTAATCTTCCTGAGGTAGTGTGTCCTTTATCTTTCCACAAGAATGGACAATAGTTCACTCATTTTGCAATACTTCTTTTTATATTTTTCTCTAGTAATGAAAACTTAGCTATATGCCTTCCTTTTAATTAAATTTGTATTAAACCTGTGGTAAAAAAATAATGTATTTGCCTGACACTATTTTTCAGTGCTTTCCATGTATGTGTTTCAAGAGAAAATACAAACCACAATTCACCATTCCACAGCAACTCCCTGGAGTCTTCCACAGGAAGATGCCCTTCCCCCAACTGGCCCTCTACATGTTTTCACTCACAAACAAAATTTACTACAGTTTTTATCATGTTATAATAATGAAGGATATTCTTTTAGATCTGTAAAATCACATCATAAGTTTAAACAAAGGACTTTTTCCCCCCAGCATCCTGTGCAAGGTGTGTAATGCTACTTATTAATGTGGCACTCTCTTTAAGAGATAATATAAACTGTAAACATAATTATAAAAAAACCCCAAATAATAATCAACATTATTTTTTCATCTCAGCAGACCTATGGTAAAACATTGTTAATGGTGCAGCCATACACTGTGAGGAAGTAGAAGTAACAGCATATTTATATTGAGGATTGCATAAGGAAAAAATATTGCATAAATGAGAAGGGAAGTGGAGCTACATCTCCATGTTATTGCAAAATTAAAGTGTCTTAATTAAAATTTTAAATAAGTAGCTTTATGGTTACTGTAAAGATTAACTAACAAGATATGCTTCTAAACTGTACTTGGATGCACTTTCCAATTAGAAAGTTTCCTCCAATACTTCGAGAGCAGAATCACATAATTTACACTGTTCAGGCTGGACTGTCAGACATGCATATCCTCTCCTCCACTATTTGGTGGCTTCTGACTCCTTTGTATTTCCAGTTAAGTGGACTTCTGGGGTGGCATTCCTGCTATCTTGTCCTCTTTTCCCCTGTAAGCTTAAATACAGCGTCCACCACTGCTGTGGTAGCAAGTGAACATCTTTCCCACTAGTTTAGCAAGACCGTTCCAGTTGTATCTGATGCCCAGAGCAATTTTGGCTGAAATGACTTATCGTCTTCTCTCACAGAACACTGCTTTTACTTTACTTGCTTTGTTAAGCTACATTTACCTTGGCTAACCTCAGTTTTGTGATGAAGAGATATTTTCCTGCTTCTGGCTGTCTTTTTTAAAATCCCAAACAAGACATCTTTCATTCAGTTCACTTAAGGGTGATGTTCGCCTCATTTTTTTGCATTTCTTTGTTTACTCTGGGGGAGAATGGGTATGTGTAGGGTAGTCTTTCATATGCCCTAGCAGCTGTACTTTGTGTGTACTAAGGAGGAAAGCCATGAAAGAGAGGCATCACCACACTGGTCAAGATCTGTGTAGCAGGAAGCAAAAGCAATAAACACTACAGTACTTTCAGCTCATGTTTATCTCCTGCTACTGCTCTTTCACATGCTGGGGATGCCAACAATTACAGGGAGACAGAGTAACAGGGTGTTGTTTGGGGCAGTATGACTGTGGCTGGGAGCAAGCAGTGTTTTTTGGCTCGGTAAGTGGTGAAGACAAATGTCGGTTCCAGATTTCAAACTGAACATCTCAGAAAACCCTCCAAAACACAGGGTCTAACGGAATTTCAATCAATGCCAGGGCACTGCTGTCTTGGGTTGAGCAAGTTCTCTTAGAGGAACTAAAATTCCTTAATGTTGCTTTACTTTTTCATTATTATTTTATTTTTCATTATAACTTTTATCATTCACACTGGTTTCGGCACCCATATCCTATTGTTCTGTAACAGAAATGTTGCTACTATTATCATATAGACTATGCACTGATAGAAGAAATGTTTGTGTCCCTGTTTTTAATGCTTGCCCTCATTCGGTTTACTGACACAACTAATTATGCATAAGAGAGTAAAGCTGTGATGTTTTAAGGGTAGAAGCAAGGTCTCCTAGGAGGGAATAAATTGTTTATTAACCATTTGCCATAATGTGGAAAAAAATAGAAAAGTTTGTATATAAATGAAGCCCTTTTTCAAGGAAACCTAAACATCTGATGAGATTTATCTCGAAAATGAAGGGCTTATTTGATCAACACACATACATTGGCGTATCTAACAACCTACCTGGTGTTCCATAGATTATGTGTCTGGTTTGCTAAACATTTTACATGTGCCAAGGAATTAATATCCTCAGTTCAACAAATGTGACTGTTCTTTAAGAATTTTGTTATACTTTAATACTCCTGTTGCTATATCATCTGGAGTTTTATCATTGTGTCTATACCTTCTTTTTCTTTTTTTTTTTTTCTAATCAGAAATCTTATTTTTAAGATCTGGTAAACCCTATTTTATTTAGGGGTTTATTTACTGACTGTAGACTTTTATTGACTGACTTTGATCACGATTTACACACCTCACAGACAGATGTTAATTTAGTCATATGTAAAATTGCAGAATTAAATTTCCCTGTTGCACCTGCAAACGTACTTCCATTTGAATGACAGTCTCTTGGGGAGTTGAAGGCACTGTATTCCCACTCTTATTGTTTGACATCAATATAATTTCAAACCGTTCTTCGAGAATCTTACTTTTTTTCCTGACACAGACCTAAAATAAAGGAGGAAAATAGAAAACTGTTTTCCTCTTCCTATTCTAAGCTTCAATAATTCTACAACTCTAGTGTTCAGGTAGTGCTGTGTTGTTGGTCATCTCTTATCTTGTTGTGCAAGGCAATTTATGGTTTTTTTTGACTGTAACTATCAGATTTCTATTAGTATTTGTATTATTATATGTACCTAAGAACCAGTAAGTTTGTAGGATGAGCACAATTTTATAATATTCCTTTTCACATTGACCAGAACAACTGTGAAATCTTTCATTTAGTTAAAAACATTTCTTTTCATCAGAATAAAAAGTCTTTGTAGTATCTGGAGTCACGACTTCACAGAGTCAATTGCATTTTACCTAAAATATGGCTCTCCATTTCTCTAGCTATTGAGTAACAAAGTATATTTGCATCAACATACTTTAGCACCAGGCAATGAACAGGAAGGAGGCCAATGTTGTGATTGTGATGGTCACCAAAAGTTTCTTAACAAAAATAAACTAGAAAAGTAGTCACATATTTATTCAATATTATTAAAATATTTATTCATTTGATCTACTTATGTTAGAATAGCATCAAGCCCAAGGTAAGAAGATCCTGCAGAATTAGACCCCACTTTGCCTGACAGAAAGAGCCTACTTTCTGCTGACACTTAGGTCTGAAATAAACCCTCAAATTGCTTAGCACTGTTAAAATATAGTCAGATCTTGATATGGCCAGAAACAGACACATTTTTTCTTCCAGAAAATATGTTGGAGGAATCTGACATGGACAGGAGAATTTAGGGGCCCAAGTTCTGGAAGTAGGTAAGCACAGGCTTTATGGATCTAAATTTTTACTCAGGCATTTTATATGTTTTGTAGGTCTAACACTTTAGACAGTCAGGCACCCAGTGAAATTCACAACATATGAATTGAAGTTTTGTGGGAAAACATAAGCATTTTAAGCACCAAAATCTCTTGCACCTCACCAATCCAGTCAGAAAAGAACTTTTTAAAGGAAAATGTGTACAACTTCTAGCCAATATAGTCTATATATTGCTACTATAAGCACAAACTAAGCAAATGTTTTCTCCTGCTTATAGGACATACATACTGCATCTCGAGGCAGGTCGAGCAAATCCTGAGCCATAAGGTTTAAAACACTGAATGAAAAAGTACTGGGAGAAATAGCGACATGCCAGAAAAATGGTTCACTTTGTTTTCTTTTTTTAAGCAATAGAAATATGTGACGATATGAAATAGTTGAGAGAGATCTGCACTTGCAACAGCAGCCACTTGGTTTCCACACTCTTGCAGATTATTAGCAAACGTTTTAACATCTGACAGTGCAGCAGAGTGGTTGCAAGGTTTGTCTTGAGCAATATTTCAGCTCTGAGTCTTTTGATGGTTTTGGTGCCCAAAGTCGAGCAATGCAGCCTTCCAGCTGCAGAAAGAGGAAATATGGATCTTCTCACCTTGCAGAGGCTATGAGAGACACGTAGAGGGTAGTGACATACTGTTTTCTGGACTGTTGCAGCACATCAGGGCCCTGAGGGCATCAACAGGCTGTGCAACCCCGTCCCTCTGCCCGCAAAAGCTGCCTGTGCTCAGAGCCATCCCCTGCTACTGCACAGCTGTGTAACCCTGGGTCAGACTGCTGTGAAACCAGCTAAGGGATGAGAAACAGCTGTGAGAAGCCCCCTTAGGGCCCTCCCTCAGCCTGGGAACAGTACTTAAGCTCAGACTCTTACATGAGCTCTGCTGTCTTGTCCTTTGCTGATCCTGGCCCTTCCAGCTTGGCTTCCTGGCTTGACCTTGGACTTGCCTTGTTACAGAAGTCTTGCCTGGTAATCTATGGACAGCTGCCTGACCCTGTTATTGTTGCAGGTTCCTCTCTTCTTGTTTGGGAACTATGAGACTGAGTGCTTGCTGGTGATGATGCAGCCTGCCATTCACCTTTTGCTATTGGCTTGCCACCCCCAGAGAGCTGCTGGCTCCTGCTGCTCCCTGGCACGCAGCTTTAAGAGCTGGTGTGGGGGTTTGACCCTTGAAGGTGTCATGGTTACAGCTGCAGAAGAGGCTTATCCAGTGAATCACTTGTTTGAGCTTTTCATGGAAAAAAATTACTCTTTCAAGGCCTAAAAATTAACGCTTGCTTGTAAGATAGACTTTCCTATTGTTCTAGCAGTTCTGAACTTTTCTATATTGAGTGTACAGATTAGAAACAAATTGAGCTTTTTACATGAGATTTCATTAATACCTTGTACAATGTACATCTCAATGTATCTGCTGGAAATAATATATTTTTAATACACAGCATTAGCATCTCAATGTTTCTGCTGGAAATAATATATTTTTAATACACAGTTTACCTTTTCTACAGCTATCTCCATATCAGTGACTTGAGGGTAGCCTATGTTCAACTAGTATTCCTCTGCCTTTCTAGCTTCACACAAAGTCCTGAATCACTGCTATTGGCTTTCTAAGCACCACACATAAATTGTATGTTGTTAAAATTCATACTGTTTCTATTGATCCAGTCATTGTACTGTCCATGTCTTTTCTATACAAACCCTTAATCAAGAGTTCTGCTGGATTCAGCTTTTTAGGAAAAAATCCGTGAAGGGATTACTGCTTTCTTGACCCAGATTGCACTGTCATGAGTGAAACATTAAAAACTCTTAATTGTTATCAAAGCTAAGATAGCCTTGCACAAAAGCAGAATTTGGACCTTTCAGGATGGGGGAACTTTAAAGTCAAAACCAAATGTAGGTTAGCTGCCTCCACAGGAAAACTATACTTTAACTGGTGTTTCTAGGATTAGGATTTTAGACTTCATTAAAATGCACTTTGTTAACATGTTTGGGGGTTTTCGGTCTTAAAGAATAAAATCTCATTTTTCTTGTGTGAGGTTGTATGAGGTAATTAGCTGCAGCCAGGCCACCAACAATGCTGTCGAAGTCAGGACAGCCTGGATGAACGCTGTATTACCAACTTCTCTGCTCTCTGGACTGTCTTGCTGAAGAAACTGAACGCTGGAATACTTTCCCTCTTTCTTAAATTGATGTGGTGCCATTTTTTGCTTTCAGATCTGTTGAAGTTTAGTAACTGCAATCACTGAAATGAATTTCAATGAAGTATACACAAAGGGACTTTACTGCAACTGAGCTTTTTTACATTATTGTTCAAACTTCACAAGAGACTTTGCCTGAATGACTGATGCATGTACAATTGAAATTGCTTAAGAAAGGTAAGTTGTGTTTCTTGAAATATCAATTTTTCCTTTTTTTTTCTCTCTAGTCTTCACCAATCCATTTTGCCTAGAATATATTATCTCCATAGAAAATCAGGTTCTAAGAGTGATAATTCATAACAATATGTAAGACAAGCCGTGTTATTTGATATACCAGGTGGTACAATAATTCCTTTAGGCCCATATGTAGAATTAAAACACTTTTTTTGCACTATAAACTTGCACAATGCTGCATGTGATCAGAATGTGACTTTCTAATATAATTTGCTTTTTGATTGGACACATCAAACATGAAATGCATTTCATAGCATCCTAGCTTCCAAATTCATATCCAGTCTATATGGAATTCCCTGCTTTATCATAGCAAGTCCAGTCTTTTTTTTTTTCCAGATGTGCATTATTTCCACTTAACCATGAACACAGAGATGACTTATTGCTTAGAAAGAATAAAATTTATCTCTAGGGAACCCGTTTCCACGTTTTGAAAAAGGTACACTCTAATAAACAACACAGCCATCTAGTGGTGAAATTGCAACCTGGCCTTTTTGTATGGCTGAGCATTTCAACTCTTGTGGGCACCACAAGATGCACCTTCTGGATGTGTGGTTCCTCTGTCGGTCTCATCTCCCAAGTAAGGAGCAATAGGACAAGAGAAAATGCCTAAAGTTGCTCCAGAGGAGGTTTAGGTCGGATAATAGGAAAAATCTTTACCAACAATGCTTTTCTTCACTGAAAGGGTTATCAAGCATTGAAACAGTCCGCCCAGGGAAGTGGTTGAGTCACCATCCCTGGGCTGCCTGTTTAAAAGACATGTAGATGTGGTGCTTAGGAACATGCTTTAATGATGGACTTGACAGTTCTAGGTAAATGGTTGGACTTGGTGAGTTTAAAGGTCTTTTGCAACCTCAACTATTCCATGATTCTGTGATTAGGGTCTTGGGTGTCACAATTTTGAAAGCAAATCCCATATCTAAGTTCCTAGTACAGTGATACATATATTCAGGGAAAATTCATCTGAGTACGTTTCAGGCACAAAAAGTGTTAGCAAATGTGAGTAGGGTTTTTGTTTGTGGGGTTTTTTTTTGTTTGTTTGTTTGTGGTTTTGTTTGTTTGTTTTATGATCTCTTATTCAGATTCTTCAAGTTTTCATTGCATCCTAGACCCTGTTCAGTTATTTCCCTCTTTCCAAACTGTAATCACTGAGCAGTCAAATTCTGTGACTGCATAATCTACTAAATCAATTTGCTCCTTTGTGAGCTCTGCCTGACCATTATTGTTGTATTTCCTCTCCCTGTAGATCAGTATGTATGACCTTTGCCATGACTAGTAAAAGGCCACAGTTTTTGTATTGACCTGATAATGCAGGTCTTGGGACTTGTCCGGGCCTCCCTTGGCCCAAGCTGCTTTTAGATGCTTTTAATAATTTTCTGTTGGTCTAGTGATTAATGCCTAGCTTTTTAAAGTTAGGTCCTGTGAGCAGCCTTTACTGTAAAGGTCTGATGGAGCAAGTTATTTATTCATTGTCTAAGGAGCAATAGCCCCTTATGGCAAATAAAGTCAAAGGAGGCTATGGTGCAGCTTTCAAACTTCAATTTGGAAGCAAAGAAAGAAGCAGAATGTGACAAGAAAGCATGTAAAAATAGCCCCATATTGAGGCAGATGGGATCCTTTACACACACCTGAAGTGAAGCTCTAATTGGAAATCACTCAGGATGTTGACAGCCTGCTGCAACACTGTTCCCCCCCCACCTCTCTGCTTGATCGAGATTGGTGCCGTCAACCCTGTGACCCAAGAGACATGTGAATGGTGAGCATAACACCAAAGAAAAGCAGCAGGTATTAGTGAGTGGTGAGTAACAATTTTAATGAAATCACCAGTAATGCTTTGCAGTATTAATTTGGACTATGAGTTAGTATTACCATAGCTAGACTAATTGGTTGTATTTTAGACTGTTAGGGTTATTAATAGGTTAAAGATGAATTCTTGGCTCCATAGGGAACATTATGTTCTTTTTTGGCTGTAATAGTTCTTTTGAGTATAACATACCCATAACAGGCACTATCACCTCTACACCAGAACTGAGATGACGTATTTCACCTTTCAGCCTTTCAATTCATTTCCTCTTTTCACTATTCCTGAAACCCCAACTAGTCTGCAAGACCTGTCCATACTAACTTCCACCTATTGAATAGTTAGAATTTATCATATAACACATTCATACTAAAGGTGGAAAGACTGGAAGAAAATTCTAGACTGTAAAGCACTTATTGCTGTTGGTTTATGAAATCCCTGGAATAAAAATTATGTCTTTTACAAGATCTGTAATGCAAGTTCTCTCTCATTTGGTATAATTTTTCATCATAAGCATCATTTACAACTTCTATCAATTGTAGACATAAGTGACAGCACTAAAAATCAACTACTGGCTTACCTGTATTTTATCTTGGGTTGATATAATTTTATGGCCCCCAACTATACCATTTGGGGTTTAAAATGACTAGGATGTTAAAAAATCTTTTTGAAAAATCTCATCCTTTGTGTGAAATGCAATGTTTGTTATAAATTCCACAGATGTATACAGGTGGTTTATTGTATCTTGTCTCCAGTTCTTTAACTGTTCCAGCATTTGAAATTAATATTTCAAAAGATGAAATATCTAGTTTCCATGATGACAAAAAAAAAGTTAAAGAACATTTATTTTTAAGAATGTGATAAGAATTTGGGATAAAAAAGGTTGTACCATCGTTATGCAGAGTACCAGAAGTGAGAAAGCCAGTGTGTGTAGCTCTTGTGCATATTAAGATGTTTTTCCAGATGCCTGAAAATATCTGCTGTTGGGTTCCTAGGGCAAGTATTATGAATTCAATGCAGTATTTCAAGAAGGATCCATTAACATGCGATTTGTCATACACCGTAAACTCTTCCTTCTGGAAATGCTTTGCCAGAACTTTGTATTTCCAACTGCTGTTATAATGAATAATATGTCTTTTTTTTTTTTTTTTTTTTTTTTTTTTCCCCCCCAAAACATAAAATTTAAAAAAAAAAAAAAAAAAAAAAAAAAAGTTCTAGGAAAAATATTAAACCCAAAGATGTACTGAAATTTCTGAGTTATCAAGCTATAAGAATCTTGGTTTCCCTTGGTTATGAAATTGTTCCCTGGAGTAGTAGTTTAATGTATTTTTTAATTGTTTTTTTTTTTTTTTTTTTTTTCTTTTGTTTCCCCCTCAAACAGTAGATATTGTCAGGTTTTGCTGTTTCTGAAAATTATTGCCTTTCAGGACTTCCCAATAATAGATGGATTATGTTTTAGTCTGAATCTCTGAAAAAGAGCAGGCTATGCAGATAGTTTACACAAGATATTAGGATTTTTTTGCCTTCACACTTTCATATAACTATCTTATACTTTTCCATTCTGTTCACCTTCAAAATTCCAGGAAAGAGGTGGTTAAAAAAAATCCCAAACCCTTTTTACTGATTAGCAACCAGGTTTCTAAGACTTGTTGGAAAGCAAATGACTGCTGACTCACAATAATGAAGCTACATACAAAAAGTTTCAGTCTCTGAGCCCACTGACATTAAACATCAAAGATTTGGTTCTAGGTTCATGCTCCTTGCTGGAGAACTGTCACAACTGTAGCACAACTACAAGGAGTGTAGTAGTTCTCAAGAATTTTCATTACAATAATTATCTACCTACTTACCTTTTGGTCTTGTCTCTGAAACAGAAGAAGGACAGAGGGCAGGGAGGGGATGGAAGGTGAGGGGAACAGTCCTGGATCTCTTTATGTTGTTGAAGATGAAATTGTGACTATATTCTGGATTTTCAAATATCTTTAAGTCACTACCATGTGCAAAAAATTGGCAACTACAAATTTGCATGAGAAAAAAAATCAGGTATTTTCTAGAAAAATTTGTATTGTTAAGACAACAAAATACATTTTTTCCTCTAAATTTACCTCACCCTTGCATAGGGTTAGAAATTTCCTCAAAACCCCACAATAATCTGTAACTTAAAATGATGTAGCCCGAGCCCCAGAATCCAATCCAACCGAAGTTGGCTGCCTCACACCTTATGTTCCAGATGCCATAGTCCAAGTCCCTTAAAAGTCACCTTTTCTGGAGAGGAAAAAACTCAAACAAACCAACCTGGTCTTTGTCAGAATCATAGTTACATAGCAGAAGAGTTGCATGACAAATGAACTTTTAAATGTCCTTCAACATAAGGACATGAGAAACCAGGATTATTGCATTATCTATTGCTTGCTAAGGTGAATTTTCTTACTAATAAAGTATTAGAGTATTAGCAGCTACTACCTGTTAGAGGAAAACATTTATTCAAGCTTGAAAGCAAATTTATTCGTACAAGTGACAAGTGGGTGATCTGTTTAGGAGAAGCTGCCTGAGTTTTCAAAAACACTTTAGGACCTGTGGATTGTCAAAGAGAAAAGCTCAGTCAAGGCATTCAGATGATGAAACATGCTACAGATGTTAGCTGTGAGGACAACCTGCAAATCTGTGTCTCAAATTATTCCTTTAGATAAAAGTAAATATATACAGATATATATATATATCTATAAGAGCAATATTTGTTTCTCCATCTGTCTTTCAGAGGCTTCTGTTCCACCAACAATTTTCTGGAGTACTATCTTTAAAAAAAATTATCCCAAAACATCATGCCGTCTGACTTGCCTAAGAAATGCTCAAGTAGTTTACCAAGCTGGTTAATCCTACTTTTGTGAAACCGATACTATTTAATTTCAGAAACAAAAGGATTTTTATGGTAAATGCAACAAATGTTCCTTTCTGTTCTGATCCAGATTTTGAGTATTACTTTTGGGTCAAATCTTCAGATCAGTTTGTGAAACAGCGTAGAGAATGAGCATGCCTGTTTTTACAATAGCTTTTAAAAGTAGTACTCAAGATTGAATCTCTAACCCAGAAAACCCCTAAATTCTTATCAGAAGATGGAAAACATTGTTCTCTACTTTCCCTCTTTCTTACATATTTCTTAAAGAATGACTGCTGGCATTAAAGCAACACAGGAGATCAGATGAATCTTTGCTAAGAGTCTGTAAAAGTTCTTACAGGTACTAGAATACAAGATCAACTGGGTTTAGTCTTTTAACATTAGTTTGGACAGTTTAAACTATGATGCCATGTATGACATTTGTGGTATCAGCAATAAAAACATCATATCTATATGCTACCAAGGTCATACTGTATTAGAGAATACTCAAATTTGAATTTTCACCAACAAGGTTTTTTTGAGCAAAGTATTTGCTAATCTTTACTCGCTGTCTTTTAACAGTGCAGTAAGGAGGGGAAGTATCAGACCTGCTTTCTCACCAGACCTCACTAATTCTTAGGCTCTCACTTAAAATTTTTTTCAAGCAAAAAGGCTCATGTTGCAGCCTCATTCAGTATGACTGAAATATCAACAGAACCTTTGTAATGACAACAAAAAAACAGAGCAAAGGCTTACTTTCCACTACTGACTCCTATTATTTAGAAAAAGCCTTATTGCCCTGTTGGGATATCAGTGAGATGCTTCATAAATTTCCATAATGATTCCCCTACTCAACATTATGATTAGCAGTGCCAGTTGTTAAGGGTATTTTTTTCCTTTAAGGCTAATGCAAATGCTTTGCTCCTAAGGAGTAATTTCTCAATAATGTTCCTAGAGCAGGGCACAGCTAAAAAATATTTTCACCCATAGACAGTTTTCAAGATCTGATATTTTTTTAGAAGATTCACTACCAAAAGGCATTTTATCAAACCATTTTAAGAAAACTCTCTCTAGTCCAGCCTCAGGTGTTTGCACTTGCAGTTTGAGAGCAGTCATTTTTATCTTTGATTCAGGTGTGCATTCTGACCACCAAGCCAGTGAGTCCTTCCCTTTTGGCCAGTTGAATATTGAGTGTAGCAGCTGCAAAGGTGGTAAATGAACAATTATGACAGGGACTGCCTGAAACAATAGATTAAAGCTCTACTCAGAAGTAAGAAAAAACTAATATTTGGACTGAAATCTTCTGTAGCTAATTGGAAATCCTTCTTTCATCTTTGTTGAGTTTTAAACTGTTCTCTGGAATCAAGAAACATTTGTTATGCTGAAACCAATTAATTTTCCTTGAATATTTGATTCTTAAAAGATAGAAATATTTTTATATATTCACATTTTTTCTTATTTATAGCCATTTTCTAACAGGTGCAGTACTTTTGTACTGCTAAAGAGTTCACCTGTTACTGACAAACATGACTATATTTATGTCCATTATTTTTAAGGATTACACTGAAAATTAATTTATCTTCATTTTCTCTTGGTAGAACACATAGTTTTTAAAGAAACCCTTAAAGGCATGTAAGAATGTGCTGGGGCTACAAAGCAGTCAGAACTTTGAGATTAATCTGCGTACACTTGAAGTTTATTAAAGCCAAACTGGCATTCATTAAAACACCAGTGGTAATAATGGATATCTTTTAACAGAAAACTTCAAACAAGGTATAAGCAAATACAGACTTATTTTCTACTCAAAACTCCACCCACTTTCCCTTTTTCCTCTGTTTATTAATTCTGATGCTACTTTGCGAATGTCCTTATCCACACCTGTGATGTGTGGTGGGGGTGGGTGGCTGTGACTGTCCAGCTGAAGCTGATCAGGTACATTCAGGAAGGAGGAGGACTCCTTTCTCTCCAGGAGAGAATCTTTTTCTGCAGAAACAAGATTTTGTTTAGTCCCCAAGAGCAAACTACACCACGAGTGGATTCCCTGCCCCAGAAGCAGATTTGACTACTGTTCTTCTGATTAGCTATTGCATGAAAAACAGCATATACAACTACAGGAAAGTTAGGAAGATTGTTTCTGTCATGGTGGGATACTAAGGTAATTGTATGATGAATCTCCTATCTTTTCTTTTAAAAGAAAATCTAATTATTTAGCTGGAACTAAAAATTTAAAGTGTCTTTAAAATGTCTAGTGAGGTCTGAAATGATGAATAGACATTTATGTGTGTTTCATATGAGTTGCTGACTTTACTGACATAAGATACTTGTATTAGTTCTGAGAAAACGGTAGAGATGAGGTAGTGTGAAGTGGGGTTAGGTAGTGTTTGCCTTAACCTTTTTCCTTAAAGTTTGTGTGCCTCCTGGAAGTTCTGAGATTGTTTATTTTGTTTTGCCTAACTTAAACTGCAAAGTGGCAGTAGTGAAATGTGTCCTGAACTGGTCGTGGTTAGCAGTTTTTCTGCTTCTGAGTGCTCTGTCTCAAACAGTGCAGCAACCTCTTAAAAATTAAAGCAGTCATTCTATTAGCAGCTTGGTGTTTCAGGGTAGAGACTCTGAGCGGAGTGGGAAATCTCTGTGCAAGAAATGTAAGGTGAAATAAATGAATAATGGAGAAAAAAATTACAGTCATGAAATTGTTTGGTGTGCTGCTAGTCCAGACATGTCAAAAATTGGATGCTTTGGAGGTACTAGATGTTTTTTTTGTGTAACAGAGACTGTGGAAGTGGAGTTGGATGAATGCTTTGTCATAGAGGACAGAACATAATTATCTGGCTTGTAATAGCCAAATAGATATCTGAGAAAGTGAAAGCACTGAAAAGGTTTGTTTTCTCTATTTCTCTAAATGTTTATATCAATTTGTTGATAGATTATATTGCTTGGTTAAATTCAGCTCTTTCTATTAGAATACTAATTCTGATTATTTTTTTTTTTTATGGTATGGAAAGTTATCTGAGAATGCTTGGTATAGTGGTAGTCCACTCAAAAGCTCCAAGTAGATAGTATGTAAACCACTTTTTAACTATCAGTAAACAGTCATGCGCCTAGACATAATGTACTGTCTACTGTTGCACAGAAAAAAAAATTGTTTAATCTCCAAGAACAGACTACTCTACAGGTGTTATGAGATTGCTAACAGAGATGTCTCCTTTGAGGGTATGTCTATTGGGATACTTGCTAAATGCCTTGGATGGGCAAAACCAACATAAGCTAGTATGCAGGTTCAGCCAAAGTTGTGGGCAATTTAGAGATACAAATAAGATGAAAGAGAGTGAAATCTCCGAAGGTGACAATATGCCTGTTGGTAAAACAGATGTCTGTGAAGTGGCACGTGTGATCATGGAGGTGATTTTTTTTCAGGAAACTGTGGAGCTCTACATAGAGGTATGAGGAGCCATTGGTGTCATAGTCTTTAATAAACTGTGTCCTGACATTATCTGCAATTAAATAAAAAGATTAAAGGTTTATAGTGTAAAGAATAAGCAAGATGCCTATGAGTATATTCTGTGAAAAATGAAGGAAAAAAGGTGTTGGTTTCTTTTTTAAAAGGATATAAATAAAGGAATAAAGAAAGAATGGACAAAACTGCATTACTTAAATTGTGGAAATCAAAATAAAACACATAATTTTAAAAAAAAAATAACGAGGAAAGACATAAAGCTGTTATAAAGTGAGAACTGGGGTCAAGATCACAAGTAATCTGAATCAAACCCAAGTAACTGATATTTTTGTATTAACACATACACTGATGTGAAAAAAAAAAAAAGACCTCATGCTTACTGGGAAATGAACTGGAAATTTTTTGATGTTACTTGTTAAGAAAGGTGTTTCCAGTAAAAAAAATAGACAGTCTTAGGACAATCTTCTAAGGCACTGATGAGACTTCTTATGTATACAACTCGTGAATTGAACTCAAAAGATAAACAACCCTGCAGAACCCTGACAGCCAGCATAATAATAAAATTGAAAGCTTATATTGTGGGTTGAAATAAAAATAAATACATTGTTTGGTGTAACAGTTGAAGGCGAATGTGACTTCTCCTAAAGTCCGAGATGGGAAAGTTAGTAGTGGTTAAGCTAGTGGTTGTATAGTCTCCACAAACACATTTAGGCTCAACACCGAAAGCTGGTGGAGAAGGTTGTGAAATAACTTTGTAGATGGACTGATGCGGGCACACATCTTAAATATTTTCAACTGTGGTGGAATCTTTTTGTGAAGGGATTATGAAATCAGTTGCACCTGATTGTTTTGAAGGATCATAAATGTAACGTGACAGGAGAAAGGCAAATGCTCACTGAAGTGTTTTGGAGGCTATTCACACTCCTTAAGATCTAAAGTTAAACCAGGTTTTTCTTTATTGTCATCTGACTTGTGAACTTGTTCCATTCCTTAAGTGGAAAAGTGCCCATTTCCTCCCTTATTTTTTATATATATTTTTTCTCCCCCTACACTTTCCTTCTAGCCATGGTTGAGGAAAGAATGAAATAAGTGAATTCATTTCATTGTGCTTCTATCTTTGAAATTCTCTGAATAGGCCAGATTGAAATATGTTCTATTGAAAACATTTAGGTTTTTGTACTGGGAGTCATCTCTCCTTACAGAATATTGATATTCTTCTTTTTGTGAGAGGAAGCTGCAGCATTTCCTGTTTCTGAAGGATGTATTTCAATTTCACAGATGAGATGCATAATTCCGAAAGATTTTTTGCATCACTCTTCAGTGTGTACTGAGCATTCTTTAAAATTCTGATTAAAGCTGTGCCCCTTAACAGCAGGAGGCCAAAAGTAGTCATAAAGCTGCTTTTCAAACTACAGGGAGATAAGGAGGTGGGCGGTGGAATCAAATATGCAAGTAAATCTCAATATATACAGAGTATATTCTTTGCAGAGAAGCGCTCTAGCTCCTGTGTAAGAAAGAGAGCCGTGGATGACAATATTACTTATGTAAAGCATGCAGCTTGGACCAGTATCTTTTCATTAAAAAACTTCAGGCAATGTCATGATAATGTTTACAAGCAATGCATATTGTACTATTATATTTGAAATATTTTTCAGGTATAATTCATCTGATAAGTGAGACTTGGATAAAACAGTGTTTGTTTAAAAATACATAACATAAAATATATTTAAAACAATTTTAGAACCTAAGTGGGGAAGAGCTTGAGGTTTCTGAGCTTATTTTTTTAAAATAAAGCCACCTATGGATAAGGTTGTGGAATAAAATTGTAGAACAAAGTAAAACGTTAAAATATTCACTGACTGAAAGTGAAATGATTAGCAAGTCAAGCAAATGTGTTCCTTGTCAGAGATTCCAGTCTTTATGTGTGTGGTATTTTTTTTATTTTATTTTTTTTTTTAATTTACAATATCAGATAAGCATGGTTGTGATCTAGCCAGTGGGATCTTGAATGAGCTGAGCTATTCTGCACGGTGGTGACTGAGTATTTAAACTCTGTGACAGGAGTTCAGAAACCTAGTTCCGATGTAAATACCTAACTTTGAGTGACTCAATCTTCAAATGGATCTTGTGCTGACAGACAATACTGAAGGGGCTTGCAGTGATTTAAGCTGGTTGATACACCTGCTATTACAGCACAGATGGATCTTTGTTAAGCATGTTTTTTATGCTACTGTTATGTTTAAATGTTACTGAATGCTTCCAAAGTCTCAGTATGAGAAAATCATGGATGTTATTCTGATATTTCCGTACTTCAAAGTGACATTTCAATAGTGGGGGGAAAAAAAATTCAAAACAACAAAAAAAACCCTACCATAAACCAAATTGGAACAGGAAAGGAGACGGTAAGATTGAAAGGTTAATGTGTGTTTATGTGCATTCTTTTTACACAGTGAAAACTTAATTATGTAAACTTAGACTTTAAATGTATGCAGCTTAGGATAGACATACTTTAAAACTATAAGGAATTTTTTGTTTCTTAAACATACAGGAAGAATACGTTGAACACCAGAGTAACTTATAGTCATATTTTGTAGTGTCCAATTAATGCTGATTCCCAATAGAGGCTGTCACTATTTCATAAAATAGCAGTTGCCAAATGTCTTCTATGGTAAGAGCCAGCCTGCCCGCTTTTCAGACTTGAAACCAGGGAACCACCACCCAGTAATTCCGTGAGCGATCATCAG
The DNA here is from genome assembly GCF_001431845.1 of Calidris pugnax. NCBI lineage: Eukaryota > Metazoa > Chordata > Aves > Charadriiformes > Scolopacidae > Calidris > Calidris pugnax. The sequence goes on from NW_015090774.1 coordinate 3,518,640, forward strand.
CAAAACACGGTGCGCAGACTTTTTACTTCCCAATCATTGAACATGTACTTGCATGGAAAGACTTCTGTCAGAAAAGCGCGAAACCAGGAAAACTATTTTGTTGGATTTTATTGGTTTTTGCAACAATTGTTATTGTTTGAGGAGACTGAATGTGCAAAGAGAGGAGCATGGTGAAGTCAGTTCTGTTAAAGGCATTTACTTGGGATATAAGAAACTGGTTCCATCTGATTTTTTTTATTTTTTTTTTTTATTTTTAAGCATGTGCTCCTGAGCCCTCAGCACAGCAAATGGGTGCTCAAAGCCTTTGTGTTGATGGCAACCTGGCCTATTACTGTTTTTCCTCTCTTGTGTCTTTTCCTGAGAAGTTTGAAGATATCATTTTTGTTCTAATGTGAGATGAAAACTTTTATGTTTTCTCATGAAACTATACTTCTCCAGGCAGCCCTGGAGAGCGATGAATGATAGGTATCTCAAAACCTTCAAAATAATCCACAATGTTTCTGACAGCTCTGACAAACATAACAATATTAGCTGAGTCCCAAAGGACAGGTTAGTAAACCAGCCGGTCCCCTACTGTGAACATATTTATCATTTTCATTCTTAGCAAGATTATGAAATGGACAATTCCAGAGGGCTAGGCTTCTGCTTCTGCAAAATAGACTCTCCAGCATTAAGGCAACACCAGTTGCCCTGTACACATAGGTAAACATCAGTGTCATATCTGAACCGTTCTAAATTTAAGTTAAAGAAAAGTAGTTTAAAAAAAATTAAAAATATTCTTCCAAACCCTCAGACCAGTCACTGGAAATTTTTTTAATTTATTTTTTTCGGGCTCCAGGTTTATGTTGATCACCTTTTCATGAAATAACCAAGCTTTCATTCAATTCAAGAACTGTTGCATTCCACTCGTTTTCTTCTTTCCAACTTCTTTTAGCTATTACTAATTATTTATTTGGTTGCTATCACTAGTGGGTCAAATTCTTCTCAGCTAAGGTTTTGACTTTTGTTTTGCTTGATGAGAATAAACAATTTAATACATGAAATAACACCCGGTCATCCTGATTGATCTAAATTGTTCCCCCTTGCATATATTACGATGGATTAGCAGAGATTACCACATTTATTTGCAATATTTTATCACTTCGGCTGCAGAAACAATGAAAGGAAATTCAAGGCTAAATGAACCCGTTGTAGAAAAAAAACCCAAAACAAACAAAAAACCAAACCCCAAATCCTCTTGATCCTCCCCGAACCAAGATTTATTCAAATTTATTACACTTAGCAGAATACCACCACACATACACATATAGAAAATGTATATGGATTTATAAAAACATTTGTCTTTTCAATTTTATCTAGTTATTCAAGCTCTAAAATATTAACAGGTATTTTCCTTTAAGGACATAAACTGTCTCTGAAGCTGTATCACAGTTTAGCAGTAAAGTATGCCTTGGCTGAAAAAGAGGGTAATGAAATGCTTGCATGCCAGAAGTTACCACAAATGCCATCCTTGGAGTATTTGTAAACTTAGCAATAACAACATGAGACTGAGTAGTCTCTAATTTTTTTTTTCTATGGAACTGTATCTTTTTGCTTCTGACTAGGTTTTATATGACTAATTGATATATGAGAGCCGCTAATGCATATTTAACTCTTCTCAGCCACTGAGGAGTTAAGCAATTCTTAAGTAAAGAAACCCTTTGTAATGAAGTAGAAGCCCTTATTTAAGAGAATCTTGTGTATTATATACGTAGTTCGTAAAAATTCCATTAAGGTGAATTTTTGGGAGGGAAGGGAGAGAGTGGTTGCGATTTTCTAAGGGCCTGATTAGGTTTTACAAATATATTTGCGAAGTAATTATAACCTGATTGCAGTTACTGAGCATATTTCATAGTACAATATCATTGTATAATGATATTGAATTATTTTAATGAACAAGACACATTGATATTGTAGATATGAATAAAATTTGAAGTTTAACATAGAAGACATCCACTAGGGTATCATAAGTATCGTTCAGTGTAAAAAGGCTCCTCCGCTCTGCCCTATTTTCATTATTCTGCCTTTGAATCCTGGCATCAGAACCACCTTCCTTTTAGTTGAGTAAGAACAGATGTCTCTCCCATTGGAGCCTGTGTCTCTTATCCAGCCAGAAGGCTCACTTTTAAGTTACATGAGGCAAGAGGTAGTCTCTCTCCCTATGAAGTTAAGTGAGCTGTCAATCTCAGCCCCTGCTGACTGAGAAGCAGGGAACCGAGATCACAATGGAACAAGAAAGCTGTACTGCTGATATCCTCGGATGTCAGGAAGAGATTCATTAGAACTAAAATGCCATTTTTAAAAGCACTGTCTGCAGTGCAGCGGTTGCTTTTGCTCTCTGCTGGCCTCGTGCTTTCACTCCTTGGGGTAGCCAGACCACATATTCAACAGGAAAAAGGATTTAGTCTTCATATGTGGACCAGAGAGACCTTGTGAGGATAAGTCAAAATTGGTGGAACAATAAATCTGCTGCATTGCTGTATCTAAGAGAGGTTAGAATTAATGCACTGATCCTCTTTGGTACCTTGGTCTTGGTGGCTTTCATTAGGTTTGCTTGAGCACAAGTGTTTCTCATAGCTTTCAGTGTTTGTTAACAAAATTAGAGGTGCAATGAAAAGAGGTTTTTCTCTTCTTGATTTCCTTTACACTGTTCAAATACTCCATTAAAATCATAATCTTTTAAACTGTGTTCACACCACCAAAAAACCCCACCAATAACAGAGTATATATGTTGTATTTAAGAACTTACAGAGCAAACGTAAACTGCATTTTTAGTATCTTTTTACTTCTAGAGGGTTTGTAGAAGGATAGATTTCCATTCTGAGACTTAATAATAAGACTGTCTTTCCTTCATGCCAAAATAAAGCAGGCACAGCACAGAGAAGAGCATATTTTAGTTTTTGCACCCATGACACGATATTTCCTATTAGGCAGTTATGGTTTTAGCAATGGAACTTTGATGTGCCTTTCAATCCTATTATGAAGTGGCTAATTCTTTCTATTTAAGATATAGTAATTTAAGTCACAGTCATGTAATGTGGATTTTGGACTCTACTTTCCCATGTCCCACTCTGTAAAATTGAGATAATAGTCTTCCACAGAGGTGGCATAAAGATAATTACATTATTGATTGTGAAGCTACCCCACCTTTGGAATGGGCATTTATGAATATCTGAAATGGATTTAAAAGTTGTGTGGTAAACTCCAAACTTTTCACTGGAGTTTTGTGTGCCTTGTATGTGAGAAGAGTTCGGAGACTGCAAATGGTAACCTTGACTCTGTATACTAGGGAATTGCTGGTACTGCTATGTATGTAGTTGCAAAACAGGAATACATCAAATAACCTTATGATTGTGCCTAAACACAAAGAGTCCTTAGTTTCTTTGTAGTGCAAGAGTGGAACAAGCTTGCAGCAGTTTTGGGGACAGCATCTTGGGAAAAGCAGAAGTATGAGAGCTGTTTGCTGCCAGGCTGAAGTTATTCAAACACAGCTGTCTTTGCTGGAGTTCTGAAAGGAGTGTTACACCTGCGAATTGTAAAATTCACTGCTGATGTTGCCATCAAGACACCTGCTCAGGCATACAAATAATTGTGAATAGATCAACCTTGGGAATTTAGTATTCTCTGCTGTTATCCACTTATTTCTTTCCCAATTAATTAATTGCAGCACCTGGAATAAATTCTTTCCCAGCCACTGGTAAATTACAGCAATATCTCTTTCCCCAGAGTTTTGTACTTTTATATGTACGTACTGTGTTCAACATATTTTTATTTTTTTTATACTGTGATTACGATTTCAACACAACCTACTAGGTACTCTTTGCCACAAAAAAATAAATAATTCAATATTTTTTGCAACCTGAAGGAACATGGTAAAAACTCCAGGAAGAAGTACGAGTCTAACAGTTTGAGGGCTTTTCACTAGTTAATGTCAAACACTACCAGAGATATTCTCTTCCTGTACTTATGTCTAACTCTCATCTTTTGCTGTAGACAATCTAAAATGGTTTACAGAGACAACTGCTTGACTTTATCACAGTAATCCTTTAAGGATTACAACTGGGATAGACTATTGCTTTTTTTATCTGGAAGACACTGGATATCATAGTACTATGAGAACAAACTATTGCAGAAATCGGAGTTCTTCCCTGAGGCTGATATTCCTCAGGATATTTGTGTATACTGGCAGGTCTTATTTACATTCTGCTTTCATACAGGTGATTTTTTTTTAAATCTAGAATTCTCTGTTGATGTGATAAACCTTATACTTAGCTTCATAGTTATTTGTTTTAATTTGAAATTATTCTTACTCCAATGTTCATTTGAAACACAGATCATACTCAGGTGAGTTTCTTAAAGATGGATCATTTTTAATACTATCAATTCAGACCTATAATAGTGTAAGCAAGCAATGTTAAATTATAGCTCAGTAAGGCAGGGTATTTTGTGCTCTTGCACAAAAAGCTCTTAAGTTCAGTAGTTAGTACTGTTTCACAGAGCCTTTTTTTCCCCTGTTCTTTCCTGCTTGCTTTCATTAAACTGAAGTAACAACATCTTTGTGTTGAGAATTACCTGTAAGTAAAAGCGGAGAGGGAATTCTGAAAGTGACTGCTTTTAGAAAGATGTCAGATATACAGGATTTTCAGACTATGCTGAGTGCCTGCCTTCTAGAAACCACCCTTTAGGTGATTTCAGACTGGGAACTGAAAATCACTAGCAGTGCTTGAAACTGTAGGCATGGTAATGTAAAATAATGTTTTATTTCATTTGGACCTGAATGCTGTCAGGAGCAAGTTGCTGACATTTGCTTGCTGCTGTTTTCTGGCTCTGTCTGACATGGGGGCAGCTCTTGGTCTCTTCTCACAGAAGCCACCTTTGCAGGTCCCCACCATCATAACCTTGCCACATAAACGCAGTACAAATATTAATTAATAACTTACACTGAGCAGTATGAGTCTTTTCCCTATCTGCTTTCTATCGTGATGCTTTCCTTGAGGAGCACTAAAAGTGAACTGCCAAATACCTGTGTGACCTGATGTTTGATATCCACGCTTTAAAACAGAAAGTTTTTCGAAATATATTTGTCTTGCGTTTTCCTGGTTCACAGAAACTGTTTAATAATTCCTATAAATTAGTTGTGTCACTGGAAAATATGTGAAGAGAAAGGAACTGTTTTGATTAAACACCAAACCTCCTGTACCCTTAGTAAGATATACCTAGTTAAATTTAAGATGCAGGTTTTCCTTTGGTTATAATAATGCCATTTTAAGAATGTGATTGTATTTAACTTAGGTTTGACTTAAAAACTCATAACAATCAAATTTCCTAACTTGGTGATGTAATGATACATAATAGCTTCTTGGGTCATGCTTTGTCTTATGTGTTACAGATTTCATAAAACAAATTAAATTTTTAGCTAGGAAAGTAGATACATTTAATGATTTTCAGTGTTCATTAAAAATATTTTGTAGCAGAAGGAAGAAATTATATGAAGTTTTGAAACGTTTATTAAAGAAAAGTTTATTAAAGTAAACCAACAATGAAATTTTGAAAAATAATGTACTACTTCCTGTTAAAATCAAAGTGCTTTAAATCAAAGAGTATGTTCTTAATATTGCAGTCACGCATAAGCACCTATTAGAAAAACAGCACATTATTACCAATTACTCAGGAATAATAGAAGCTTTACAAAGCTTTTAAGTACGGTAGCAGAAAGTTTCATCAACTATGACAGTTAGAGATTGCTAAAAATACTTGCAAATTGGAAAATGAAGGTCACACCAGATATTTCACTGATAGTTTTGGAGACTTACAATAGACATGCTTCTTTCAAGTAATGTTTTTATAGCATATGCATCAATTCCTGCTCCAGTTAGGAGTGATAACCTTTATTTGATTTGTTGTGTCTATTAGAGAGGATATGCTCTTTCACTGAATATTGACATGGATGCCCATGCAGTTGCACTGCAGCATGAAGCGGTCCTTTGCAGTGCTGCAGACAGCTCATACCATGACAGTTTGGCATGTGCTTTCTTTTATTGATTAGTACTATTCCCTGGGATTTACTTCATCACTCCAATGAGCTTGCTGAACAGATGCTTATAAATCTCTGAAGCCTGCTCTGACAGTAGAGAATTGCTGAGAATTATCTTTTTCATTGTTCATTAGAGATTTTAATTCTTTATTATGGGAGATATGGTCAAGTCTTATTCTTACATGAAGCCCCTTGTTTATTTTCAGTTTAGGAATGCCAAAACTTGAATTTTCCTTTGCATATATTGTCACAGCATCTTTATAATATAAAGCTTTATGTTTATATACGTTTCTCTGAAACTCTGATGTGAAGAACAGCTTTGAGGTGTGGAGAAAAGAAACACTTCCTTTTTTATTTCATCACCTTTGTGTCTAAACCTTCCAGCAGAAGTTATTGCAGTTTAGGTGCCGACTTATACATCATGCAACTGCTGTTTGACCAAGGGATGAATAATAAGTATGGCATTTGTACTCAGGTCTTCTGTTTGGCACAGAGTGAGAGTTACCAGTAGCAGCACAGAACTGCTTACAAAGCAAGCCAGTCATCCTTTTATAATTTTGAATTTTGGCTAAGAATACGTTGATAAAGTACTTCATTTGACTCTAGTAGCAAAAAAATTGTTTAAACCAAAGACTCTTTATTGCCCAAGAATTCTGGATTTCTTGAAATGTGTAAAGGACCCTAAGAAATTATGCTTGTTTGGCTCATGTTTTAGGTATGACTGTCAAAATATTTGCAGGCCCCTGAATAGTTCTACTCTACAGGCTATATCCTCTTCTGGTGACAGCATATGACTAAACGACGACTTTTAATTGCTGTTATGGGATCTCCATAAATCGCAGTGATGAATGACAGTAAACATATTCTCCACAGAAATTCTAAACATACCATAACTTACTATTGATGATGACAGCAACAGCAAAAAATGTAAGACTAATTGAAAGTAAGATTTCCCAGGACTCAGCATCACTTACTCTACGCAGCTTTCCATGAGAAAGGACAAGATCACAATATTTTTTTGGTCAGAGTTCTCCACTCATTTTAAGTGAAAGCTCCAGAGGTAAGCATGTGGAAGAAACTATACATTTAAAAATGGAGTTGGGAGCTTGACAAGTAAATACGGAATAGCTTAACCAGATACCCTGATTACTAACTTGCTTTAAATGTTGTCAGTCACCACCCTATGCTATTCCTACTAACGGATAGTTTTGCTGGTGCTGTGCAGGAGAGCATCAAAAGCGCCACATACCTCTGCCTCAAGGAGGGTTCTCACACCGTAAGAAAATGAAAGCAATACAGCTTTGAAAACAAAGTTGAAGAGAGGAAAAAATAGTTACCTGGAATATTGCAGCGTATGAGTTCATTTAGAATCTTTTCCAGTACGCTCTCAAAAATAGATTTCAATGCCCTTAGCTCCTTCTAAAGCAACATCATAACAGGTAATGCGACCAGGCTATTTTACTTAAAATACTATTAAATAGGAAGTATCATCTGGCTTTAGTAACCTGCCTCTTAGTTCATGGATTTTTGCCAATTAGTAAGAAATGAAGTTAATTAAAAACATTTCTATATTGATAAGTAAGGTTTTTTGTTTTTTGCTTTTTTTTGTGCAAAGTTAATGCTTTCAGATATTTTTTTAGACCTCCACAGAAGCCAAATACAGTACACGTGAAATAAAATTGTATTCTTCCTCAATATGAAGAAAACACAACTTGTAAAATCATCAGACTTTGAAACTATGTGATTCTTCATGCAACACTGTCTTTTTAATGACTAACATGTACAAGAACATAATTTTCAAGAAGCAGCTACAGAAAACAATCCTCCCCATCAGATATCATAATGTATTATAAGCTTTGGAAAAACCCTTGTAGTAGTTATAAAGTACAACTGATAAAATTATTTTGCAGGTTTGCACATTTTGTAGATTTGATGAAAGGCTCTGCTAGGTAAGCTAAATCCTCCTGGGGTGGTTGCAGAGGTTACTGTACCTAGAGTAGCAGAAGCAGCTGTGTCTTAGAGTTAACACACTGTATAATACCCTAATCTACTAAGCTTTATGTTTTAGGTTTACTTCCTTGGATGTTCAACAAAACACCTAATTCTTCTTACAGATTTTTGTCTGTTTGCTAAGTCTTTACAGTTGTCAATACTTTGCAAATACTGATATGCACATGTGACTTGTGCTCTCTCTAATTGTGGGTCATATTGTAGGACTGTTTATCTGGGGATTTATTCAGCAACGGTACTGGAACTTGTTACTTTAGCAGAAGAGCAAATGAAACTGTAGTATAAGCCTGGTGGAAAACCAAAGGGTTTCTAGTTTTGCTCAAAGCTACTGTTCAAACTACTCAATAGGCTTCTAGGTGTAAGACCATGGATACCATGTGTTTATAATCACTAATGAGTGATGCCTGCAGTCCTTTAGGTCTATATTTTTAAAGGGTTTGCTTAAAGTTAACTGTTTCACTTTTAAGACAACCCCTTGAGTATTCCTTGTGAATGTATAGGGGTCATTTTGGAGATCAAGACTTTATTCCTTCAGTTTTAATTAGTTCTGCAACATCAAAGCAGGAAGAGCAGCTGGGCAAAACAGAGATCTGCTGGGTAAACAACTTAACGGCTAGTAAAGTGGCAAAAGAAATTATTACCATAGAAATAAATTCATGCTAGCATGAAATAATCTTACAAGACCAGCCCCATAAGATATGTTTTAAATTCAGTGAAAATTTTTGTTGAGAATATTTAGGAATGTGACAAACTGTCTACCAGAAATAAAGCAACTCTGTGCCTTATCTAGTAAAGGCAGTCCTTGCAGGACTGTCACGCTGTTTCCACTACTTAAGAGCAAATTCTCCTGTCTCAGCCTAATTCTAGGAGCAATCATAACAGGTACCAGGTAGAACACAGAGAATGGATCCTTTGAAATCTTGTATAGGAATATAATGCTCCTCATGATTTTTTTCTATTGGCTACCATATAAGCACCGCTCAGGGAGTACTTGTAACTTTCTGTGATCAGAGCAAGCTGTTGCACTGTGTTTGTTTAAAGAGACTTTCTTCTTTACCGATCCATTTCTTTTGGTGCTGATGTTAATACTACAGTTACTGAGAAATCATTCCACATGGCTGACTTCTAGCATGTTCTGAAAACAACTGCCTTTTGACCGTGGATTTTTTCTGAGCTCTTAATTTACCGTTCTTCGGTTTCTGAACCTTTTGAGAGCTGTTTGATTTTTGAGATCCAAATTGTTTCACTGTGGCTTCTGTCAAGCATGGTAGCTTTCCTAATCATTACAAAGTTTATTTTGACTGTTATTATGCTTTAAGCTGACATTTTTTTCCAAACTATTTATCACAGCCCCAAATTTTGTATTCTTTTAATAGTGGTAGGCCTATTACTATGGATAGACAGCTAGGATGTTTTTTTTGTTACTTGCATCACTTCACACTTGCATTCATTTTCATCTACCAGTTTATAATCCAGTCAGTTTCATAAAGTCTTTTGCAGTTCTTTGCAGTCATCCTTCAACTCTTCTTTTTTGAACAATGTAATTTCATCAGCAACTTCATTGTTTTTTTCCTTTTGCAGACCATTTATGTATTTGTAGTGTTGAACGTCATGTAACCCAGCACACATGAAACCCTCTTCAAAGCCTTTCTCTGCTATGGAAATTTACCGTATCCAGTCTTTCAACAAGTTGTGTAGGATCGTCCTTTTATCCCATGACTACTTACCTTGTTTAAGAAGCTTTGGCAAGTAATCTTCTTGAAATCCTTGTAGCTGACAGTGTCAGTCAGATCTCCCTTATCCTTGAACTTGTTAACTGTTGTAAATGCTGCTTCCCAAGCCTAATGGTGAAAATCTAGTCTGACTATCTGATATCATACTGAACAATGGGGGTTTTTATGTGTTTTGGGGTTGATTTGGGGTTTTTTTGTGGGTGTTTTTTTTTTTATCCTCTTCTTGTAGATTCTGCTACCTTTCCAGTGCAGGTGGCAATCTCACAGGCTTTTCATTTTCTGGGGTTTTATATGGAAGCCTTTTAAAAAAATTAATTCCACTTTTTGCCAAACAGATTGCATACAATTAAAACTTATCTGTTGTCATGGTTTGGGCCAGACAGGCCACTGAAATGAATGACACATACTCTCTCCTACTTCTCCATTCGGGGAGAGAAGGATGAGAGAGAAAGAAATTTACGAGTTTAAAAGAAAATAATGTACTTTAATGAAATATTATTGGTAAAATAGTAAAAAGAAAATATGATAATATCAAAAAAGAAAATAATGAAATATACACAAAACCAGTATCAAGATCCAAGGATGATGATCATGTCACTGGCAGACACTGGGAAAGTCCCAGACTGAGCTTGGCAAGGGATGGGAACTGGATGCCTGCTCTGGATTCAGGAGCGTGCAGATTGGGAGAAAAGGCAGACGAACAGAGTCCTCCTTGGGTGTCAGCTATTGAAGAAAGAGGGCTGGCCCTTGGATCCCTCAGCTTTTATAAGGAGCATGAGGCAGATGGGATGGAATGTCCTGCTGGTCAGGTTTGGGTCACCTGTCCTGTCCACTCCTCCCCGCAGCAGGCTGTGCTTTTCTGCTTCTGACCCTCCAACGGGCAAGTAACAAAGTGAGCTGACCTCGGTTGTTATAGCAATGAGTATAAGCAGGAGGCTCTCTGCATACCATTCCTTGGTATTAACTACAAATATCGGGCCTTCTCTCTGCTGGAAGTGGATACTGTCTGAAAAATATACCATTAATTTCAGAGAGTTCAGTTAGAAGAGGTCTAGCTGAAAAGGAAATTTATGAAAAGAAAATTGGTTCTGTTTTACCTCAAATCAGGACATCTGTGTGAACACCTGGCTACCTGGGTTTGGCAGGTACTGTTTTGGCAGCATGAAGCTCAGCATGTCAAGCACTGGTAGTACTGGGATAAGCACTGACATAGTTACACTGTTACAGGAATCACCTTTGTGCTTTTGAAACTGGCTCATATATACTGATGAATGAATTGTGGTTGCAGCTTGACCACAATGTAGAAATACCTGGGAGATTCCCTGAAGTGGAGATTTGAACTTTATCTTCAAGTCTTTAGAGAAATACTCCAGCTACAAGGCAAATGTCAGGGAGAAACAATTCCTCATGCTGTTTTGTGGGGCACACCTGGTTTACAAGTATTTGAAGGATGTTTAGAATCACATCTAGATAATCTGATGATAAAGCAATGCTTTTTGATAATACTGATTAAGGATTTCAGGTAACTTTTCTGTTTATCATATGTGAGTTCAGAAAGGGAGTAATACCTTAGTTGGAATCTAAACAACAAAAGAGTTGTTCTTTCAGTATTGGGCACCAGCTGAAAATGTTGATTTGTTTGTTTGTTTACATAGTAGATGGGTTAAGCTCTTAGATTTATTTTCAAAAGGTATGAAGTATATTCCTACTTTTAGAGTATCATGAAAATACATTTAAAATTCACACTATTTGTATAAAGGAAGCTACGTAGATGCCAAAGAAGGATTAATTAGATATTTGTTTGCAGGATGGTCGCTATTTCATCAACAACATGAAAAACATGCCTATATGATGTACATTAGATTTTTTTTTTTCCTTCTGTTTGGTAGTCATATATAATTGTTCAGTAAGCCCAATATTGATTATCTATGCTGCAAGTCTTCCTTTGAATGACAAAGTAGAGAGCTGGGGAAGCTGAGAAGACAGGCTGGTCTGACAATCAGCAGAGAACAAAATATTTTTATCTGAAATGCCCCACGTACTCTTGTGAATGTCAGTGTGGAAGAACTTGATCTTTGTATTTCATTCATGAGACAGAACACCCTTAGCATATCAAATGAAACAATTGGATTTGCTTCTAGATAAAAGGAAAAAGTTGGTGAAGATGCTAAACAGCAAGTCACGGTTTTGTATAAGCTGATTATCAGTAAAGTGCACTTCTTCTGTTCTCTTTACATGTGTTAGTCTTGCTGAAAGATAACATAATACTTTATTTTCTCATATTATCTTAGGCTAGTGAAAACCCGGATTTTGGTAGCTCAAAACTTCTACCATCCAAAGACTAGAAAACATCTATAAAAAATAAAAGTATAACTTCCTGCATGATCAGTATGACAAGTTTTTTGTTATGAAATAAGCGACCACTTAAAAGGTGACATTGTGCTTATTGGCACACAACAAACACCTTCTTAGGGTGTGATGCACGTTATGCTGGGATCTTATCCATCAAGGTTTCTTGTCTGCTCTGAATAAGCATGACCTGAGGTGATCTCCAACTAGATTAACTAATGAGGTTAAAGCAGGCAGTGATGAAAACATGACTGTGGAAAGGAGGCAACAAAGTAAACATAATGTAAATAGAATCTTTTCATCAGCATATAACTCAGTTCAGGTCCTCTGGTTAAAAGAAAATGAAGCTGTTTATGTGACTGTATAGTCACTAGACCTGAAGGAACTTTTAAACTTCTTATGAATCATCTCTGATGTCACATCCACAGACATAAAAACTAAAATATGAAACTGTTGTTTCTGCAGTGGTTAGAACTGAGATGAATTAAAGATACAACTGTCTTGATTTAAGATAACTAGGTTAAACTATACATATGTATTAGCTGTTGTGTTACAGAAATAGTAGGGAAGTAAAGAGGGTTTAATGCTGAGAGCTTATTCACTTAGATTAAAGATAGGAAAGTGCGTAGAGGGGAGAAAAAAAAGGACTAAACTTCAAAGCTCATAGGACAAAAAGAGTTCCCTAATTAACTTTCCTGTTTTTCATTTAAATGTGAGTATACAGGAAGAGGAGGTTTTAGGAAGAGATACAATCACAATACTATGGAGTCAGTATAGATCTTCACTTAGAGGAGTTCACTGTCTTCTCTGGGGAGAAAATGCAGTTTTAACATGCTACAGTGGAAGTTTAGGGCTGAAGATTTTAACACTAGCAATATGGCTAGGGTGTTTATGAATATATTTTTTCTTAATTTCAAAGATAATAATACTGTATTTCCTTTTACCTCTTTCTGCAGCTCCGCTGTTGCGGGTTTCTTTGTCAGTAATTTTCAGGGATTTTCAATTTCCACTATGCATTTCTTATATCTTATTATTCACTTTACTACCCTTTGATATCAGTCAACTCTTTGAGTCTAGCAGCACACACCAAAGGTAAACTCTGAGAAAAAGCTGGGATTCAGATTTGGTTTAAGTAATAATTCAGTCTTAGTGAAGCGTAGTTATTAATTCTGTCTTTATATACTTTGCATGAATTGAGTTAAGAACGTAATTATGATCATGCCTCCTGTGAGTATACTGGTAGATTTTAAGCAACTTTAGGAAAAATGTAGAGGACATAGGTTTCAGCTTGAAGAATATGCTCTTTGTGGAGAACTTTGAAAAGTTTTGCACAAATACTTACTTGTGGGGAAATGAGATATAAATAGAATGGAGCTTTTATTGTTGACAATATTATTCCTAGTTCTGAGAGAAAATCCTCTGTTAGAATATACTTGTTCTTGAGAAAGGTGCCATTAGTGAGTCACACAGCCCTTTCTGCCTCTCTCTAGAAGTAATGCACTTCAGTGATTGGAGTGGGGGTGTTGAGGAGAGATGGGGACAAGCAGGAAGCAAGGTTTTTCTTCATATGCATTAGTTGCCAAGTAAAAAAAAAAAAGGTGTTTTACGTAATGATTGAATAAACAGAACATTAAATTAATGGTGTCTGAAGTGCAAAACAATTGTTTGAAACTTAACGGTTTTGGTACTATTTTTCTTTAAGAAATACTATTATTTTTAACCTTAATTAGTTCAACAATTCTACTACTAGTTGTTTGTAAAGTATAGACATATTTTACCCATTTCTGATCTTGTAGAAAGACTCATACAACCCCTTTTTTGACCACCTATTCATATCCAGTATTTTGTTCACACAGGTCTTAAATTCTCTGATAGCTGATTTTCATTGTATTATTATATACACTTGCAATACTAGTTGATCTAACTATGTTTTTGTTGTGCTTTTTTTTTTTTAAAAAAAAACCCCAAACCTCTTGATACGGATAGTGATGTTCATATGCCACAAAAACACATACTGTGGTGCAGTTCTTTGCCTGTTGATATCAAATAGGACTCGAAACGCCTTCTTGGATCATTAACTGCAGTTCCCTACTGACGTAAAGCATCAGATTACAATATCTTTCTTAATTATCTCTAAATTAATGTTTTGCCCTCTGTGAAATAATGAGACTTCTCTTACGTGTAGTGATAGACACCAGTCTGGACCTCTGTCATCTTTTGTTTTTCACTTTGACAGTGACTTCCATTTTCCAAGGAGAGGGTCTTTGTGAGCTTTTATAGGTAATCATACCGAGATATTCACAGTAAAAACGTGGATTCGGCAATGCTGCTTTGTTCATCCTAAGCTGCACTGTGCTATAAAGGATAAGATATCTCCAAAGGGTTTTATCACTAAAACCTTGAAGGATGTTTGGCAGATCAAATGATGTTACACACTTTTCAATTAAACAGTCCTGCTTAAGTTATGTGATAAGTAGCATGGGCAAATTACTCTTGAGTATTTCTGCTCAGTGAAGCCTTGAACACCTCCTGGTTTTCCTCCCATTGTGACGTTATCATATCACATTTACCACCTGGGGAAACTTGAAGACCAAAACTAGAACTTTAATAGGATTTTGGGTTTGGCATTTGCATTTAATTAAAATACTCAGATGAAGCCCAAGAGTTCTTCTGTATGAAGGCATTTCCATGCTTCAGTGGAATAAATCTTCCTTAGAAACACATGTTCTATGGTGTAGCTATTTACATCCTCTGGGGTTTGTAATGCTGCTTTACTATCCTGCATCCTGCTTTGAGGTCAAAGAAAATGCCCACTTCATAGTGGCTGCAGGCAACACTAAAGATTATCTGTCTTCAAAAGGTGCTTTGTGTCCAAAAGACTTTAGCTAGCAAGATTATGGGAGCAGTTGTATGCAAGTTTATGCAGAAAAGCTGGAGAAAGGGAAAACTTGATCTTTTTTCTATAGTAATTTAGAAAATACTTTGTTAACAGAGAACCAAGGCTGAAGAAATCTGAAAGATGTAACTGAACTGATTAGCAGACAATTGTATGTTTTGCTTGCCACACAGCTGCTGCAGTATCAAATTTTATATGACCACTTCAGTAAGACCCTTTGTCCTTCAATGTCTTAATTTTCTTACCTGATGAAGTAGGATAATCAAGTCTCTTTGTATTTTTAAGTATTCTATATTTTAGTGCTGGGAAGCACTTGAATTACTTCCAAATAGTAGTAACAGGAAAAAACAGAATATGTGGAGTATGAAAGAACATAAAGACAAAAACTGATGTCAGTATTTGTGTTCCAACACTATTTTAAAGACATTTTAAAAATGATATCTCAAGTGAAAAATTCAAGTTAAGAAGCAGAATGTTACTGCCTCTCTTTTTTTCCTCTTCCATTCCCAATACATTTCTTCTGACTGGTAGCTTGCTATTACACTTCTTTTTTTTTTTTTTTTTTTTTTTTTTCTTTTTAATTCATTAGGGGAATAGACTGAGTTTTATATATCCCAGTGGATATTTAATTGCATAGTTGCTCTGCTATTCCCCCCCTCTCCACCCCTCCCCTGCCACAAATAACTAATTGAACCTCTTCGTGTTTCTTTTTATCTGAAGTTTTTAAAAAAATGTATGTTCATTATGTAGTTTGTTAGAACTGTACACTCAGCTGACTGCAAATTTCATAAATGTCAGGGTGTATTTTCCATGTATTGTATTTGTGTTTTGTGTGCATGGTTCAATTTAAATTCCTACTGTTGTTCAAGGCCATTATTTTTATGGTACCCAACTCATTACATACATGCTTAGTGATTGTCCACCTCCCCTCCCCCATATTTTCATTATCCTGAAATTTTACCTCCTCTATTTTTTACACAGCTTCTCTCTGCTAAATGTAATATCAATAAGGTGGACTTGTGTCCACTTGTGAGAGTAAACAGATATACTGACATGGGAAAGCATCTCAAGGCTTGTAATGGAAGGGAAAAAAATAGATGAACAACAAAAGTTAGAATTTAAAGAAATTGAAGAAAATCATGAGAGACACAAATCTGTCAGTGCAAAATGATTTAGAAATGTAGGATCATGTTACAGGTGGCAGCCTTCTGTTTCTCTATTTCACCTCTTTCCTCAGTTGCCTCAAAATGTGGGCTAGTTAAAAAGTTACTTAGAGCCCCTGTCAAGCTTTAAATTCTGAGAAGACTTCTGGTCCAATATCTTTCTTTCTTTCCTATTGAAAATGGTATATTTAAGAAAAAATTCCCTGGGAAATGATTTCATGGGAGCAACTACTTTTGCTTTCAGTTTGTACTCATTTTTGATGAGAGTGTTTAACTGGAAACTAACTACTTCATATTTTCAGTATTAAATCAAATGTGACCTATGAGACCATGGTTCAATTTAAATTCCTACTGTTGTTCAAGGCCATTATTTTTATGGTACCCAACTCATTACATACATGCTTAGTGATTGTCCACCTCCCCTCCCCCATATTTTCATTATCCTGAAATTTTACCTCCTCTATTTTTTACACAGCTTCTCTCTGCTAAATGTAATATCAATAAGGTGGACTTGTGTCCACTTGTGAGAGTAAACAGATATACTGACATGGGAAAGCATCTCAAGGCTTGTAATGGAAGGGAAAAAAATAGATGAACAACAAAAGTTAGAATTTAAAGAAATTGAAGAAAATCATGAGAGACACAAATCTGTCAGTGCAAAATGATTTAGAAATGTAGGATCATGTTACAGGTGGCAGCCTTCTGTTTCTCTATTTCACCTCTTTCCTCAGTTGCCTCAAAATGTGGGCTAGTTAAAAAGTTACTTAGAGCCCCTGTCAAGCTTTAAATTCTGAGAAGACTTCTGGTCCAATATCTTTCTTTCTTTCCTATTGAAAATGGTATATTTAAGAAAAAATTCCCTGGGAAATGATTTCATGGGAAAAAATTACTAATAACAAGGCAGTCTAGAACTATAGATTGCATCTAGTCACCTGGTATACAAGAAAACATCTAGTACATACGTATAGTGTTTCCTGACAATCCTGGTTGTCTATAAAGAATGTTTCTGGATGACCTGAAAATTGAAAGTCATCAAATACTTTCTAAAATCACATAAAAGACTTCAGGATTTTTTTTTTCCTACTGGAGGCCTTAAGTCACAAAGAAAGAAGATGATGAGTTGTTTCTTGATTGTATTTACAGCTTGCGCATGTGCTTATTTCCTATTTTTTTTTTTTTGCTTTTCCATCTTTTTTCTCATTTATCACTTCATCTGTGACCACACTGGCTTGAATGGTGCTACACAACACTGTGATGTTCATTATCTTAACAAAGGCAACCTAGATTTAAAACATTTATTTAAATTAATGAAACAGAGAAATGATCGTGTTCTTTACTGTAAGTTAATGTTCTTATGCTTTCTTCAGACAATTCAGGTGATTTACGTTTGGTGAAACTCTGGGTCTGAAGTTTTTTAAATTTTTTTTAGCCTGAGCCTCAGTGCTTTTTTCACTTAAATGTAGTAGATGTGAAAAGCAGCATATTATCTTATCTAAAGTCGGTGCACTGTTTGAGTAGTTGCAAGAATTTTGAATGCAAATCCCCTACCCATCAGCATCTGATAGCCAGATAGACCAAAGCTGTGGGAGGAGGGGAATAAAACTCTTAAATACAATAAAGTCAGTTGGAAGTGGAGAATTTTGGACAGGCAAGAGCAAAAAGTAATAATTTTTTTGAGAACAAGAACTGCCTCTTTTACACAGAAATAATTACCACACATGCTGATTTGTTGTTTGATGTTATTTCTTTAAAAAAAAAAATTTAAATTAAAAAAGTTATTTATAACAGCATATAGATAAATAGCAACATAAAAAATAGAGTGACGTTCTAAGTTTTACCCAAGTGTCCTCAACTATTCACAGCAGCCCATCTCCATGCTGTAGATTTGTTGTTTGTTACGTAGCGTTCTCTTTGCTGCTATAAACAGAGGTGTTTTATTCATGAATATGGATCTTATTGGTCAAACATACCACATGCAGTTACTGCTCCAAAGAGAT
Organism: Calidris pugnax; assembly: GCF_001431845.1. Lineage (NCBI taxonomy): Eukaryota > Metazoa > Chordata > Aves > Charadriiformes > Scolopacidae > Calidris > Calidris pugnax. The sequence goes on from NW_015090774.1 coordinate 3,536,861, forward strand.
TACCATTGACATATAAAATAAGAAATAGTTTATAGGTATAGACAACAGGACTATGGGGAAATGATGACATACATTATTCAATATCATAGTCAGTGCTCTGTGTACCAACAGCTTACTATAGTACATTTAGGCAAGTGAATATTTCAATGAAAATGAGGTCTTAAAATTCTTAAGTCCCTGTGCTGTATACTGCAAGTTCATCCCTATAGCCTCTTTCAGAACCGAACAGGCCTGTTAGAATCATCTGGATGAAATTCTTTCTCGTTTCTAGTAAGATTTAAAGAAATAATCATGTTCCACTTGTTGCAAAAAGCACTGCTCAGAAAGCTAAAAATAGCCTTTTGTGGATTTTTCTTCACAAACCAGGAAATGTTGCTTGGAAGAACTGCTGCTATTTGGCACTGAAATGTTCTTTACTGAAGTTCTTTTGGGTGGTTACAAAACCCCTTCTGTGATTGCAAAGATGTTACCCTGCACAGATCCAAAAGAAAACCCACAAGGCTTTAACTTGTTTTGCTCAAACATATTGTTTAAACATTAGTAGATATTTCTGAATCAGGTGTGGGTTGGGTTGTTTGTTTTTTGTTTTGGGTTTTTTTTAGGGGGGTGAGCGGTGGGAGAGGGCTGTTTTCTTTTTTTAAAAAGTGTTTAGAGAAGGGAAATGGCATTCTGACACTGATCTTAGCATTACATTGCACATTCTCACATTCAGTGAGAACACATTCCTAAAGGAAGTAAATCTTCAATGTCCCTTAATCAGGGGAGCAGGCGGTTGGGGTATCTTTCAGAAGGAAAATATATGCTGAAATAAAATCTTCATATTTCTTTGAGAAATGGAGATACTCACTTAAGCAGTATTCCTGTAGCATGTGTCAGCTATGGAAAGAAAATTTACAACTTCTCTCTGGAATCTTCAACAAGATATCACTACTATTAAATAACAAATAGAAAAATGCAGGCTCAAATCTACTTGATTCTGTTGCAGTAAAGCGGATTTAAAAAAAGAAATACAAGATAGTAGAACTCCTTTGTGCAGTGGGTGTTAACACTCAAATCCCATGAAATTGCAAGCACTGTGGAAATGACAAATTTCTAAAATTTGACCCCATACAATACTCCAGAAAATCTGAGATGAGCAGCAGATTTTATTGCCTCTGTATGTTATCATTGATAATCCTGGGATATTCCTTAGATGTGACAAAAAAGTTTAATGTTGTGAATATTTTCTGAGACAGTGATTAATAATGAAATCTTCTCCCTGCCCTTCTAGGGGAAGGGAGAACTGTGCGAGCAGCTGCGTGGTCCTAGCTGCGAGCTGTGGTTGAATCACAACAGTAGATTATAATTTTGTTCTATGCTGGAGAATTGTTGGGAATCGAAGAGCTTTGATATACAGGACGAGCACTTCATTGATGCATGTAGAGTATTAATTTTGCAAATCCTCTGAGTAGTCAGTGACAATGGGCCCCACCCATTGTGGGAAGATACAGAATTGCTTTATGATGTAAAAAGATTGATTCCATTTAGGCAACAGGGGCTGAGATTGCACTGCTAAATTTTACAGTGGAGTTACTGCAGGATCTCCTTTACTTTCATTTTGCGGTGGAAATATTTTTTCTGCTCCTTCATAGAATGACTCTAATACCATCCTATTGGTTTTGGTGATAACTTTGTGTAAGATGCTCACTATCCTGTCTTTCTTTAGTAAAAGGAAGTGGACAGCTGGTGCTTCCATAGGAGCAGATTAGTCCTGGTCCTTCCCTATAAGGTTTACCAGTGCTGAGCCTTCCCTGCCAATGCCTAGCACACCTTCATCCCATTTGTTCCCTGTGATAGCAGCACAGGATTCAGCTCATGAAACGTAGTGATCTTGGAGAGAGAACCAGATTTCTAACCATGAAAAACTTTATAGCACTTAGTGATACCAGAAAAAATAGATGAAGGAGCAGGTAAGCTCCAGGTCCCTTTACTAAGTCTCTCCCATTACCCAAACACTGTAAAAAAACTAATCCCCTCTTCAAAAGGCTGCTGTCCATGGAGTGGTGAAATGTTAAAAAAAAATAATATTTTTTTTTTTTTAAGAAAAACAACAAATTATTTTTCTGTTCTTTTCTAGTCAGTAAATGATTAGCTTGTATTGCTCTTTTGAAGAACAATCTACCTCAGATTGCACAGAATGCTGAAGAACAGAGAACCCTAGTGTGATGCAAATTGACCAAACAGCTGCTGAATGTTGAATTCTAACAATACTTTAAACAGATGCTTTCTTCTGGGAGATTAATATTAAAAACTGCAAGTAGAATAAAACTTGACAAGACTTGACTATTGAAAATTTTTAGGCATTTTGAGATTATTTAGAAATACTGAATAACTTGTAATTTTTTAAAGGCATATACTCAAAATTCATGATGGTTTTCAAAATAATGCAAGACTATTGTGACTTTTGTCACTAGGGGACATGTAAAGGACATTCTTAAATAATAGGGGGGTTTTCTTGACAATTTTCCAGGAACATAAAAAGTTGATAATTTTATTATTGAGATTTAATTATTAGCTTATTAGTTTACTTATGTTGATGGGAGTATGAAGAGGGAAACTAATAGTAGGTGCTTAAAGATAGAGATAGCAAAGCTAAGTGACACAGCAATAGTTCCCAATAACTGGTTGCTGAAAGATTCAGGCATTCGGGGTGGCAGCAAAGGGAAGGGTTCCGTAAAGATATTTTTTTCACAGAATATTACAGAAAGCTTTGAACATCGACTATGAGTGGAAATGACCTGTCTATTGCCTCAATAGTTAAAATACTGTCATGATAATAGAATACACGTGGAAATAGTACATGTGGTTCACAATTGTAAGTGCTAAGGCAGTGTAATATAAGAGAAACTATGAGATATAATGAATATTCAATGCATACTGGCTGTAAACTTACAGCTAAGTCAAAAGTAACTTTACATTTAAAATAATATAAAATTGTCCGGTAAAAAATTGTCCAGTTCTTAGGACTGAAAGCTGTGCATTAATAATTACTCAAAAAGTAGGAATGGCTATAGTAGACTTGCACAGAAGCTGGCCTTGGAAATTTCTATACAGTTTTTTTGTATATTTAAATCATAACTGCTTCATTTGAAATATCCTGTATTAAAAGAAAGATTTTGAAATATTTGGTTTAAACAATAAAATTTAGGGAAAAAAAAAACACCAAAGTTTTCATAATAGGGAGAAATCAGATTTTCAGACAGTTCCAGTTGACACAGTTGTAATTGTTTGTATACAGTGAGCTGAAAAACATCTGACAAAAGTTAAACATCATTAAGAATTAAGTATACTCTGAAGTGATTATAATCCCTCTTCCTTCAATGAACTCCCTAAATAGTAATGAATGGGGAGTTAATCAGAGGGTCTGCTAGCTGCTGATGTCAATTCTTTGTGGATTGATTTCATTTATAAAAGAATTTAAACAAAAATTGGGGGGGCTGAGAGGGAGGAGAGGAGCAACAGTGCTTAGAAGGAACTTCTCCAGGTTTAAACAACAAATCATCAGTATATTTGATACAAAGCTTAGTGGCAGGAAAAACATTGCTTATCTACTGGAAAAATAATGATGCAGAAATTTATGAAATAAAATATTGGACAGTTAAAGCTGGTTCTTAAACCATATCTAATAAAATCTTCGATGTCTGTGCAGGCCCTACAGCTTTTCATATTCATAGTTGTTTGAAATTCAGTTTAGATGTGTTTAGTTGGTAGAGAAGCGTAAAATTATACCTTAATGTTAAGGCATCTCTCTGTTCCCAGGGGTAGTGTGGACCTTTTAAATATATATTTTCATTAGAAGAAGAAATTTGTTAGTTAAATTGCTTGAAGTTCATATGGGGATGAAACTTTAAATGCTTTCAGATACAGGTATTTTAGTTACGCTAGTTCTTGAAACTGTCTAGTAAGACCAAATCTTTAGTCTTTCATTCTACTTATCTACACCACTGTTGATTTAATGATCTGGAAAGAGTACAAGGAACCATATAGAACCTGAAAAAAATTGAGAATTTTTCAGTAACAGGAGTTGCGGTAGTACTTCAGAGAGTTTCTCAGCCCTTCCTGATGTGATCTAGTAAGTAGGACATATCTAATGCGATTTTCAGTGTCCTGGACATAAATCTTGCTACCACAATGTTCTGTGGTAGAATAGCATTTCTGGTGGTATTTGCTTCTTTATAACATTGCAAGCCAGGCAAGGAAAGAGAAAGACTGTTTTCTTTGAGTGACAGTTCCCACAATGCCCAGTATTACTCTATTCAAGTAAAATATAAGCTCTTTTAAGGCTTCCATTAAACATCCTTCACAGACTAATCCCATTTGTTGTTTACTAATTACTTCTTTTTAGGACACTAGATTAAAGAACAGCTCTATCTGATTTTTTTACGATGGTCTGCATTTCTTCACTTTCCTCTATAACTCCTGTCCCATTCCTCTTTTACCATTCATCAGATCTGCTCTGTGCTGGCAGAAACCCAGTCAAATACAATGGCTATAAAAATATCTGTTAAACCCACCTTTAACAACACTAACAAAAAACCCAAGAAAGTTGGGGATGTTATGAACAAAAATGAATTGGTAATTTTAATTCATGGGCAGTTTATACCCTAAGGTAACTCTTAATTGCATTTTAATTCTTTGTAATTATGGATGGAGGGTTCCATTTTAAGCTTACATTCTGTGTAGAATAATTTGCTAAGCTGGTAACATGTAAATAGCTTAAATTCATGACTGTACTCTTGCCTTTCACACAAGTATGTAGGAGCTGGGTCTAAACAACAGTGAAATCACTCTGCTGGCCTCACTGGAATTCAGGTGAACATCTGGATTTGTAACTGGGATAGATTTCAACATATTTAATCTAAAAAATAGTTTTGCCGTCACTAATTTCTTTAGTAAGACATGAGCAAAGAAGTGCTTGGATTTTTCACTTTACGTAACATCACAGAGTCTTGCAGATTACACACAAGGACAAACTGGATCATGAAAGCTCTAAATTCTTTCTTTTTTTTTTGTTTGGTAGTTCTCGTAAACAACTGGTTGTTCTCACGGGAAAAATAAGCATCATTTTGTTCCCTAGTTCATCAGCAGAAAAAATGATGGTTAAAACATGGAGCTGAATTTTTCTTATTCCCTAAAGACCATAGGCCAGGATAGAATGGGAACTAAACATTCATACATTTATTTCAGTGCTTCATAAAATGAAAGAAGTGGCCTGTACGATAGAGTAGCTGTAATCATTACATGACTGCAAATGCTTTTTCTCTGCCTGGAGCATTCTAGTGTCCACTGACAGACTTCTTTAATCCTCTAGTTTGCTGACTTCTCTCTCAAATTCCCAGAGCAAAATCCATTCCTGTATTAGGTTATCTGAGGCTACTTCAATTTCCACATTATCTCCTGGTAAGTTCAGTACCTGTAATACCCCTCAGCTATCCACTTCACATTGTGACATATAAAAATACCTGCTGTCCTTCCTTTTCTTCTCCCTTTTTGAAAGCCCATCTTTGAATCAGTAGTGTGATAAAAACGTTCTGAACTTCTTGTTTGATGTTCTTATTTCTTCTTCATCGAATGCAATTTTCTATCAGAACAGCACATTTATCTTTCTTCTGTATATTTGTACAACACCCTCTGACAGGGGTATGGTTTTATGCAAAACTTAAGTATGAAACGTGGTTTGAGTGACAGGGAGGGCCACATAATTTGCTCATTTCCTAACTCTCGTCACAAGCAGCATTTCTTATACAGAGGATATGTAATGGCACCACAGCAATCTTTACAATCCTTCAACGCATCCCAGTTACAGGAAGCCAAAACATAGCATGAAAAGTCAAAAGAGAAGAGAAGAAAACCCAGAAGTTAAGAAGGTATCTTTTTGAATTCCAACACCAGGTCTCACTTAAGTCTTTTAGAGGTTTCCTGCAAGTTACTCAGGGTTGTAAACCTCTCTCTGATAGCTAGCTTTGTCTACCATAGCAAACTGTGAGGGAACTCAAGTCATCAGGGCTGTGTGTTTTGGCAGGTTGTAATGGCCAGTCTTGGTCTTGACTTCAATAGATCTCTCAGGTGCAGCCTTTATGCTCCAGGTAACTTTGTATGTTTTTTTTAAACCATGTGAACGGAGAGAATGCAATCAGGTTATAAACAGTGCAAAATTACAAATTACAATTGCTTTTTGGCGAAAGAGAGAAATTACAAATTACAATTGCTTTTTGGCGAATGTGCACAATTGATGAGACTAAGCTAGCTACTGCCGAAGGATTAATACGTTTGCCATCCCCTTGAACCCAAAGGTGTCTTTTCTGCCCAACATTTTGTTGGTCATACATGGGAGGGTCAGTCTCTATTTATCTCTGGAAGGGGCTGATCTTCAATTGTTGCTGAGTTGCCATCTTCAAATTTCTTGTATTTTCTTTAAAATTGTATGCTTTTGCATATTGGTGTTTTCCTCTTTAATCCCTGAGTTTAGCTTTGACTGCAGTTTGGCTTTCATACCCAGCTTGGCTCTAGTTTATTTATTTTGTCACAACATAGCCTAAAAAAACATGAAAATTGTGTTACTGTGTCCCCTCAAAACTATACCTTGGAGTGGAGAAAGTTCAGCTCTGGAAGGAAGGGTCACACAGGCAATTCACTTGCAGCTTTTTGGGTTGATGGGAAGGCAGCAGATGAAGGTTGTTTTCTGTTTCTTAATGTTTGCAGAGCTAGAAAAAGCATGAGGCTCAGTAGCATTAGCGCAGAGGTATAATAAAAGTGGTTACCATCAAATTAACATATTGCTGCTCTCTCCTATTTCCGTCTGAGAAATAGAAATGAATAGGCAAGATGCTTCCCATTTTTGATGAAGGCAGAGGTAATGTAGATAATAAAGGCAACATATGTTGAAGCAGGAGCAGAGGATAGATCATAATGGTGGAAAGCAAGAGAGGAGAAGCAGTTGTTCAAATGTATATGCAGATAGAGTTGTTAGTAAGCTCCATCTTGTTATGTATTAGTATGTATAACCTTACCTTGGCATCAGGAAGTAGAAGTCAAAGATGTATTTGAGCATGGAGTAAAGAGAAGGGAGATAAGGAAAACAACTATTCTTTTAGTGTATAAGAAAATAAAGAGGAAAAAGCAAATGATGTTACATAGTAAAAAACATGAACTCAATATAGAAATGTTTCGAAGACAGAGAAGGAAAACAGAATAAAGGGTATGTTAGGAATAGCAACCTAATATACAGAATAACTAACTTTATTTTTACATACTTATCTGTTCAGGAAATTCTGATGTTTATTGATACAAGTATATGGGTCTATTGTCCCATACCTACATGGGTCTATTCCCTTTGAATTAAAAAAAATAAATAACAATGCTTGGATCAAGTTCTAAACACTTAATAGAACAGGTGGTTTTCTCTGATTTTCACTTATTGAAGTAGTTAGTCTTTGTCAAGCACTACTGTCCAGTTGCCTGTCTTAAAGTTGCAATATGTTTCATCGTACATATAACAGGACTGCCGTGTTGCCTACTTAATGTCATATTTTGCTAAAAAGTCACAGAAATTCTTATCTCCTGCATATAAATTAATATAAATCGAGGACACCATTTTTCAAACAAGTGTTAAAATCTTATTTCTTTTGTAATCAGAAAGTGAAATACACTCTCGAGATCTCATAAAAGAAGAAATATTAGCAAGTGTTATGGCTGATACTGCTTCTATATCGTGATACCATTGTAGACTAACTGAATGTGTGGCACATACTTATGGTTATGTGCAGGATGTCATAGAAATGGTGTGTGAATGTTATCATTGCAGCACAGATTCGTAACTCACTCATCCAGAAAATCCCACAACAATGACTAACACATGGCATAGCCAACAGCAGATTTTCACTTTCATGAGGAAGGCTCATAGCCAAATGTTAGAACTATTTCTTCAAGTACGCTTCTCCATATTATACATACTGTCATCTGTATCATAGTCAGAAACTCCTGTCTCTGGTGATTGAATGTCCCTGGTAGTTCTAAGTTCTCCAATATTACAACCAACTGCCTAAAAATTATACAGGCAAAAGGTGTCCAGCAGTAAAGACCGGACTGTAGCATTTGGCAATAAGTAATGAATGTTCTGTATTGAAGAAGACTTCTGGACAGAAGCATTTGAATAAAAGTCTTTTCAAGTGATTAATGTTATTGGAGGGCATATCTAAAAGGCAACAGCACCAGTAATCTATTTGCTATTAATTTCTGTACAATTTATAAAATTATTACCCTCCTGGAATATTACCCACTTCTTCATGTAATCATAAAACTTTATGATGTATACCTTTCAGTTGCTTGTGTGGGAAAAAAAAAAAGAATAACAATAAAATGTGATTTGTGAAGAGAGTAGAAGCCGCATATTAATTTTAATGATCTTTTTATTTTCAATGAAGGCTATGTGGTATTGAGGCAAATTGTCTACCTCTGTTTAAGAACACGTGGTCCGTCATCTAGCTTTATATTCTTGTTGTCTGCTTAATGAATGAACCACAGCAACTATATCATCCAAAGGTATACTGTACAAAAAAAAAGACAAGACCTTTCAGACAATATTAATTCCTTATAAGTGAATTTTGTTATTTCAATGAAAAAAATATTCTTGGTTTTTGGTTGTGTTTTGTTGTTGTTACTGGTTTTTGTGTGTTTTGTGTGTGGTTTGTGGTTTGATATTTTTGATTTTTTTTTTTTTTTTTTTTACAGTTTTCTGGGTTTTTTTTGGGGTGTGTGTGATTTCTTTGATTTCTTTGTTTTTGTGGAAGAAGTACTATATACTGATAATCTGTACTAAAATAGTATTTTTAAGAAGCAAAATGCAGAATGTAGCAGTATTTTTCCTGCGGTAGTTTATTCTTCAAGTGTTCTGGACTTTTGGGAAGACAAATGAAAGTAATAAAATATGGATAGTGTTAATGTACATTTAGTGACTATAGGTAGATAATATAATAGAATTACTCAACCCGTTTTTAAGTGAATTTGCCCGAAGGTCTTCCTGGAAAGACCTCTTCAGCAATTCTTGTACCTCACAAAATTATTTTAGTTTCAAAACCAGAAAAAGGTGAGGAACATTTAAGTCTTAAGTTATTTCTCTGTGGTTCTCAGCTCAGTTTTTATTTCCTAGTCCTACATAGCTAAATTTCCTGCAGCTTTTAAATGGTGAATTAATTAAACCTACCTCTTGCTTTACTGGATGAGTTTCCAGAATAGTAGTATAAAAGTATACTTTTATTGATAGTGGTACCAGGATACTGGTATTCCTATCTGTTGGAAATTCTATCAGTAATCTTATTTTGTTTTCCATATCACTGTACTGTACTACTTCCTTTAAAACAACCAAAAATACTTTAGATAAATTTCCTAACAAGAATGGTAAGAAGATTGTTAACAATAAAACTTACTGCTACAATTCTTAAGAATAATACAGAACTGAAGAACATTCCAGCATATCAACTAAGCTCTCTAACCTGTTGTATAGACATTTCATATAATAGCTAATATATGATTCCAAATTACTTCATCAGGTATGTTTGAAAATGCATGGTTTTATTAATATTATGTTTGCAATGGATTTCTTTAACATAATTTCTTGAAAAATCAAGGTACACAATGAACTTCAAATTTCACAGAATGCAGAATTAAGAAAGACTATAGCAAAATGGGGTTCAACTTGAGATTGTGACCCATGGACCCCTTGTACACATTGTTGCTTTTCTTTCTTGCACAAGTAAGAGTTTAAGAAAGAGACTATGTGTAAAAATGAGTAGAAATTTGGCTTTTGTATTTGTAGCAGATCTTCCGTAAAGAAGGTAAATATTAAGGAAATTAAAAGAAAAATCTATGTGGAAAAGATTTTGCATTCTCCTTAAAATAAAATGTGGAGGACTTTGCTGGAGCCAGTGCCTGGTTTCTGGAACAACTAGGGTTTATAATTTCTGGGTAAACGACAAACACAGTAATCTGGAATCTGGAATCTTCTGTGATTTAGCAGTCTCAACTGCACTGTTGCTACACAAATTATCTATCGATACTTACCGTGTAAGAATAACTTTGAAAATCCAGGTAATAACTGCTTGCATGCTGCTAAGAGCTGGTGTGAAAAGGTTGATAGCAGTATAACAGACAGAGGGTTCACATAAACTATGCAAGTTGATGAGTTACTGTTAAGAAAGGATAAAAAAAAATAGAACTTTTCAAAACTAAAAATAGAAAGATCTTCATAAAGCATAGCCATGTAGCAGCTCTGAGTCCTCCGATACAGATCATTTAGCATACTTCAGTGATATACCAATAGCTTTCAACCTCAGCAATCATCTCTTCAGACATGAGTTATAAAACAAATGAGTATTTTTCATGAGGGACCTGTGTGAATAGATTGACATCTCTGGAAAGTATTAGCTTTTCTTTTTCAGTAACTAAGTGAAATAAAATGAAAATTTCAAAGCCATAGGCTCTCTTGGGATCCAGTACGGTGTAGAACTCTTTCTTTACTTTTTTTTTTTAATGAGCTCTCTACTTTTCCTACTATATAAAATGAATTATTTTTTTCAATTCAGATAAAGTAGGTAGATATACATGAGTGAAAACTGAAACTGCCATCTGGGACGCGAGAAATGTTCAATAAGTAATTCAAAAATCTGTTAATTAAATTCATGTTTCTGGAAGCAATTAGATATTAACTGTTTCATTTAAAAATAGTTTTGCTATTAGAGACTTTAATTGTAGAACAATGTATATTTTTTTTGCTTTATAAAATTTTGTTGGAAGCTAATTGGGTTCATTGGCATGATTTGTTCATTTCTTTGTCTAAATAACTGATGATAGTTCTAATTTGTGTGTTCTGTGGCAGCTGTATTGTTTAGAACTAGTTAAAAAAATAACTGGAAAAATACTGATTTAAATTTTAAAGATGAAAAAATATTTAATTTTGTACTTCATGCACTTAATAGAAATGCTTTTAATTTATATCAAACTATCTAATTGATTATCAATACTTTACTGGAAATAATTAGTAAAAGGGTGAAGAATTCTGATTATTTTTGTTAACATCTTTTCAGAAAACTTAATATTTTGAAACAGCACAATTGCATACAGTGTTGAAAGCTCTTTAGAGGTTAGAGAGGGAATATGTGTGCTTTCTGTAGCAGTGAAAACAAGTGGCTGAATTTATGTGGCTGTGAGATTATAAACATGGAAGTACTCAGGAGCCAAGGGAACTTTGGCCATCTCCTTCAGGCTGACTTGTGCACTGTGTCCTGCAACATCATCCTACGTAGGGACTACTATAGCTACAGAATCCCCTCCCTGGCCACCTCCCCAGTGTCAGCCCCTCTCATTGTAATCCCCATTCGTTTGTGAATGAAGCAACCATGCTGTCATTTCCCACACCTTTGCGCTACATACCTATCACCCACTATATCTTGAAGGTTCTCTTCCTACCAGCTCTAGGTCATTGGAGTTTTTAATCTGTTCTAATCATGTCAAAAGAATATAAAGCTACCAGGCTCAAGGATCCAGTTCCGTTTTTAATATTAAAGTGTAACAGCTATCACAGCAAATAAAAAAGTAAACAATTCTTCTTTATTGTAAGAAATCTGTCTGATTTCCAACTGCAGAAATAAATCTAGGAAGAAAATGAGAAAAACATGGAAAAATCAATTGGCTGTAAATTACTAGATATTGAAGAATTACAGGCAACTAATTTGCTTTTTGAAAGTGTTTGTGAGAGACAATAATAAAGAGTCATACTGCAACTCCCCCCCAACCCAGCCTATTCAAATTAACTAATTTTATTTCACTTCATCATATGTATTTAAATCACAAATAGCAAGAGTAAACATCTGGAGCTGAGTAACATAGTAAAGAACTATCCGTACTGGTGCTGCAGCCCTGTAGTTTGGGAAGTAATGCAGTATCCTTTCCCACCTGTGGAAGTGTTAGTTCTCTCAGTTTTAATACATGGTTTGGGAGATGGCTCCAGAAATTGTTGAACTCGTTATCAGTCAATCCTTCCAGTTACTCCTATATTCTGAAACATACAGAAATTAATTTCACTTTCTTAAACTATACTACAGTTTTAACCCTCAAAATCTTCTTTCTTAATTTTTTTTCATCTTAACTTTGCTCCATCAGCTTGTTATTATGTTTCTTATCACTTGTTTCTATTATTTACTATAATTTCAAATCAAATTTAATTTGGGGCAAACTCCTGCAGAGCAATCTTTCTGAAATTGAAGTTATGGTCTTTCATTGATGGCTAGAGATAGTCAGATCAATGGATTTAGTTCTCATGTCTGTATTTAAAGGCAACCTATGGAAAAGCAGCCTACTTGGCAGCCTGTAACTAACAGTGTTCCCCAGGGGTCAGTACTGGGTCCAGTCTTATTCAACATATTCATCAATGACCTGGATGAGGAGGCAGAGTGTACCCCCAGCAAGTTTGCTGATGCCACAAAACTGGGAGGGGTGGCTGACACACCAGAAGGCTGTACTGCCATTCAGTGAGACCTGGACAGGCTGGAGAGTTGGGCAGAGAGGAACCTGATGAAATTCAACAAGGGCAAGTGTTGGGTGCTGCACCTGGGGAGGAATAACCCCTTGCTGGAAAGTAGCTTGGCAGAGAGGGACCTGGGAGTCCTGGTGGACAAGTTGACCATAAGGTAGCAATGTGCCCTTGTGGAAAAAATTCTTTCCTTTAATGGTGACAGAGAACTGGAATAGGCTGCCCAGAGAGAGGGTGGAGTCTCCTTCTCTGGAGATACTCAAAACCTGCCTGGATGAGTTCTGTGCAACCTGCTCTAGATGAACCTCCTTTGGGAGGGAGGTTGGACTAGATGATCCCCAAAGCTCCCTTCCAACGCCTACCATTCTGTGATTCTGTAACTTCCGTAAAATTATTTTACCCGTATGTTGAGTATTAGCTTCACTCAAGTGAGGCTCACTCACTTGAGTAATACTCACTTTTTTCCAACAAAGGCAGTGCACTAAAGCTGATCAGCATAAAATAATCTTTGATAAATTGTTCTCATAACTGAGTTGTGTTTGTTTACATGGGAACTACATGGTTTTCTTTGTTTGGTTATTGCTTTGAAGGTTTTGTTTAATACAAATCTAGTTCCTGAAGTGGCATTTTAACAAAATGAGTATTTGCTCAAGTGGGGATAGGAATGATATCATTCACTCCGCAGATTACTCTAAACAACGAATAACAACTAAATATAATGAAGTGGAACTCACTTTGAATCACTAACAATGAAGAAGAGTTACATTATGTTATGGAAAATATAAGTTAACAGTGTACATTGACCAGTTACACTGCTTACTTTCCAACTATACCAGACAGAACAAATTTAAACATTTTCTCTTCATAATTTCTGCAAAAGGATGCATTTGTAACAAATGTATTTTCAGTTGAGTTCTGCTTAGTTGATAACATATAAATAAACATTTCGGCACGTTTGGGACTACCGTCAGTTTTTGCTTCATTGAGGACACAGACCCAATTACTCTTATCTCTAGAAAAGACTGCTTTTATAGGTTAGGACTGAAGTGCAGTGGTGCAGCACAAGGCAGAGTTACTAACAGAATAACAAAAGGTTTTTGTCTCTAGAATTTCATTAACAAAAAGGATTATTGTGGAATTCTTAAAGTTTCAGCATGAAATAGGTTAACACGGAATGAGGAAAACAAACAAAATGTTTTCTAGCAAATATTTACTATCTAGGGAACCCCTTTTCCTAGGCTTTTCCTGTTTGTGTCTTGAAACTGGTCACACTGGTTCAAGTAGAGGTTTCAATGTCTCATATGGTTAACACATAATTTAAACTAAAAATCTGCCTTTTTTTTCTTTTTTAGGGGAACAATATACTTTATATTCGTTTAGCTTCTATGTTCTGCTCCTCTTTTCTGGTGCCCTTAAGTAATTAAAACTCATTTTTAGATAGCGTTAAAGCTAAATTATGTTAGTAATTATAGTACAATGATAAAACCCCAGGCTATTGATCCTGGTGATATTTGTACTTATCTTTTATTCAGTGCACTGTTTGAAAATTATTTATTATTGCTTCAGGCTATAGTTAGTAAAATGAAAGCTCTGAACCTAAAATTTCCATTAAAACCATTTGGTGAGCCACAAGTTCTGTCATCTGTCTCTGCCTTGAGACCACAATTGCGCACGTGAATGAATGTAACTGAAAAGGCATTTGACCCCACTTTTAACAGATAGGTGGGGTAGAAGAATTTATTTTTCTCATGCAGTTTATGTGTAAACAAAACTTGGCACTTTAGGAGGAAAAAAGTTACTTAGTCACTGACAGTTCCTGTAACTTAATTTGTGCTGGACAAGGGAAGCTGGAATACACATTGGTAATTTGAATAATTTGTTGGTCTTCTTGCCATGGCATATGTTTAACTTGCCTCATCAAAACTGTTGCGTATTTTGACTTGGCAGTAGAGTTTATTCTCAAAGATGTGTTCCCAATTACAGCATTTTACTGCCTGGGTGAAGAAAAAACACACTCAAGAAGTCTGTATTTAGAAAAAGAAGTAACTGAATACATTTTCAGATAAATGGAAATTGATAGGCAAGTTGGAACAGTTTTTGCCAAGAGGAAATTTCAGGTCTCAGTAAAGCTGAAATATTTTTTCAACTGTGTGCAAGTGAGAGGGAGAGATAAGGATAAGCGAAATACTGGAAATACTTGGTAGAGATTAGATCTAGGATTTGGTTGAACCCAAAATCTAGATGTTCTCATTCCTTATTTTGCTCAGATAATAAACCCAGATGTTACATTTCCCAGAGGAAAAAATAAAAGTATTGCAACTAGAGAATAGTCAACAACACAAGACTTCAGTAAAAATAACTAGAGTACAAAAGTGTAGAAATGATTATTTGCAGAGTACAAGGCAAAGGGAATATAAAAATTAACATAAATTAAAAAATCATGACTAATATGTTCAGATATTAAAATGGACCGTATTCAGAAAACAGGAAAGATTTCTGAGGCCTCATACTTCAAAGAGGTTGTTGCTCTTGGGGAGATGCTGGCACTGCTCCTCCAGAATGGCTTCTTAAGGCTGAAATAGCACAGTGCTTCTGGGGCCTGGGGCTTCACTTACTGTTGTGGTTCAGGAAAAAACATTGCAGTTACTGTACTGCTGTTAGTTATTGACACTGCGTGACTACGTAACACAAAATATAGATCTTTGTCTTCAAGTAGGAAGAGTAAGATCGGAAAAAGGGTAAGTAGGTTGTAGTTGCACAGAGGTGCGAATACAGGCAGTTATTCAGTATAATTGACAAGTGGCAACTTCCAATTAAGGTTACTCCAGAAATCTTCAATTTCTGAAGGCCTCATGAGTAAATGGTTTCAGATGACTTAAGGCTTTAATTCCACTTTAGCTAGAGAAGGGAGTCTTACAGAGGATCCAGAGGATTTGCCTGGAGAATCTAGAGACAATTTATAAAAGATGAGACACTTAGCTGAGGCTTTTTTTCATCTTAAAAGTGCCTTGATTAAAATAAATCAAATCTAGTGATGTGTTTCCTTTTACCTAAGCTTGTGCATCTATAAGTCAGGTACCTCGATTAGGCTTGCTATGCAGGCTTCAGGTAAGAAGCTGTAAGACAGAGGTCCAAGCCAGAAGGCAATCTATTCTGTCTGAGGTCAGTGACAGTAATTTTCCTCTGAAAGTGAGGTTTAGGCTCCTGTAGTCTTGCACACGGATCTCTTAATCAGCTGAACCCCTCCTAAGAGAACATTTTGCAGTACTGAGATGCTGGTTATTTAAGAGAATTACCATGTATTTGTGGGTACTCATTTAAGTGTTCCTGTGCTAATCTTGATTTTTCTGAAATAATTTAAAATAAATTATTTTTCATGACTTGTAAAATTAGTTGACAGGCTTACAAAGATATGCACGTTGAAAATGCTGTGTAATTAACAGCTTTGTTATCACAGTTTTAATCAGATGATCAAAATTTGTCACTTTGAGAAATTAATTAAAGAATATTTTTATAAAAAGAAATCTGTGAATAGATTAAAAAGAATCAACCTTGACTTCTGTTTTTCCTCTGATTACTACACTAAATAACAACCAAATACATTGGTGATCAAGTATTTAGATTGTTAATTCATTATACATATAAATTAGAAATAGTTCTTACTGCTTGCTGTGTCTTACAACAAAATGTTGTAACTAAAATGGTTGTATATGTTTCTCAAATTCTTAACTGGAATGTAAGCTGACCATATCAGTCTTCAGTATGAAATATTGTCAAAAAAATTCTGCTATTAGAGTTCACCCATTTTCTGGTAAGTAGGTTTGACACAGAAGGCAGTTGCAATCAACAAAATTAAATGAGCGCTATGATCAAAATTGAATGAGTATTAATATCTTTGTTCAGTTATACACTCATTTGCAAAAGCATCACAACTTCGTTCCCAGAATAATAATATGCCATAGACAAAGTTACTTTAAATATTGCTTTTGTTGAAAACAAAAATTTGCAATACTACTTTTGTAAAACATTTTATTTAGAAGGGAAAAACATGATCTACATTGCTCTTTTTCCCTATTTTTTATTTTTTAAAAAAGTGTATTCCTAGTTTAATTTGCCATTCTGGTTCGGTTTGCTGTAGAAGCATTTAAGTAGAGCTGAAGAACTTTATGAGAAGGGGGGAAAGAATATCACCATGCTTTCATTGTATTCTTCAACATGCTACTTGGAGCTAATGCCTGCTCATTTCCTCTACGAAGATTATGTTCTAATTTGAGTTTGTTGCACTATATTTTGCATGAGAACAATGGGTGGTATTTTCTTTTCTTTTGAGGGGTGTAGGGGCAGTGTGCACAGAAAAAAAAAATAGCTTAAGAAACAATGAAATTGGGATTCCCCACAGTGATGGGCACCGAGACTATTCCCTTCACCTGTCTGGTCAATAGAGGAAACAGTAGCTTGAATTTACCACCTCCTCTGCTGGAGCTTTTTAAACTTTTCACGTGTTGAGAGCTTTAGAAAGAGAAAAAATAATACAGATCTAAGTTTTAAATGTTTAAAACGTTCACCAGAAAATGTTTGCTCTTTTAAAACATCACTTTGTTTTTTTGAACTTGCATTCTTCTGCCACTGTGTTTCAGGCAAATATTACAGTTTATATCCGAAGGAATTTTATAGTCATATGCAAGATCTCAGTGTTGCTATGCCAGCCATTACATGGATTTCACAGAAACTGCAACAGTAACAAAGAATGAATACAATTAAATAGTAGGTGAATGTGATTTAGATTTTTTTTTTCTGTTTACATTTAAATTAAAATTAATGACTTGTATTTCTTTTTGTGACAAGCTAGATGATATACTCTAATAGCTCTTTCTGAGAGCTGTGCTAGGCATGAGTAGAATTAAATAAATCCAGGAACTGTAACGAAGCCTGATGGGAACAATGTATTATTACCTTACCAGTAAACTGTTCCTAGGGCTAGCCTTTGGCTTATATTTATCTACTTTAAGAGACATTTGATTAGTTGCTCTTTCATTTTATAGGTGTTAGTTTGGTTATTACAAAATAACAACAATGCCCATAGCTATTTTATTAATGTCATTATTTATTATCAGTTTTGACAAGAAAAGTTAATGAAGAGTAGATGACTGGAGAATACACTGTGAAGTAAGCTTTTTTTCCTTTGATAAAAGTTCTTCATATCCAGATACAGCAATTTGTTTTGATGTACTTCCTGCCTATATAAGCAAATCATGCATTAAAAAGGGCAGTAGTTCCTCCTTAGGAACCACTAAAGTTGCTTATAGCAGGAAAAAGGGGAAAAGTTTTGAAATGGCGTCAGATAACCAATTAAAGGTGGCCCAGAAACTTCATTATTTTCTTTTAATTATTTTGACACAGTGTTTATATTAAGGATTTAATACAAAATATCAAATAATATTTGCATAGGTATAGCATAGGTTTGGGCCTATGTATATACAAATAGAGTATATCTTAGTTGGTGAAAATCCTTAAAATGGAGAAGGGAAATCTAATGGTTCATCTAATCTAATCTAATTTGGGAAGCTGTCTTGATGCTAATACTATTTTATGGCTTGAATAATTAGAGATAGGTGATAATTTAACCAGGGTACTTGAGGTTGAGCTGATATATAGGGGTTGTTTGCTTGGGGGGGGTGGTGGTGAGATTTTTTATTTTTATAGCAGAGATGAAAAAGTTTGCAAGCAAGGTGTTTCAAATATTACTGGTGTGTGTGAAGAGCCTGGGAAAATGAAATGCCTAATCGGCAAAAATGCAGTCTAGTGTAAGAGGACATACGATTCATTAGAAGAGTAGGTTTTAAAATCTGTAGGTTTTAAATTTCTTATAGATTCAGGAGTTCATTAACATAATATTTGTTTTTTTAATGCATTTAATTGGTGTAACTTTATAATTGGTGTAACAGAGCTCAGAATGTGAATTTTTGATCACTAATTTTACAGCAAAGAAATTCTTCCATTCCCCAGAACTATCTTATATTTTTTACACAGGTCTCAGTTGAAGAAATCAAGAAAAACACTTAAATGAGTGAAAACTCAAACTGTGTTAGTGTGCTGCTGTTGTGCTTTCTTTGGTTTTGGGTTTGTTTTTTTTTTTTTGGAAGTACAACAGCAAGCATTGGGACATATCTGATGTTTTAACAACCTGCAGTCTTCTATCAGTTGCCTGATGCCTTCTTACTCCCTAGCTGCTCATTCCTGTATTGCCACCACGCTTCAGTCCCTGTAGACCGTCCTCCACAAATTTCCCCTGCTGTCATCCTAGCTCCTTCCTAGTAGCATGCCTGCTGTTGCATCTGTGCTTACGGTGACTTGATGCTGTGACATCAGTCACCTTGTGTTAGATGCATAGGTTGCCCTTTGAAACTCTGCATTTTCAGAAATCATATATAAAATGTAGGAAGTAGCAAATCAAAAAGTAGCATTCTTCCTTTACTGAAGGGGAGGTGGCTCGTTGAAGTATTGGCATCCTTAACTGGAGAGGATAATGCTGGAGTGATTCTCTGTTTTTTCTCCCTTGGTTATCATTCTCATAAGGACCCCGACTCCCTTGTGTATTTTCTTGTTATCTCTTCTGTGTTATCTTCATATTGGCCTATCTCAAATGTATTGGATATGGTCTTGATCTCATTTGTATCCTATAAAGCTACATCTACCCAATTCTAAAGACTACCTTCATTTAATGAACAGTAAGTAACCTTCTTGGCTTGTGTTTTCACCCTTAGAGATGTCTGTTAGCATCCTGGCTAAGGGATTTCTGCTGAACTAGTATCATTCCTGTCATTCTAAATGCCCAGTGAATAACATCACATAACATCACCCTCAGAGGGGGTAACACTGTGTCCTTTTAAACATTTTGTCACCCTTTTGCTTCCTCCTTCTCCCTTCTGTCCCCCATCATCAAATTTTATTTGATTTGAAAGTCATTCTGGCAATAAGAAGTGATTTTAAGGATGTCTCCAAAAAGGGTTTAGCATCAGTACATCAGGAGTGTCATAGAGATGCCATTTCCCACAAGTACCCCAGGGAATCACAGTCACGCAAAAGAACCTGTAAAATATAGATGCACTGCTTCACTGGTATGCTAGGGGAATGAGATATCTTCAGACAAAACGGGAATATGGTCTTTGTGTGACTGACTTAGAGGATTTACTCTACTCTTTAGTCTTTTCCATGGGTATGCAATATATACACCTTGGTTATTAAAAGCAATATTATCTCCTTTATTATTTTGTTGTACATTATTGAACAGTTTTCAGTTGCAGCTAATGAGAGAAGGTAATCAATAGTTCTCAGAAAACTTGAAATTGATTCGTACCAGGCTCTTTCTATAGTAATTTATTTTTTGAAGTATGATAAAATCCATGACAAGTAGCAAAAACGCATTTGCAGAATTAAATTCCTGTATTAGCATAACTGTAACAAGAATTAAACAATGACTGCAGAAGCGTAGCCACAAAATGATAGCAATACCCTGGATATTTTTTTCTCCTCTCCACTGAATATATCTGTTAAAGGTAGTTGGATTTTGATAGAGAACAATAATTGCTTACACTTTGCTCTACCAGTGATGCTCTGTATGAACGCTAATCAGTCTCACTGAAACTTATTGTGCTCTGCCTGATCTCAAACAGAGAGAATGAAATACTCATTAGATGTGCATTATCTACATTGTCCAATGCATAACTGTCAGGAAGAAGTAGGCAGAGGTAGCAATCATGTTTTCCTACTCCTCATTGTTAAAATGGCTTAAAAAGGAAATAGAAAATAAATTTCCAAGAAACCCTTGGATTTTATCTGAGCTACGCTGCATGAGACGGATGACACTGCTATAATGCATGTGATTTTTAAGAGTAGTTCCTTGCCATGATACAAACATTACAATGTAATGTTAATAAACTATGGAATCATTCTCTTATTATTTGAAACCAGTCTAATAGTAATCTTTATTTCATTAGATCAGCTACCCCATGGTTAACTATATGGTTAAGCATATCAAAGATTAACAACAGCCAAAACAGGCTTTCAGAATCTCCTGTTTTCTTCCGGTCATCAAGATAAACAATCATGCAGTTTAACATGATGATAATCCATAGGTGTGTGTGATTATCATGTTTAATGATCCACAGTTTGCTTTTTTCCTTAGAGTATAACCAGACTCTGGGAAAACTAGCTTTGTGACTTTCCTTGGGCTGTGATCTGTCTGCTCTGGCAGACCTCTGGGAACTGACAGCTGCTTGGAGGTGCCTGTTGCTTCACCAGGTCTGCTCTGGATATATGTGTGTCAGTGAAACAAGCTGCATTTTGATTAGTGAGCCTCTCTCTGTATTTTTTTTTAATCTTTTTTTTTGTCACTGGAAACTTTAGTGATAAAGTTGCAATGTCTTCCAAGTTTTCAGATGTCAGAAAACAGAAACTGACATCAATTCAGGGGATTTACCATTTACACTACATGGCCATGTCACTATAGAGAACATTATGTTGTCAGCTACATCAAACTCGGGTAAAGTTTCCTTAAGATTTCACCCAGGGCAAGTGGAAATAATTAGGTATCATTTTCTCCTGCCTGGTGGTGATGGTGCAATACACAGTTAATATAATGATATATTTGAGCTTTACAGTGCTTGCTAACTCCAAGCAGTGGAATTTAATGTGAGCAGTGGTAGCTTAGTTTCCTGAATGTTAAGACTTTTCATATATAGGAAGATTAAGGAAATATCTAATCCATGGGAAAGTGTGATATCTGCATAAGTAAGAAAAGTTGAGGAGAAAAAAAGAAGTATTCAAATTAAAGATGTTCTTGGGGAGGAGAAGCCTGTATTGACAAATGACAGCATATGTTCATGACACCAAAAAGAACAGTTAGTAGGATGATCTTTGGTATAACAAATAGCTCTGACATTAGAAAAGAAACATATTCCTGTCATGGTGTACATGTTGATTTAGATGGCTCCTTTAAAAGAAATTTATAGACATTATATTGTGAAAAATGTAGCACACTTGATCAACAGTTATTTTTTTGTACCTTTCATTCTGTAATAACTTTTTATTTCACAGTTTAAATTAAGTCAGATTCCTAGACTATGTTCTAGTTGAGTGGATTTAATTAACAGTTATTATTGTAGTAAAGTAATGTCAGAAGTCTGTGAAACATGACTGTAAGGAATTTGCATTAGTTGTCTGTTTACTCCAGAGTCTTCCAATCACTCAGCAACAATATACAAGCGGTATGTTTAATGTTTAATCCTGGCTTTCAAGGTCATTCAGAAACGCCACAATCTGCTGATCTTGCAGGTGTATCTCCATTAAGAAAAACAATTGTAAGAAGGGAGGATATCAGTTGCAGACAAGCTAAGCAAATGGAACGAACAATAAACCTGTCAAAAACATGTTCTTCCAATATATATATACAGAATTTCTGTAAGGAGTAGAGATTTAGCAAAATTGTGCATATAGATGCCTGTGTTTTCTAACTCACTCAAAACTTCTCTTCAGAGAGTAGTAGGCCCCCTGCCATAACCATTTAGCATAGAAAGAGAAGAAATTTGTCTGCCTAAAGTGCTGAATTACCCAAAGCAATGAGATTTTCCGTACTGCTTATGAGCATCGTAGCAGTAAGCAATGAGGATGACTGTACAGCAGCAGCTGCTTTTGCCTCTGTGCTGCCTTGCTGTAGGTCACTCTGTCTCCTTACCCGCCTTTTACAAGTTGGTAGCAATTAGACTGTTAAGAGCAGATGAGTGACAGCATCCTGCTCCTGTCATCCCTAAGGCTTCACTCCTCTGTGTGGTGGAGCTACAGTGGTGTGTCTCCAAGGGAGTTTGCCGCTGCTCTGAGCACCTGTCACCAAACGCCTTCAGTTGCATGCTCCTGGGGACACAGCTGAAAAAGCTAAGACATGAACTCCACCATTCTCAACATTTTGACAGAAAACATACATACTTCTGTTGTTTCAGTCATAGCATTGTTATGTATCTCAATGAAATAGGCAATAGGACGATTTATTTATACACAATGCACCTTCTGTAATCAGGAACATTTCGGTTCTTATTTATCTGTTGTTTGGGGGTTTGTTTCAGAATGCTTCCCTATTTTGGCTATATTGGCTATATTAACAAAGTAGGTTTTGCCTTTGCATTCCTCCAGAAGAATCTGAGACAGAAGGTCCAGAATGACATATTTTGATTATCCTGTTGTGTTAGGTGTATACGCACAGATTTACATTTCATCTCTGGGTAAGAGGTGAAAAATTTTTTTAAAAATAAGGTGAGGTCTTTCATAAAACTAAATTTTCTTGGTCATCTTTACCTCTCTACATTTCAAGTAAAACTGTAGAACATTGTGCAATCATACTGCTTACAGGAAACAGAGAGGAAAAACTCCACCTTTTCTTTTAGTAGATTTCAGTAATTTTGGTGCCTAATTGAAATAGGGTAACCAAGAAATAAATGCTCCCATCATGTTGAAATACTGCTCTAGGGGATGTGGTGTCTGAACAAGCTGTTTCAAGTTTTCAGCAAGTGAGATTTTTGTGAAATAGTTATGGCCATGTCTACAGTTCAGTTCTCTCATTTCAGACCATAATGCAAGACATGGCCAAAAATCTTCAGACAAGAAAAAAGTATACACTATTCCATTCCGTGAAAAAACAGAAGTAGCAGCACAGAGATATTCTTTTGCCTGGGATGAATAACACTTGTTCTGGATACTGGCAGCTTTCAATTTGTGGCAATGACCTCCTTTCTTAGTTCCAGGACTGCTCAAATGTTCTAAGCAGTCCTGCCTTCTCTGCACCCCCAAGGGGTAACACAGCCCTAGGCTTTCCCTGGAGTCTCTTTCAAACCAGTTTTTGCACTGAGTATGCACAAGACAGCTGCTAAGTTAAGTATGTTTCCATGATTTCTCCCAAGCAACTAAATTGTAAGCTAGTAAAACACCTTCAACTAGAACCATATGAACAGTCTTCTCAGACTTCAGATGTCTGCAAAAATAAAAAAAAATAACAAACAAAGCCCCCAAACACCCAATCAAAAACCCCCCAAACCCAAGAATATAATCCAAATCTTTCTGGATAGATGATGAAATGATACAACCATTGTGTTTTATCTATTATGTGTACATTATGTGTACCTGTTATTTCAAAGTGATTCTCAGCACAATGGGAGCTGGAAGAAGTACTGAAACATTGTGGGAAAATAATATGTTTATTTGCACAATAGTGCTTGCACATACCTTATCCCATCTATATATATGTGCAGGTATGTATTTTGTTGCAGTGCTTACCTGTCTTTCTTTTTGCCTAGCAAAATAGGTTCTTATTTGTTACCATAGTCTCCGAATGGGCTCTGGTAGGAGATTGTGAGGCAGCCGGTGTAGCTCTCCCACGAATGCAGTACAGTCATCCAAGCTGGGTTGTGTGGGTTGGTGGACTGGGCAGGTACTTGCCTCTGTGGGATACGCAGCAGGGGAGAGAGAGTGAAGGAGTCTTCCCTTGTTTGGTTTTTTTAAGGTCTTTGTACTAGCCAGTGTGGTGTTGCTTTATCATCGCTGCCTTGCACCCCTTGGCGGGATATTACTATGTTTGTGTTCCAGCGTCACCTGTGTTTAATACATATGATCTATGCTGAAATGGAGAAAAAATATAGTTAGTTAGATATAAATATATAAGCGTAGATAGATAGATGAGTGAGTAAAGAGTGAATTATTCTTCTTTAAGTCCAGGACAACTTTTTGAGTAGCTGCCTAAACACAAGTCATAATTATAGCTTAGTTCATGACAGGCTAATACTGTAAATACTGTAATTTGTCAGCGTATAACTTAAATTTTGAAAGTTATGGAAGACAACACCTTTAAAAATCTGAGGCCACTGATTTCATCTTTTGAGGAAGAGAAGTGTGCTGGAAACTCAGGCTGGGGAGCAATAAATCCATTGGAAGCCAAGAAATGCTTGGAACAAAACTGAGGCTCTTATTTAGAATAAGTAGCAATAGGGGGGTGCTTTCACCTGCAGGAAGATTGCAACCTTTAAATCACCTTTCATTCCCAGGATTTTTTTCCTGTTTGCTAAGAAGCAGGACTCATTCTAAACCATATATGAAAACCCTTCCTGCTGTTTTGATGTAAAGCCTTCTGGAGCTTATAAATCACAAATAACTTTGCTGTTTCACTTCATGGCTCTCACATCCGCAGTTCCATGTATTCAGTGTGTCATTCAAGGTGGATAGAGTTTCATCAATCTTCAAAATGTGCAATGGGAGAAATTCCCAATGTTTAATTTTTCACTCTGTCTCAAAACTTCAGTAACAGAAGAAGAAAGGCAAATTCATAAAACAGATGCTTGCTTTGAGAATATAAATAGAAATCTTTACTCAGATCCCAAAGAAGCAAAATTTTAATGAATAACAGAATGTGAATCCTTCTTGTACCTCACCTCTACTCACTGTTTCAAGAGAGGTGAGGTCCTCAATTTAAAAAAAAATAAAAAGTTTAACTCACTGCTCCCTCCCCCAAAAAAATAAACAAAAAGCAAACAAATGCAAAATAACAAAGCCTTTGAAATTGTTGTGAAACTTCTTGTATCTTTGTTTGGAGACAAGCTGCTTGCATGTCGCTATTTTTATGTTTACTATCACAAGATTTTTTTTTATCATTTAAGTAGTCTTCATGCTTTAAGATAGAGGCTGTAATCAATGATAGAACAATATTATGTGTAAAATTAATTTTAAGCACAATTTTTAAAATAGTAAATAAAAATTTCCATTAAAAATATACATTTAATCGTCTCTACAACTAGAAATAAATTACGTCACTCAGTGACTGTTTTGTAGTTCAAGTATCTCTCTTCTGATAATTTAACTACCATGTCTTATTATATTTAGTTATGCCATCAAAGCGGCTTGTGGCTGCCATCCGTTACCATACTATTTGATCTTCCTTGTAACTTAGAGTTTGTTTTATTCTTCATTATGTGACTGAGTAGTATTCGTTTTCTCATCATCCTCATATAGCACTAAAAACCGAAGTACTAAGTCATAGTTTACTACTAGATAATAATTATTTTCTGTAGACAATATAAACCCGTATGTAGACATATAAAACCAGTGTTGGTTATTTAGTATTTCTACAAGTACGTTTTTGCTCTAGTATCCCTTTAATTATGATGACAAGAATTATGTCATGTATTTAAAAAAAACAGAAACAAAAAGCCACAAAAAACCCAAACCAAACAAAACAACAACAACAACAAAACCCCAGAAAATACCCCATATAACTAAATAAAAAAACCTGAAGTTCATTTTAGTATGTTTATTTGCAGCTAGCTCCATAACAAGAACACTCTAAAGGGAAAAAGAACAACAAAAAAGTTGGTATTGCCTTGTCAAAAGCTCATAATTTTAAAATTGAATGTGTCAGCCAGGGAAAAATGTGTGTGTGCGGGGGGGCAAATCTAAGAAAAAATACAGGGTAGAAAAAGACTTTTCAAAGGACAGGAATTTCTTCTCATCAGCTGTAGGACAAATGACTGATGTGACCAAAGGCACAATTTTTATTGGTATGTCATCGTCTGATCCCATGATTTCTTCCTGGTTTATGCTGCACCTGAGTAATTACTGTGTGCTGGGATAAATTTGCATTCAGCTGAGAAAACAAAAGGAAATACAAAACTTGGAGGATTTGACAAATATCCAAACAGAATTGTCTAGATTTTTTTTTTTAAACTATAATCTCTTCTTTGCTTTGTCACAACCATCAAGGATAAAAAAAAATCTTTAAAAGAAGCTTATGGAAAATGTTGTCATAACATCCTGCTAGAGCTGCGTTATGCTTGCTTGCCTGAAGATCCATTCTGCATCTCTGTTTGCTGCGTCCTTGTCTATTTAAGAGAAAGAAAATAACTCATTAAGAACTATCTTTTCTCTTTGCGCAGACAAGTGTAATGGCTATACAAAAACAGAACATTGCCAATTTTTGCACTCGCACAAAAGGAAAAATATGATCTATCCTCTCTTCTCTTTGTAGACAGTATTGCTCATACCAGGTATTAAAGTTAGAATACTTATTTTAATTTCAAGGAAAACATGGAACAAAGTGGTTATGCTCTCTTTATAAAGCACTGCAACTATTGCCCATTTTATAGTAATAATTCAACTTTCCCATTACTTTGTACCAAAATGACAATCTCAGAAATGACTATACCACTTAGCTATTTCAGTATTTTAGTGCTTCATCTAAAAATAATTAATGTATTTTATAATTAAAAATGTGTATTATTTAGAAACTGTCCAAAAATCTATTTATGCTCTCTGTCATATACTCTATCATAAGTAATTATAATTTTATTCACACAGCCAAGACTTCAGATTCAACCCAGCAACAGTTGGTGGTATAATCCATTTTCCATATTAATCTCTCTGACAGCAAACATTCTCATTAAGGCATCACATCATCCATTTGCTCCCTCATTCACCCACACATATTAAAAATGCCTGTAACAAGTGAAATCTCATTACAAGGATCAGAACAAGTTTTAAACATAAATTAAAAAAAAAAAAAGGAAAGCAAACAAAAACCCCAACCCCCCAAAAAAACCCAAACAACCCCCCAAAAAAACCCAAACAACCCCCCAAAATTAGACACAAGCAGACTTTTAGAGCCATTAGTCTCCAAATACATATTTTTCAAGATATTCAACTTGTGAAATTTCTCAGGATGGGAAAGAGGAAATAGCAAGGTCTGTTCTGCTACTAGAATTTACTGATGCAAGAGGAATAGAAGAGTTATAAAACATGTTTTTTAAGTGTTCAGCCTTGATTTTGAGTCACAGGAGCAAGCAGTCAGAGCAGGACCCAGATAGGACTCCCAGGTGCTAGTGTAGCTCTCGCGCTGCTCTTATTCTGCAACACAGATCAGGTTACTTGCTTTCAGATTTATTTTTTTTTAGAGTGTCAAAGAAATTCAACCTGTGTTCTGGATGGTATGGTTTGTAGATTTTATTAATTTATACTAAAGTCTGTCAAAAAAGTTTGAATTGTTTTCCTTTCAGAAAAAAATAGCTCACTTCTCATTTTTTCTGGAACTGACATGTGGTAAGAACATGTTACATCATTACAGCTTTATTTGACAGTTCTTATTTGAATTCACTTAAAGATTTGTAAAACTAATAATTTTTTTTCTTCTAGTCATTGCTAGTCACTTTCTAGCAGATAAAACAAAAGCTAATAACCCATGGCACAAATAAACAACTTAACTGTTTTTGTTGCAATGACATCAGTTTGGTTCGAGTTAAAAAAAACCCAAAAAAAACCAAACAAACAATAACAACCTGCAGCAAACAAATCTTTTCTTGTGTTACCCTCTTCATCATAAAAAAAAATATCTAACAAATGAAAAAAAACCCCACAATATATTATATCAGCACATTTTCAAAAATTTAAGGTCAGGAGTGGATTATCTATATTGGATTTGTGTTGGTCTGTGTTTGTGTATCAGAAACCACTGTCTGTCTTCCTATACAGAGTCAAGTATCTTGTGAATATGTAAACAGAAACACAAGATCAGACACCCTTCTGTAAATTACACTTTGCGTTATAATTTCGAAGGATAGATAATCCAATACTTTTTTGATAGTTTGCTCTACTGATGAGCCAAGTTTAATTTCTGTGTTCTAACTGAGCTAGAATCTTGAATTTAATTTACTTCATTCACTTTTTTGGATGAGAAGAAAACCTCTCATGTCTGAAAATTGGGCTTTCCCTCAGAGATAACCAGTGTTCAGTTTTAGACTTCAGAGTCTTTAGACAGAGTTTTGATATTTATGATGGTTGTGTAACTGTTTCCAAAAGTTCTTTTGATCAGTTGAGAATAAGACGATGACAGTAAAACTCAGTTTGGGGTTACTGTGGTAAAGAATTTATTACCAACGTCATGGCACAGGTTAAGCATTTATTTTCCTATTTGAATATCTACTTAAAATATCATCTTCTGAGCAGGTGCCTGGTTAATCTTGAGGCTGTCATATATGTGCAATGTGAACGTGAGTGTAGTGTGTTTTGTGCTTGAAAATGAGTATTTTTAAGTTTGCACATGACACTGAGTTGGGCGGGAGTGTTAATCTGCTTGAGGGTAGGAAGGCTCTACGGAGGGATCTAGACAGTCTGGATCAATGGTTTGAGGTTCTTCAGCAAGGCCAAGTGCTGGGTCCTGCTCTTGGATCACAGCAACCCCATGCAGCGCTACAGGCTTGGGGAAGAGTGGCTGGAAAGTTGCCTGGTGAAAACGGAGCTGTGAGTGTTGGTCAACAGCCGGCTGAATATGAGCCAGCAGTGTGCCCAAGTGGCCAAGAAGGCCAGCAGCATCCTGGCTTGTATCAGAAATAGTGTGGCCAGCAGGACTAGGGAGGTGATCATCTCCCTATTCTCAGCGCTGGTGAGGCTGCCCCTCAAATACTGTGTTCAGTGTTGGTCCCCTCACTAAAGGAGGGACGTTGAGGTGCTGCAGGGTGTCCAAAGAAGAGCAACAAAGCTGGTGAAAGTTCTAGGCACAAGTCTTAAGAGGAACATCTGAGGGGACTGGGGAAAAGGAGGCTGAGAGGAGACCTTATTGCTCTCTACAGCTACCTGAAAGGAGGTCGTAGCGAGATGTGGCTCATTCTGTTCTCTCAAGTAACAAGTGATAGGACAAGAGGAAATGGCCTCAGGTTGCACTAGGTAGGGTTGTCAAGCATTGGAGCAGACTGCCCAGGGACATGGTTGAGTCACCATCCCTGGAGATATTTAAAAGGCGTGTACATGTGGTGCTGAGGGACATGGTTTAGTGATAACTTGGAAGTGCCAGATTAGCAGCTGGACTTGGTCTTAAAGGTCTCTTCCAACCAAAATGATTCTATGATTATAAATGATTATGAAATGCTTAGTCTTATTACCGGCAGTTTGAGACTCTGTACTTCCTAAATGAAATTTCCTGCTACCACAACTCTAAAATGTGCTTGTAACCTAGAGAAGGTTATGTAATAACATAGTTTGTTCTCTACATGGGTTTTGCTAGTCTCTAAGAGCTAAAGGTATCATCTTCTCTGCTTACATTGATTAACATGACCCACAGTCATTAAAAATCCTATATATACTAGCGTTTAATAACATTATCACTGGCAACATACACTGCAAGTTTCTCCCTCTCTTACTGAGCTCCTTCTGCTCAGAAAGTTAGTTAGTAAAGATTTTAACATTTACCTCCTTTAATGATAACAGAATGACTCTTTAATTTGTTTTTCTAAATATGCAGCTGTTTTAGAGCTGATAACTACAAAGCATACAAGGGTGGATACAGATTTTTGAGGAGAAAATTATTCTTATGAGAAATAGGACTCTTGGGGCCTCCCTTTACACAAACTGTTCTGATAAGAGCCAAGCAGAAAGCTGTGGTGGGGAGTGAGCATTGCAAGGAGCCCAGCTCCCAACTCAGGTCTCCAGTGGAAGCTATCAGGTACGCAAAGCTGGAGGACAAAGCATATTGTCAGTACCACTTCACCAAATGACCATCAGGATAGAGAAAATGGAGGAAATTTGCCCTCTGTCAGAAATGGATAAACAGATCATATGCTCAGGGAAATCAGAGGTCAGGGAAATGCGAGATCCTTCCCTTGACCCCAATCTTATATAGCAGTTGAGTGCCATGTGGGTAATCTGAAGCACTGTGCTGTGCAGCATTGCCTGGGCCACAGCAGTTATTCTGTGACTGTGCGACATTGTAAATATTTCAATTCATGCAATATAATGGTAAAAAATGAATGAGAGCACTCAGAATTATCTGTTTTTCCAGGATTCATAAATGTCTGTGGTTTTGCTATATGCAATCCGTAATATCGGTTAAAATACTGTTCTCAAAATGTGTTAAAAGTAATTTTTTTTTTTAAATTTAAAAATAGTTTAATGGTGTTACTGAAGTCAAGGGAAAACTCCATTTGATTTCAGCAGGATCAGGATTTCCCCAGCAATTAGAGCTTTTAATATGCTGGATGACAATAGGATGTTATATGTGATAGAGTCAGCAAACTACCATCTGCAAAAATCCTCCTTTGACTGTAAAAGTAAAAATATAAATTAAATTGTTCTAAAAATACATGGATACATCACTACTTAAAATTACTTATCTGGTTTTTTTTTTTTTTTTTAAATAAACTCATTCTAAAGTGTAAAAAAACCAAAACAAACCAAAACAAAACAAAAACCCCCAACAGACACTTAGTATCATGTAAGGATTTCATGGATGGTTTTTTATGGAGTCATTGCTTCTACGGTGGAAACTATACCTTGATCATTGATAGTAAAATGCTAAAAAAAAAATTTTCAGAGGAGTACCGCTGGAGAGGGTACAGCGAAGAACTACAAAGATGATTAGGGGACTAGAACATCTCTCTTATGAGGAAAGGCTGAGGGACTTGTGTCTTTTTGGTCTGGAGAAGATTGGAGGGGGATCTGATCAATTCCTATAAATACTTAAAGGGTGGGTGTCAAGAGGACTTTTTTCAGTGGTGCCCAGTGACACGACAAGGGGCAACAGGCACAAACTTGAACATCGAAAGTTCCATCTAAACATGAGGAGGAACTTCTTCACTTTGAGGGTGGCAGAGCACTGGAACAGGCTGCCCGGAGAGGTGGTGGAGTCTCCATCTCTGGAGACATTCAAAACCCACCTGAGCATGCTCCTGTGCAGCCTGCTTTGGCAGGAGCTTGGACTAGATCGTCTCTGGAGGTCCCTTTCAACCCTGTAGCATTCTGTGAGTCTATAATGGATTTAAATTAATTGATGAGAAACAGTGACATAATATTTGCCTAATGCAAAAGATCCTTGGATAAGATAAAAATACTGTGCTGAGATCATATACATCTGTTTAAACAACATCATAAAGGAAAATAACTTTTACAAAGCAGTTTGCAGTTCATCTTCACAAATGTTTTTTGAACTGATTCTAAGTAATAATTTTAAAACTATTTGTATAGTGAGAATCCCTGAAGGATACAGGAAAAAAAGCTATATAAGCTATTGTTGAATTTCAAAGGTGAGTAGATGGCTATCTCTCTTGTAAAACTCCTTTAAAGCATAGGTTTCTAACTCTGATTCACATAGAGAGAAGGGAGAGGAGGCAATTTAAATACATTCAGAAAAATAACTCTTTTATTTTTTTTCACCAAATGTGCCTTTTTTATGAGCACTTTGTTTCAAGATATGGTAAAACAGTAAAACAAGCATTATATGGTAATGAATGTTTCTTATGGATCATGATAGTGAAGATAGTAAGTCATGTGTTGTTGAATTCCACTTATGTTCTAATGACAGTACAAATGGAACAACAAACATTTTCAAAGATTTCTTATTTTCCAGATCATTTAGTTACTCTTTGCAGGGTAAAAACTAATTAGGCACCTTCATAAAGGTCTCTGTTTCTTAATATACAAAAACCTTTCTTTATTGTGGTGTACTCCGAGTTGGCTGCTGGTACTTATGCTGCAGAACTCAGTGAGCTCTCAAAAAGTCCATTTGGCCACTGAAACAAATCACGAGCTCTGCGAATAGTACTTGGAGTTACTGCCAACATAACGTATTAACTTCTGAATAATTTGAATACTTTAAATCTTTCTTACCTTCAGTGATGCAGCTTCAAAGAAAAGAACAGTAATGCAAACACTTTAAATATTTGAATATATTGCTTGAATACACTGTAGGTCTTGGAACATCTGTGAATATTTTTGGTTTTTATCTGTTGGGCAGCGCTTTTAAGTTGTTTGCACCTTTTTTTTTTTTTTTTAATTGTGTATAAATAGTATACGGTATGTATTATTTAAGATAATGCAAAATGAATATGTTCTTATCACTAATATATGTGCAAATACTTTATGTATAAGTGTACACATTCCCTGCTTACGTCCCCCAGTACATTTCTGTACTTGTGCTGTTTACTGTTTTCTCAGGGTAATTTCTTGTGGTGTGTCTATAGTGCATATTTTAAGGTGTCGTAAAGACAAACTACTTTAGATGGAGGGAGAAAGTAGCCACATCAACGTGACACATAATGTTACTGCAATTGCAGTCTCCTGTCCCCATTCTAGCTTGCATAGGGGTAGTTCAGTTGTTTTACAATAATAATTTGTCTTACATGCTATAACCTCAGTCTCTGTGCTGTCATCTGGATTTTTCAGACCTTGAGAAGAACAGGTGTGTTTGCTTCTTGTTTTCCTCCCCCCAATATTATTAGCGTGCAAAAGTCTGTGTATATTTATGTACAGCAGTATGATAGATATCTATATAGAAGGTGCTTGCATTTAATTAAAGGTTCCCATTGTGGAGGAGTTTCTCTCTTTTCTGGGTGCTTGACTTTACCAGGTGGAAGGTGTGCACTTTCTTATTTGGTGAACATATTTTTTCTTTAAGTGGGATAAAATCCTGGTTTATAGGGTTTAAATTAAACTATCTAGTGTTTCTTTCTTATTTATCTATTTCCACACTGGTTTTCACTGTAAGAAAATCTAAGTACAAAGGTAAAATTGTCGTGTAGCATACAAAGTTAAGTCCTCAGTCAGGAT
Organism: Calidris pugnax; assembly: GCF_001431845.1. Classification (NCBI taxonomy): domain Eukaryota; kingdom Metazoa; phylum Chordata; class Aves; order Charadriiformes; family Scolopacidae; genus Calidris; species Calidris pugnax. The sequence continues at coordinate 3,570,045 of NW_015090774.1, forward strand.
GCCTGAGGCACACGCCCACTTCACGGAGCAAAAGAGTCCACATAACCACTGTCTGTCTCTAGGAGTTGTTAAAACTGGATACCTCTGGGAGATTATAAAATCAAGCCAAGCATGTAATTCTGCTGATATTCTCACCTTTCTGGAAGATACGGATTCTGTGTATTCACTAATCCTGACTACTTTGCTTATGCCTGATGAAGAAAAGACTTAAGATGAACTCTGGAGATCTGAAAACAGAGACTCTGTATATCTTGTTTTTTGATGTGTCTTTTACCATTAGCTTGTTTAAGTTGAATAGCTCGGCTAACAAGGATGTAGCCCACCTGCAGACAGCCTTGCCTTAGTTCTTCCAAAACACATATGGGTTCTCAGCTGCAGGAATACGGTGAACCTTAGGGTCTCCTGTCCCTGGCTTTGGCTGTCCTCAGCTCATGTTGGAATGGCATGTGGTGCCATGGTTGCTCCTTATCTGTGGACTTCTGTAAGGGGAAGACGTTTGAGAGCAAAATGGAGGGAAGGCTGCCCCAGTTAGAGCGATGGGTAAGTTCACACAGTGGAGCATATTCCAGTTTGTACAGGAGATTCTTAGTGAGAATGAAAAAAATTCATTATAAAATTTATCAAATATACTGTGCATATTTTCTGTTATGGAAGCTGAAAATATGAAAAAAGTCCCCCCAAGTAGGTTGTTTTGGAATTCTTAATAATTAGATATTAATATGTAGCTTATTCATAAAGAGCTCCTTCAGTGTTTTTTCTCCTCTTATGTGAAATTCTGGTTGTTTTGATCAATGATATAAATAATGAAATATAGTTTCTTTTCCCTAGATAGATGAATATAACTTAGGATCCAAATTGTGTCTCAGGTGTTCATCACTATAAATATGAGATTCATTTATCATAAGTATTCTGCAAAATTAATTTAAACTATGCGCTTCTCACAAACTTTCCTGTCCTTCAGTAGAATCAGTCCTTCAAATGCCCTCTATATAGAAAAACACCCTTAAAACAAATTGAACACAGTATTAATAAAATTACAAAAAAGTTTTATTAGAGAATTGAACTTTTAATGATAAAACTCCAACTGGTTTGGCTTTACAAGCAATAACTACAAATGGAAGACTTTGGTACTTTTGCATACAGTAAACTTGGCTTCGTTTACTACGGCTTTTTAGGCAGGAAAAAATTAAAAGTGTAAATCAGATTACAATGTACTTAATGAAGATCTTTTTAAAACAATATAACAAAGTTGAGCTGATTGTTCTTTATGGACTAAATGTTATATTTTCATTTAAATACCAATATACTTAAATTCAAAGGTAACAGACTAAACTGGGCAATTGTTGTAGATGTCTTAAGTAATCTGTTAAAAAAATAAATAAAAAAATCAATAATTACCTTTTTTTTTTAATGCTAACTTATGTGACAGTTTGTAAATTGTAGTAATTAAAACAGAAGGGGTTTAAAGTTAGGGTTTTTTTTTGTTTGTTTTAATAAATGTACCTTTATTTTAAGGTGGAGATAAACTAAAAGTATCAGAATCCTTGGTGTTCGATTTTTGTTATGGATATTCAGTAAAACGTCAGCACCATTTTATTCCAGCTAATTGATTGTCAGCTAATTTTATTGATTACATAATTTCTGTGGAATACAAACAAAGTAAAAAAGATATAGTTCATGTAAATAAGATTATAAAGACTAAACTAAATAGTTGCAGTACAGCTGATATTATCTAGTAAAACTGAAAGCCTAATGACTTTAAATATACAGTTTATATCTGTGGATAATGTTATGGAAATATGAAATCAACTGAAGAAGAAATTACAGTAAGGAAAAGAGCAAATCTGTGAATTTCATGTAATATCCATTTGAGAGTTGATTAGGCAGTTAGAGACTGATGGTTGCAAAACAAATTGTTCTAGTTAACGTACAGCCTTAAAAGAAAGCATTTGTACCAGGGCAATTTTATGTTTTCCTTGTGTGCTGGCAAAAGCAGCTCTGTGTATCGCGCCCAAGATGCGTGGTTTGGGGTAGAAGATTAAAAAGCACAAGAACGAAGAAGTTCTTTTTTTTCTGTATTTCTCATGCTTCTCATCTACTGAAAAACCCAAAACTTAAAGAATACATTTCTGCAGTCTCAGACAGTGATGACAAGATATATATATAATTATTTTTTTTTTAAATAGAGTAGGTCCAATTTTTTTAAAGAGTAATGATCATTTAGAATAGAAAAAAAAAAGGTAGTTTCTATGACTCAGAAGTTAGTATATTTTGTTCTTGGACTGCACTTGCTTGGCATACACTGTATCACATAGGTGTTACTAACCTTTTAAAGTTGTTTCTTTCTTAGTTCTTGGTTTTGTTTTAATATATTTGACAAGAAATTAAATTTGCTTGTGTGAACCTGATATAAAATTTCCAAAGAAGAGTCTTGGCATTGTTAGAACAGGTTACAATTCTAAATGCAAAATCTTTCTCTCTTGTACACAGGCAAACACAAGAAAAAAAATTGTAAATAGGATAAGGTAGAAGTTGAACTCCTGCATTTTTTTTTGTTTATTTGTTTGTCTTTTGTATGTGGCAGCAAAGTGGAATGCAGCGTTGTTCCACCTTTGGAGAGTGCCTTGCTCTCTTTTGGCTCTGAGGCCTCCTCTGCTGCCTTTGACTTCAGAAACTGCACAGCTGAGGGAATTAAGCTCTTCCATGTGAGCTGGAAAGAGCCAGAGCATTTGAGGAAATCCCACTTCATGGAGCAAGCAGCATAGATACCCTGAAATATTCTCTCAATCTGGAGATTTCCCCTCCTTCACACTCTATAAAAATGAGAACCCTGAAAACTGAAACCTGGAAACATTGAGAGCCTTGGCTTGAAAGATGGTTCTCCACTCATCCAGGCTCTCTGAACAGTTAGAGCACCAACGGCTCCTGGGATCTGCTGCAGGATGCTGCTATTGCTCTTAGTTATCTCATATATTTCACAGTAGGGGACAGGTTGTACTTCTAGCTCAGGGTGCACTTCTCTTGCAAGTATTCTTCCCAGGAACAAGACTTCTTTATTAAGTGCCTGTGGCAAGCCATATTCCATTCAGTGCTTTATTAGATTGCTTCAAGTCCTCCATCAGCCATACAGCCATACTGTAACATATTGATGATTTATTCTTTGTGCATAGATACACTGTAAATATGTTCTATTCAGACCATTCTCTAATACTGGTGACCACTTTATCCTCAGCTTTCCCCATAGGGCATGTTGCAGCATTTTGATCAACTAAGCAGTAGCCTCATCACAAACTTCGGCTTGCAACCTAAATTCTAATCTGCTTTTGCCCCAAAGGTGAAAACTGAATTTTTCATTTCCAAAATGTATGCACCAAGTTGTACATTTCTACCTGATCATAATCACTGTTTATGTCTTTCATGTCTCGATTGGTTACTACAAAAAAAAAAAGGAATAGTGGCTATGCATTAGTGTTGATCCTAATGTTGCTTTCTGGGACATCACAAAATGACTGCATGAGCGCTACATTGTTTTAGCATTTGGGGACTTAATCAAACACTTGTTTTAAGCTCACTAGCCCACAAGCTTCTCTAGGTACATTTGCATGTACTTCAGAACGATAGTTGATCATGCCCATATTTTTCATATTCTTTAATCAGAATAATTTGATTCTCCTCCCACCCACCCTCCTGCAAAATCTAAGTAACAACTTATTAATAATTTCATGAGTACAAATTTACTTTAGAGTTGTCTCACTAGACTGCCAATGCACTCAAAGCAGTCTCAGATACTATAATGATGGAGACTTTTCAGCAGGAGATAAAACTCTGCATTTGGTTCCCCAATAGATTCCACAAAGGAAAACATTTCTAGTACAAGTTTGCCTCCTGCATGTTTAGTTCCTTAAATTATGCCTTGATAAATATTAAACTCTATATAAATCTCTATGTCCATGGAGATTTACGTCCCTCCTTTTTTACGTGGTGATAAATGTGCTGAAATCTTAGTGTTCATTCTATGCTGCTTAGAAGTGCAGGATTATGGAATACTTAGAATTTAGTTATTCCTTGTTTCATGGAATTCTTCCTTACAGTAGGCATTTTCAAATGGACATTAAATAAAGCCCTTGCTTAATATTTCTGGACCCCAGCACTGTGACAGGGATTCCTCTACAACTGACTTCACAATCTAGGTAGATGACTGGCCGTTCCCTAGTAACATTGCTGAAATAAGTTGTTGAACAGACAGCAGCTACTACGTGCAGTGTGAAGCTTTGCTTTAAAACCACATTACAAAATTAAGCTGTTTCAAGTGTAAATCATTAGTTCTTCTCTTCTTTTACTGGACAAGTTGAAAAAATCATAATCTGATTTTATATGTCCTCTTATTGATGGCTGAGGGACATTAATTTTTGCCTTTACAATATTTTCCACAGCATATGTGAAAAGATCATAAGACTAATATTTGTAATCAGTTTGTCTTTTCTTCTGTCTTGAGTCCTGGTAACTTTTAGCTTAAGTCTGTGAATTGTTCTATACTAGTGGATATCATAATCTCACACTTCTTCCTGGACAGTTACACTAACCTTGCTAATCGAATGCATCTTCCAGTATTCACTCTGAAAAGCTGATGGAACACAACCCTAAATACCTGTCTTCCATTACAGAGTCTTTAATGTTTCCAGTACTGGGTGTTTCAGTCAAATTTGTTTGTCCCTTGGTTTCAGTTACAAAAAGATGATTTATATAGTTACTTTTATATCTCTTTAGTGCACTTTATTCAAAATTGTAATCAGACCTTTTATTGGTTTTTCTAATGTCTCGAGCATCCTTTACATAAAGAATTTCTACCTGATTTCTAGTTAATTTTAAACCAAATTTTAAGAAACTCCCCCCTCCCCCCCCTTAATTTTCTTATCTTTATTTTCATTCTATCTTCCTAAAAGCTCTCAATGTTGAATGAAAGCTTTATCCTACATCTGTCGTGATATATTTTGCTTTAAAACCTCCACTGCCCTCCACAGTACTGTGCTCGAGTTTTCCAGACTTTTCTTTGGCTTTTCCTTTTTCTGTTAAATACATTTGGTGGTAGTAGTACTTGCTGGTCTGATGGAAGGTGTCATGATTCATGTATCTTTCAGTGATTGAGAACATGAAAAGACTATTTGCTTACAGTGTTAAATGATCTTTTTAACAAAACGTATGTTCCCAGGCAGGGAAGCTGTAAGTGCAGCTTGTGTTCTGGCCGTGTGCATACAGGTCGATTTCCAAATTCCTCTTCTCTATTTGCATTTTCTGTAGTGAGTAAGAAGCTGTAAAGCTTTTGCAGGATTAGGACTTAGTCTAATCAGAGTTTAGCAATATTCTATAGAAGTGTGTGTGTAAGACAAATAATGCAAAAATCATTCTAAAAAAATGCATTAGTTCTTTTTTTCCTTTTTCATTTAATGTCTATATAAATACTGATGCATAAATATTATGGTAATAGATACTGATGCATAAATCTTATGGTAATAGGTATACTAAAATGTTGTAAGTAGACACAATCAAATATCTTTTAATTAAAAATTTATAATCTTTTTCTTTTCCTAAATTACCATGAAGATTTAGGGGTCTTATTGTTGCCCATTCCTTATAGAGAAGGTGCTGTTCTATGCTTCTAGTGGAAATTCTTTCCCAGAAAATAAGAAGTGCTGCCAGCCCTCACACTGATTCTTCGTTTGGTTTGGCAGGACGCTGCAATACCTTAAGCAGCACCTGAGTTCCTTAATCCTGTAGAGGTATATTTTCATGTGACATGTATACATCATATGATTTCAGTCTACTGGCTCTGGGGAAATGTGCTGCAGATTTACTACCTTTACCTAGAGGCTTCCATATCACAAAGTGATCTTTGGGTCAGAATCAGCACAAAATTATTTTAGCAAATCAAAAGATTGTGATCTGAATTATGAGACTGGAAACCAGATTACGAAGAGAAAAATTAGCAAAATGATCAATATTTAACAAGAATTCTTTTTAGCTGTTCTGGTAAGTCTCATCCAATGTTATTGAGACCTGTCCTAAATAAATATTTTTAAACTTGGGGGTGGCTACTGCCCTTTAATACTGAGCCCTAAGGTTTTGTTGGGAAATTGATGAACAGATCCCTTTTAGCCTCAGCCTGTCTGCCTGGGGTTCTCTCCCCCACCTCTTTTCCAAGAGGGATTTGTGGGTCCCTTAATTTCAAGTTTTGCACCCATAGTGCTCAGTTGCTAGGAATGCAGTTCTAGTGATTCTTAAATAATATCACATGCACATAGTTTACACAAAATATATAATAAAATGGATAAAACCCATAGCCTTTCCAAGCTGTTAATTTTTCAGCATGGTCTTAGCTCAAAATGCACCACTACTTCGAAATTTATTCCAAGGAGCTGATTGTTGCAGATGGTCATAGTGGGCAGCAATAATGTATCTAGGATTTTTAAAGTGTCTCTCCATGATGACAAACATTAACAAGCAGATTAATCCATGGCTTAATTGTAAGAGGTTACCCAAATAGCATGCTGTCAGAGCTGTCTTTCTAAGCACAACCTGCTACAGAACAATTATTTGGCCAGCACACAGGAGGAACTGGAGGCTTCATCTCATTTGTGATGCTGGGATCAGCCTGTGGTGATCCTACAACCCTTGCTTAATTAATCCTATTTTGGCTTTAGACTTGTATCTCTGTTTGGCACAGCAAATACAGCTGTGCTGTGAATTTTACTGGAAGCAGACATAACTATGTGCTATGCACTCAGAAGGTTTTCATGCTGAATATTTATTCTTTTGACTCATTTCATAGTTAATATGGGCAGGCACTTGTGACAGGTTGCTACTTGCTGACTGATTGGCACAATTAATTTCCATGTTCCAGTTGAGCTACAATAATGAAATACAGTTTGCTCATTCATTATGGACTATTGCATATAAAAGAGGAAAAAAAAATAATCTCTCACTTGAAAACTGACCTTTCCATCAGAGACTGTCAGTCCTCCGGCTGAGATTTTAAAATATTCAGGTGCCCTTCTATGTGTTAGCTGGGTAGCAATTTTGAGAAACAGATCCATATCCTCAGTGGGGACTAAGAAGTAAACAGCACTATTCAGATTAATGAATTTGGAGGTTCATTGTTGATAAATATACAGAGAATTCCAGTTTGTGTTCTAATTTTTTGGTTTTGTGCCATCCTGTGTAGAGCAATATTAAAACAAAAAAAATTTAAGGTGCTACATCATGACTCTAACTAGGGCTTATTACTTCAAACATAATCTTTTGCTAATGCAGTTATCTGACTTCAAGACACACTGATTCACTTCTGTACAACTTAGAACATATACAGGACCTGTTGCGTTTCTTCTCATATGATCTTCATTGTTTGCAGATTTTACAAAGTAATACTAGTGCTATTTTAAAACTACAGGAGTCATATTTGGACTGGTGCTTCTTGAATAGTGAGAACAAGAATAAAATACTGGGAGACTGTAGCGAAAACATGAAAATAAATCACGTGCTGTTTGCTCACTGCTTCTGAAATCAAAAATCTCTTGAGTAGCAGAGGATGAAGTTAGATGATGGTTGCATGAAAGTGAAGTAATTATCAAATAATAATTCATAAGTTATCTGCTCTTAACTTTGGAAACCTTGATATTATTAACAGTTTTTCTTTAACTGTCTTTTTTAATAAGGCCTCTCTATTGGCCATTCAATTGACCAGTGTTATTTTGGGCCAGACAGCGCATAACATAAATAAAAACAAAGTCTGTGATTTACCCATAGCATTATTTACTGTGTGAAAATGTGCCCACTCCAGCTCATTAGGTGACACAAACAGCCTCAAAACTGTAATAGCTGCAGAAACTTAAAGTTCTAAACACCGTATTAGTAACTGAAACTGATTTTATATGGATGGGGCTTTAAGCAACCTGGTCACATGGGAGGTGTCCCATGTGCAGGGGGCTTGGAACTAGATGATCCTTAAGGTCCCTTCCAACCTAAATGATTCAGTTTTTCTGATGTGCACTATTTTGCTCATAACCTTAGTACATATACTGAGAAATGTGCCTTCTAGATCACTTGGAAGAGTTGATTTTCTTATTACTTAATAAAAAATAATACTTGAATCCTTTCATCTACATTGCTCCTAATTAACATAATTACACAGAAAATGTAATAGATTATGTAAACAGAAAATCATACCAGTCACATACAGACCGTAATCAAGGTCAAATGAAGCATAGCCCAATGTCATTGTTTAAACAAAATATAATCTTAATGTAACGCAAATGAAATCACTGCATCGTGACACAACACACAGGATTGATTAAGCCAGAGTTAACCAAGGAGTTACCATACTGGATAAAGCATGTATTTTACTGCAGACCTCTAGGATAGAAATGAATAACTTAATAAATTGTTAAGGAGGTGCAGGCAGCCATTCATATTTAAAACAAAAAATGTTTACAGGGAATTTTGTACTTAATGAGAAATACTATAGAACAAATAAAAATTTAAAATATGTAATACTAAATAAATAAATAATAGTCCTTCCTGTCGCACTCACTGGGATCTGTGTAAGATGGTGACTCGGGCATACTGATATGGGTAAATATGTGAGATTATTTCACTCAGTAAACCAACAATCTCAATGGGTAACAATGTTTGGGTAACACTCAGAATGGGTAACAACTACACTCAAATAATGTCCTTGTGAAAATCTTGCAACTTTTTTCTTACAATTTTATACTTACTTCATAATTGCATATTCCAGTGATATAGTTATCATTTTACTTCTTCATTTTATTGTTACTACTGTAAGCAAATGTTTTTTCAGGAGGGGTAATGCAGAATTGGAAATTCTTGGATCTGAAACAGTATTTTCGGTCCCACTCCTCCTTTTCCCAAAAATATACATCAGTTTCAAGGCAGCATGATAGCAGCTTCACTTACTTGTGGTGTTCTCTGGCTCCTCTAAGGTTTCCAGAACTTTGCAAATGAGTCATTCCTCCAACATTAACTGGATGGATTGGAGTTGCAGTTCTTATTACTGGTCATTAGAGATGACAGTGCTATTTCTTTGTTGTTAAGACTAGCACCTAAAAGAAGAAAGTTGTTTGTCTGAGAAGCAAGTAATAATAATAATAAACGATTTGAAAGAAACAAGATAAAGGATGAATTGGATATGGTCTGAGGTAGGGTAACAATGTGGGAAAATTTTTAGCACAGTACTTTGCAGTCTTTTCCTCCTACTGCTCATCTTAATCAGCTAGTAATTCTTAACACCTCTTGGTGCTAGAACTCCCAAAGTGAGGGTGCTTTTTCCATCAGTTGTTTTTCATAGTAGTTCACAAAAGAGGCATGTCTTGTCTATTGAAAAAAATGATCTATTAGGCTGCAAAATGGTTAAGGGGAAGAAAGGCTACAGATGAGTTAGAAATGGACTGAAAGCTAAGTTTAAGGGGTACTGGGACGCATGAAGTATAGATTGCCACCTCTTCACAGTTTTCTCCAGAGAAAACTGAAAGCAGGAATTCATGCAGTGCTAGAAACTGTTGTTAAAGTTAGTGGAATGGGAATGTGTATAATCTGAGGGACCCAATATCCTTCACTTGTTGTAGAAAACACATTGAGTGAATCTATGAAAGGAACCAAGAGCACTAAGGTGTTTTGCCTAAAAGGTCTTTCATGTAGTGATCTGCTGCAGGTCTTTTATACTCAGCACCCTTGGGTTTTTTCAATGTCTGGGAGTAGCAAATAGCAGAGCTGATAAGTATGAGGTAATCCACAGGTGCAAAGAGAAGTGCAGGGTATGCTGAATGTTAATTGATCAGATCTCAATGATGTCAGGTAATTAACAGAGTAAATTTAAATATTTTAAACTGTATGTGATCATAATAATTATCAAAATTTTTGAAAGTGGTGCGGAAAGCAACAGGTGTGGGGATTGTTCCTTTATAAGCTTCTGACATGAAGAGTTAGAGTTACCTTTTTTTGATGTCTTATATCGTGTGCTGCCAATCAACTAGAAAGTAGACAATGGATTAAGAAATCCTTTTCCATGTCAGTAGAGGTTGTGAACGGTTTCTGACCACATTCTCATTAAAAAGGTTCAGTAAGTGTTACAACTGACATGAACATGAAAATGTGTTCTATGTAAGAGCTCCTAGAATTTAGTTTTGGAGGATATATCAGCATTAATTTACTAAGCTACCTTTCACATTAAAGCACTAGTCTGATCCAAGGTGATCTCAGATCTTAACAAAAGTGCACACTGAATCAAATTTTGGTAGCTTCTTGTGGAGTAACGATGGTCTGTCCCTGTTCCTTGTAAGCATGTCCTAATCTACTAGGCAGACCCAGTAGAGCCAAAAATGGTTCCATCTAGAAGGACCAAAATATGTCTGTTTTTCTAATAGCAATTGTTCATTTCAGGGTTCAAACAGCCCACCAGACAAATATTTGCTACTTCCTTTTAGATAAGTATAGCTTACCTAATGACAGGCTGACTCCACCTAACAGAACTACATTCTCATGTTACAAAACGGTTAAGTAATTTTATAAACTGTTATTCATAATCTTGAGTCACTACAACTTTGTCCCTTTTCCTTGTGACTGCAGTGGGTACCATACATTGTAGAGAAATAGCTTTCAGGCTGGCTTATGGTCTTCAATTTCTAAACTTTTCTGTAGTTTTCCTTGTGGTCCAAGTCTCTGAGTTTCCTTCCATTTTCAAGAGATAAGGATAAACTCTTCCTGTCTAGTGCTTGTTAATGCAGATAATATTTGGACTTGCTAAAAATATGTCTTCTCATTTCCTGCATTCTTTTATCTCTGAATTTTCATTTATCGTGTTCCCATTTTTTTTCAAATTACATGTATTAATTTTCTGCCTACTCCCTGCCTACTCTTCTTAAACCGTATCTCTCTGCTTTTTCCCGTGCATTTTTTTCCTATATTCTTGTTGCAATTTTATTTGATAATAATGTTGTCCTGCATAACTTAACTTACTCTAAAGACCAAAAATCCTCAAAATACTTCTGACATAATTTTGGAAAAACTTTAGGAACAGTGACTCTTACATAGTTTTGGATTCTGCACGTACACTGACTAAATATGTAACTTATCTGATAGAAATTGATGTAATGAGCCACATTTCTGAATCTCATACTAACATTTCTGAATGTTAGTATAAGATTTTTTCATTTGAACTGACTGAAAAACGTGAATACAACTGTGAATTACGCAGCTAGTTTGATAGCAACTCCCCCCAAAAGAGAAATAGTTTCTCAAAATTCTTGTCAAGCTTGCTTTATAGAAGCAGCAGCTCAAAAGCTATCACCCTCTGGTGATCTAAGCAATGCACCTTTTTAGTTTCTCAAAGCCACTTTTACTGACACAGTCATGTCCAGTGGGGAGGGCTGTTTGAAAATATACACTATGTAATAAAAAATGGCATCCCCTTTCTTGCCTTTCTGATTTGTGACTTTTGATGCAACTTTGAAGTTTGTCTGGTCCTGCTTATGGCTGGAATCTATTGGAAAACTTCTCTCAGAAACACAAGCCATTTTGCAATTCTGTGACATTGGAATTGCAGAGCAGGAGCTAAGAAAATCCAACCACCCAAAAGAATACTATAAACTCCCACCACAAATACGAACCGAAAAAGTTTTCTTTTTTTCTTGTTTTCATAAATTCACTGAAATACTTTCGCACTGACATCAAGAATAAATACATTCAGCTCAGAACTAGTATAAGAATAAAACTATGAAGATTTATAGTCAGGGTGGAGGCCTTCCCCTATGGTATATTACATGTACTTGAGCATTTATATTAGAAATCTACAATTCCTTAGTATTATAATGGGTTTGGATTAAGTCACTTTTTATTTAAACTGAAGATTTAACATTATCTCAATGCACTTAGGGGCTCATGTTTACTGATTATAGACAGTTAAGAGGTTAATAATTTGTTCTTTATTTGCTGTCCCATATTGGGCTACAGCAAATAATAACTTTTTGGGCAGTCCTCACTTCCATTCTTCCAGACTAATGACATGATTAAAAAGAAAAATTGTTGTGTTTACTTTCACTTTCAAAGGCTGTGCTGTGTGGTTCAGTGCTAATGTCAAGTATTGCTCAAATACACAAAACTGGTATTGCAGAGACCAAGATAATCTTATTTGCTAATAGTATTATATGCTTAGTATGGGGTTTTTTAATCATAGAAAATAGACTGCCTGGTAATATTTTAAGTTTTTAGATATTTCCTGAACCATAGAATGTTTTATATCCTGAAAAGTGGTGGGGTTTTGCTGGTTTGGGGGCTTTTTTATTGTGGGGAGACAAATGCATTGTTTTTAGAATCATAGGATGGTTAGAGTTGGAAGGGACCTTCAAGATAATCAAGTTCAAAACCCCCTGCCACGGACAGGGACTCCTCCCACTAGAGCAGGTTGCTCAAAGCCCCATCCAGCCTGGCCTTAAACACTTCCAGGGATGGGGCATCCACAACTTCCCTGGGCAACCTGTTCCAGTGCCTCACCACCCTCACAGTAAAGAATTTCTTTCTGGTATCTAATCTAAACCTCCCCTCTTCCAATTTAAAACCATTACCCCTTGTTCTGTCGACAAGGGGTTTTCCCTTTCTCTGGTTTATATGCTAATCTTTGATGGGAACTAGGCAATAAAGGAGCTAAGCAGAGATAAAATCTGCAATTACTAAAACAAAACAGCAAGCAGTGGGTAACAAATATAGCAATGAATTGACTTAGGGCTGGAAAGCTTCCTTTTATTCTTTATTAAGCATAGTGTGTACTGTAATCTCTTTTTCATTTTCTAGTTGCAAAAAAAAAATAAAATTGAGGATTTATAAAAGGGTGTATTTTGGTAATGATATAAAGTGAACTGGATAGTTTTGTGCTATATCTGATATTGCTGAGCACCGTAGATGCCATGCAAAGCACAAATGTCTGTCCTCCTCAAACAATGCTGTAGTAGATGAATCTGGATAGACATTTACTTTTGAGTTTTCACTGGGTTTGCTTGTGTAAAACTTTAGAAATGAAGTATTTAAATGAAGTCTAATTGATTAAAGGAGGACTGAAATGGGACTAGTGGGGACCTGTTCCTTTTGTTCTCAATAGAGAGGAGTTAATCCTTTGCATAACTATGACACGGGGCTCTGCAGCAGAGATGAAACTGTCCTGCAATGATAGCTACATTATGTAGCTAAACCATACTCCTATCTGATTTAAATATCTGCAGTTCTGCAAAAATGAAAAAACACACTACCTATGGCTGAGTCCAAACATGTCTTTTAATCTACCTCTTCACTTAGAAAAGAATATTTGAAAGGGAATTGGAAGGAGCTTATCCAAATCAAATACCTGCAAACTTACCTCTCCGGGTATTTTAATAAACCTTGTTTCTTACTCTTTCAAAATTGTTCTTTGGGAGAATACAAGGACGTTTGCCCAGCTTGCATAAAAATTGATGGTCTTCTCTTGTGCATTTATCTGTATGGTACTGGGCATTTGCCTCTGAAATTTGACAGTGCTGCTTGTTAACTTGATATTAATTGCATTTTGAACAGAATAAACACTAGGTTGAAAACTGAGCTGTGTATTATCCCAGGAGATGCATTTTTCATTAAATTAACACAGAACACTGTTGGAATGTCATTGTAAAAGGACCCTAGGACATTCTGCAAATTGACTGATCAATAGCCATGGCAGCTTTCTATCAATGCATCAAAGCTTTTTCTGTATTGCTTTAATAACTTAAAAATAGTGGGTGAAAAAGAATGTAGAGTAGCGAGTATGAAATTACATTGATATAGCTGACCTTAAAAAGAATGTGTTTAAAAGAAAACAGAAGAAATAAAAGGAAGAACAACATGGGTTAAACACAGGAGAATGGAACCTTGTCAAAAGCTTTCTGAAAATCCAAATTAAATATATCAATTAATCAATGGTCATTAAGTCTTTCAAAGTAATCTGATAGATTTTGTGGGATTACTGCCTATTATTTTTAACATTTTTTTTTTAATTTTACCAAATAATTCATATTTCTACACATCTATTCATTCTATTTTCTGTCATAATTCCTATTTTCTTGATGGATATCCAATTTATTATTCTGTAGCAGACTGAGTCGTCATAAGAATCCTTTCTCAAGATTTGTTTCTCTTCAATGCAGTCTTTTATTCCTCTTACTACACTGTTTGATTTGAGCAATAGTTTATATACCACAGTTGGCAACCCTGCAACTTCATACTAGACTTCCTTCACTCTTGAACAAATTGCCTGGTCCTAACAATTGTTACTGTTCAGTTTATTAATTTGTGCTAAAACCTCTTCTACTGACACTTTCTTTTTAAAATAGTTTCTCCATCTCATCCCTTGTGAAGAAGGGAACTTTACTGACCTTCTCCATAGTGAACACTGATGAAAGGACTCACTTATCTTTTCTGCAGTGGTCTCACCTTTCTTTAGTGCTCTTTTGTACCTTGATAATCTACTGGCCCCACTGACTCTGCAGCCATTCTACTTCTGTGTTTGAAAACATTTTTATTATTATCTTTTATGACTTCTAAGAGTTTCATCTTAAAGTATTACCTGGCTTGCTTTACTGTAGTTTTAGATTTAACTTGCTAGCTCTTTGTTATGTTTTCTCATTTCAAAGCAAATTCCACTTCTGACCCTTTTGGTCTGTTCCTTTCGTAAAATTAATTTGGTTATTTTTTTATTGTTGGCAAATCTTTATTTAAAGTTTCCAGTGTATCATCATCACCACTTCCTCACACTCACCCCAACAAACATTGGGCATCACTCATTTGAAAAAATCTAAGTATCAAGAATCAGTGAGAGGTGTGCATGATTTAGTGATCCCACAACTTAATTTGGGTCATGGAGACGTACAGAATTAAAACTTATGTTTTTGTCAAATTTTAAACATTAGATGGGCACTAAAAAAGCTATTTCAGAACTGTAGTTCCAGACAGTTTTTAAGGTGCATGACTTTTTTCTTTTATTCAGTTAATCCTCAATACCTTGGTCCTTCTTTATAGCATCTCCAGCTTTAAAATGAGGCATATCCTTAAGTTCTTGTACAGATGTGGCTCCTTGTACCTATTATTTTGCATTATGAAGTCTCATATGACTTCTTTCATTTAGTCTGGGTCTATGGTACTTAATTTCAGTGGTGTTCTAAAATCCAAGTCTTTTCAGCATATGTTACTGTTAAGTACATTCATACAGATTTAGATAGCAATAATAGTTATGGGCAGTTACAAATTTCCAGTGGATTTTGAGGAGATTTTTTTTTTTAAGAAGTTTTTTCTAGTGAAATTCTATGACTGCCCATTTGCAATGTTTGTTTTATCCGTATTCCAAGTTTGTCTGCAGATAGTATTACATAGTGTTTCTACAGTTATCTTTCTTCCTAATGCAAATGATTATTGTAAAAACTAAAGAATTTAACAGTATAAAATGGAAACTACCGTTGTAACTGAAGGTGAGAATGTTTTAGGACAAATATATCTTGTTGACACTTAAAAGTGCACAATTTTCTTGTACCATTTTCATTATGTAGCTGAGATAAATTGATTCTAAATTGATGCTGTGAAAAACTGATTTACCTCTTCCAACCACCCCTGCCTTTTCATATAGCAAGTTGTAGCAGTTTTATCTGGGAGGAAAATACTGCCACTGCTATCATTTATTCATTTAGTTTTATGCCTATGCAAAGGAAAGTGCCTATCATATGCTCTATGCATCACTGTAAAATTACTTTTCAGGAAATTAAAAAAAAAATCATCAGTTTCTCCAAATCTACAGCCCAACCCAGTGAAGACTATACTGTTGTTGTTCTACTACTATACAGTAGTTGTTCATAATGATGCACTTGTTTGCAGGATCAGGAATGTAAATTATACGTTTTAGAGCACTCCGTTCTCAGGTGCTTCTCTTATTTTTGCTGTATTTCTTAATCAGAATAGAATTTCTAAGTAACCTCGATACTTACCTGTTTTTTGAAAATTACCTTACTCTCAGTCATTGAAATAGTTAATAAACTTGTAAGAAAGACTTGCAGCAAATGGACTATCTGTAAATGCCATTGGAATCTCAGAAACTGGAATCTTAAGGACCAGAGAAAGAACCATGGAATTATAGTAAGAAAATGACAGAATAACTATGAACTATGAAATGAAGTTCTGGAATGATTACAGTGCAGAGTATGCCATGGATAGATTTTTAGTTGGTATGTGTGGAAATACATGGGAATTTTGCCTGTGGTTACACCACATATGAATTATTGACTCCTTCTACACTTTTGAAATAAAAATCATTTATAGTGTGACATTTTCTATATAAGTACAACCAGAGGCTGTCACGTATACCTGCTTACAGTCCCATACAAGAATGAATGTGCAATTAAAAGTAATTTATATCAAAAAATCCTCTGTGGGACTGAAAGAGAAACCTTTTACTGTTCCAGAACATGGTCTATTTCTTGAGCTAAAGGTAAAGCTCTGCACAAGCACAACCTGCAGGAAATCTCTCATACTTGATCTGCAGTTCATTTCTTATCCAGCCCCAGTCTGCTATTCTCCAACCAATGTTATTAGGCTAAGACCAGCATTGATTTACATTTTTTGCACTTCCATCGGCTGTGTGGAGAGTGCTCAATATAAAAAATCTACACTGAATTTCCCCATTCAATGCAACTTTTTTTATGGGCTAGATATAACATGGCTCACTTCTCCCACATCACAAGCTTTAATAAAAACAAATGGTTTGGCGACACTGCTGTGCAGAAAGAATTTCCCCCCCTCTTCATTCTAGCCTTAAGATGACAAAGTAACCTTTTCAACAGCTTATGGATATTGCTTCCCATTCTTCTGAACAGTTAATTTTCCTAGCCAGAAGAAATAATTGGTTGGGGGTCATAATTAAATCATTTAAATAAAAGCAGTAGTAAGAAAACCAACAAACAAAAACCTAACCTCATTTTGCTTGACCTTCACATTGTATAGTAAGGACAGTTTTCGGAACTGATACTCAATAGGAAATTTTTCCTGAAAAAAATATTACCTGAACCAAACACGCTATGTGCCAGACAAATGCATGGCAATTTAAATAAGGCAAGTTTTAATCCAGTCTGGGCAACATTCCTTTCAGGCACATCAAGTTCAAAATGTAGTCATTGCATGCCTTGATTGTTTTCAACAATCAAAAAGAGAATGGTAGAAACAGCAATGAAGAGTAGAATACTTTACTTCCAACCTTAGGAGGTACAGAGTTAGTAAGAGTTTTAAAACCATATTAAAAGATGGTTCCCACAATATTTACCTTTTAGCTGAACACGTTTGTTGGATGACACAACATATGACAATAAAACCATCAGCACTAAAATTTTTCATTCATGTAACGTCTTTTTATGTCATTTCGCCAAATTTATGCTTATATGAAAGGTAGTTAATTCTGGGATGGAAGGCAGAATGTAAACACATAAAGGACTCAGGTAAAGAAGTAGTTATACTGGAGAGATTTTTTTAAAAAAAAAGGTTTGTGTAGGCCACTGGTTGTCATTATTATTACATTGGAATGATGCTGGTTAAGAAGCTGTGATGAAGTGCTGCTGAAGGGCACCTGAGTTTGGTGTCATACTGCTTTGTCAACATTGATTTCCCTTAGATAAGAGTGTATCCTGAAACCCAAGAGGAAATTTAAGGATGTAAATGAAGGGGAAAAAAATTATGTGGTGAGAAAATGTAAGTTGTAAATATGTAAGCTCTATACGTTTAGTGAGCAGGTATGATTTATATTTGATGCTTTATATGTGCCTGTTTTATTGATGTATTACTAGCTTGCCCAGAATAATTACAGTACAGAATTTCAATTTGTAATTCCTACCTTAAGCCCAGAGCTTGCAGCTGGTTTATACATGAAAGTAGAATCAGGTTCTCTTTACGGAACGGTACTGGCTGTGGGTGACAAGTAAGCAGAAACATGGAATATTTTTTGTGGGAAGCATTGGAGTTTGCTGTGTCATTACCATGTAGTCCCTTAACAGAAAGAATAAAAATGAATGTGAACATACATTTTATGGCTCTTCAGAGGCATCTGCTTCTTTCCAAACCATAACCTGGCTAATTTAAAGATTTCTGGAAATGTTATTGTCCTCTTAAGGCAAGGAAAAATATGCTATCACTTGTACTTAAAATGACAAATTTGTTCTGTTGGTGGAAACCCTTAAAGTGTGTACACTTTAGTGGTATCTGATATAATTACTAATAGGTGATTAAGCAAGAAGGAAACAGTATGATCATAAGCTATTCTGTAACATGCTAAATAGGACTCCCCTGTATTCCTGAGTGACAACATAGCTTTTTTGGAAAAAAAAAAAAAAAAAAAAAAAAAGACCCTTCCAAAATTTATTAAAAAAAACAGGATAATGGGGAAACCTAAAAGCCACACCTAGTTTTATGGTTTTCGTGAGTGACAACATAGTTTTTTTTGAAAAAAAAAAAAAAAAAAAGCGATCCTGTCAGATATTATTAGCAATGACAGTGACGGAGAATCCACTACAATCACTGCTATATTGTTGCTATGCTTAATTTCTCATTGTAAAAACCATGCATTGTGTTGCTAGTTTGAATTCATTTGGCTTTGTTTTCAGCTCTTAGATGTTTGTTGTATCTTTGTGTGCTGGACTGAAGAACTCATTATCAAAGTTGTGTTCCTGCTGTAGAACTCAGAAACCGAGATCGATTTACAGTTTAACCTTCTACTTGGTAATCTAAATAGTTTGACCTACTGCAGTCTTTCAATATATGGCGAATTTTCCAGTTCTTTCTGTAAGTTGTTATTCATTCCAGTGATATAACTGAATCTTACTAGAGAAACCAAAAGAAATTGAAAACTGCTTGAAAAATGAGTCTCATCTGCCTCTCCATCACTACTTCTCCTTTCCCTGAAAAATAACTTTTGACCCAGTTAAGCTTTTTAGTTAGAATAATGTAAATTTTCCCCAAATTATTTTAATAATTAACTGCTCTTTGGTTCATTTTGGTGTGACTTTAGACAAATTTATTATAACATGAGAATAAAATATACAGTACTTTCAAATTACTTGCTCTCTGATCTTGCAAAACCTAATATTAACCCCTGTTAAAGGAGGATCATAGTAGTCTTTTCTTATTGAATTATGTTGCCCCACTTTTTTGAATGAAAGATTGCGATCTAAGGAAAAAGTTCTTGAATGCAGATACCAAATAATAAGAATATATTCTTCTTCACATAATTCTGATACAGTTTTTTGAACTCAGACAAACGGTGTCTTCCATGTGTTCTGTAGCCATCTGAAGATGTAAGTACCTCTACATTTAAGGACAGTCTTTAGATGGCTCCTGGTCTACTGAGCTGGGCGGTTTGTGTCACTCCCTATACAGGGAATGCATGGGTATCTAACAGAGGTTTCCAAATTTTCACTGAGCGCGTGTTCCCTCAAAATTATGTTTGCAAAGTTTCTGTAGGACTCCTGAGGTTAACCATAAGATATCCTGTTACAGCTGCGTTGCCTGAAAATCTCAAATGAAAAGTGAAGTTGCAGTCCAAAGCTGAAATGTCTCTATTTTGAATCACTGTGTTATTTCCTTTAAATAGTGCTCTATGAGTGGACTTGGATACGTTTCAAAAGCTTTCAATTTCTTTTTATTTTTCACAGGGGTTATGCTTTTATTAATGGCATTTATACGTGGCTTATATTAATTTATAAAAGTCGGACTGTAAAATATAAACTTTTATGTCAGAAAACTTCTTTCCATGGCCTGTGGAAAGAAAACAGAAGGATGTACCTTCCATATCTTTAAGAAAACTTCCTGCATAAATGTCATTTTGGTAACATGCTGTCTATCATAAACATCAGAAAGTGTTTGATGGCTCGTATTAATGAAGAGACTCTTAAGTACATGAAAGCCAACCAGCAACTTCAATCTGCTTCACTACGAACTGCAGCTGAGCAGCTCTATTTTTAAACTTCTCTTCTGTGTATTTTTCAGTGCATAATGATGAGAACTACAGTATTCAACTTACGTTTTTCTTTCAAAGTGACAGATTAAAATAAAATAAAGCAAGCCTCTTAATGGAGACTTTTCAACATGTTATTAACAAGACAAAAGTTAAAACCTCGTTTTCATTAGACTTCTTGTTGACAAGTAAAAGTTCTCAGAACAAGTGCTTAATTTTGTTGCTCTTTCTCTAGAAAAATGCTTTTCTTACCTGTTTTTTCCATACTTTTGATAGCAAAAGGCTACTAGCTGACTCTAAACAAGAAAACTAAGTGTGGCTGTAAAACAGTAAAATATAATGATGTAGCAAATTTAGTCCTAGAGTTTCTTCTAGAAAGGTGCTATCAAAGTACAACAGTTGACAAGAGAATTAAAGCACTATTTTATTTGTATAAAGAGGAAAACCACATTCTAGGAGAGAGTTTTATTGCTAGGATTTCAATAGTTTTCATACTGGCAATTCTGCTCAATCCTTTGTGGCATGGTGTAATTTACCACTGACAATCTTAAATACAAAGTACACTTTGTATTGGAACAGCATTTAAAATCTACATCGCTTCAAATTTCAAGATGCAGTTAGGTACCTCACAGAAAGCTCTTTGAAAATTGAGAGTGAATTCCTATCAGGGCTTAATTGCCCTAGATATATTACAGACAGTAAGCTTTTTACTGAAATAAAATGTGTTTTAAAGGTTCCCTTTTCTATAAATGACTTCAGAATCTTCTAGCCATATTTTTGTCTTCCGTGCTTAGTGCTTGTTGTAGATTACATTCTGCTGTAAAAATCAGAAACAATAACACAGCTTATGTTAGATGTTAAATAGGAGACAGTAACATGCAAAGACAACCATTGATCTGCTCCATTCTTCTTCAGAAAATAACAAGGGGAAGATTCACAGTAGATGAAATCTAGCTAGTAAGCAGCACTCAATGCCTGTTAGTCTTTCTCTTCTGTTCAGAACTATATTGAAACATTGTAGAAAACACACAGGGTTGTTTGTGTTTTGTTTTTTTTTTACATTACTATGTAGTAATAGTTTTGGTTTTTTTTCACATTACTATGTGTACTTGGGATTTTCTTCCCCAATAACCAATTAGTATTATGCTGTATATATCCTAGGTGTGCATATATTATTTCCTAATGATAACAAAAACTAGAAGAAAACTTAAAGAGATCTCCGTTAAACCTCTCATACAATAATTTCAAGGGAATAAGAGACATCTGTAATCCCACATCTCAGGCCTCAGTAGTTTCATTAATGTGATGTAGCTGTCAAATGAAAAGATTGACTGTTATATCATACACAGATAATTCTCAGAAACATACTGTAAGTCAGATTAACTGTTGGATGTAGACAGAAAGACACAATTTTTTCCTACTTTATTTACTATTAGTATTAGTTAGACTGCTAGTATGGTTGTGCCTAAAACTTAACCATAGAAATAAGAAAGAATTAGGAAAAAAAAATAAGATAGATCTCTCATTATTAATGTTTTTAATCAAAATAGGAAATAAGTTATGAAATGAGGAGACAGGTTGTTCATCGCAGGAGTGGGTTACATCATATGCATTCTTCAGCAGGAGGTTTCAGTGGTGAGGGAATGAAGGAAAAATAGCTTGTCAATGCTTACTTGGTATATAATATATCAGTATAGGTTTATAAAAGACAGCATCCAGTTCAGCTAAGGGAAAAACAACAGACTGGCTGCTGGTTGGAAACAAACTATACTTCCCTCAAAGATCTTGGGAGAAAAAGCATCCCAGGTTGTGAGTTCTGTCATACTGTTTTGGGTTGAGGTTTGTAGGGGACTGCAGATACCATAAAATTGGTTTTAGAGACGATTAGCCTTCTCTATGAATGACTCAAAATGAATTTATGCTGAAATCCTACAGGGTAAAAGGAAAAAGAAATGAAGAGAATGAAGCCGGTTGAGGCACGTGCATGTAACTAGTGGGAGGACCGGAGTGGCTGAGATGGGGAAGAGACGGCTGAAGGAGGGTTGACAGACTGTTGTTTAACCTTGACAGCAGAGCATTCATTAGAGTGGCCCACGCCATGTCTTTGGTGAATGGTATAATTTTAGGCACAAGTATACCACTTTTTGTGAGTGGTATGATTTTAGGAGGCATTCAGTGATGTTTCAGCTTGCTGTTGAGTCCCAGATCCCAAGGTTTCTGGTTTGAAGTTAAAAAAAGTTTACAGGAAAAAGAAGCTTTTATTTTGCTGACTTAAAGTTTACTATACAAAGAACTGTTTAAATGACTACAAACACAAAAAAGGAAAAAAACAAAAAACCGAAATACCCAAAATATGACAACTAAAAAAACCCTAAAAGCTGAAATTTACTATGTGAGAAGGGAAGGAGAAGAATTGCAGCAAGCAGCCAAAATGCAGAGGGGAAGGTTCAGAAGATACAGACAGCAGATGATGTCAGACCTTGCTTGAATTATTTTATGTTGCTATTCTGGTAACTTCAGATTCTCAGCTGCTCTCTCTTTCTAATGCCTTTTCTACGTTTACATGGCTAGGGTGAGGAGAAATCTGTGTAGTCTTACTGTGACTACATAATATACAGCCTCCCCTATTCACTGCTCATCTAAAGGATGTTTTTAAGAGGTTGATCTCAAACCAGTTCTACGTTCCTCTTCCTCTGATGACGTCATATCTTCCTGAATCGCTTTATGGGGCTGCTTTGCTGGATTCAGGCTCTGTTTGGCTCTTCTGTGCAGTTTCTTTTTCAAGCTCTGCTTACCTAGTGAAGGGTAGCGGATAGGACCTTATAGAATTGTTATCTCTCTAGATATCTCTCCTTTTGGAATTCTGGGAGGAGGAAGGAATAGGATTGAGGAGGTAGGTATGAAATAGATTTAAATTGCATCTGTTCTCTGCCCTCTGTTAAACATGCCTTAGGAAGCTTAATTTTAGGTCTTAAACATCTGTTTTTCAGCCATCCCACTCCTGCTCTTTTTCTGAAATACTCTTCCTTCCCTCAAGGGGTTGGCAACAGCTGCAGGGCATCCTTCTGTGGTTTGGAGCTCCCCGGTGCAAAAGAGATGTTGACAAGCTGGAGAGGGTACTATGGAAGGCCATTAAGATGACTGGGGTGGGACTGGAGCGCAAAACGCCCAACGAGAGCCCAAAGGAACTTTGTTCATTTAGCCTGGAGAAGGGCAAGCCGTGGAAGTGGGGGAAATCTAATCATAGTCTGCCACTACACAGAGGAGGGTTACAGACAAGATAGAGCCAGACTCTTCTCAAACAGACTCTCCACAATTAAAGGGCAGGAGGTGTCAATCTCAGTCTGCAATAGGATTTTTTATTGTGACTGACCCTTTCGAACAGGTTGCACAGAATTTTTGCTCTGAGAGTTCTCAGAACACCTCTGGGTGAGGCTCAGGGAAACCCAGTCTACATGTGAGGTTGCTCCTACTAACAGAAGAAGGCTGCGCGGGGTGGCATCCTGAGTCCTCTCCAAAACTACATTTTATATGATTCTAAGTAGCTTACAAGTGTTGTTGTTCCTTGGGGTATGATAAGGATGGACTGCCGAAAAAAACATTAAGTGTAAGATTTTATATCCTTGTGGGCAGAAGGGTGCTGGTTGATTGTATATACATGTGGAGAGAGAGAGACTTGAATGGAAGAGGAATTTTGATCCTGTTAAATTAAGCTTTTTAAATAATAAATTACATATTTTTTAAAGTTCTCCTAAAAATGGACTAATGGAAAATATAATTAGCTCTAGAGTTGCAACTAGCAATAACAATCTGTAGTTCCAAAGAACTACAACTTCTTTTATTTTTGTCCCATAGTTGAAAGCAGCAAAGTTTAATGCTTCTTCCAGAAAGTAAAATTGGATTTTGAGATTAATAAATAAATTAAAGCTGTAAGTTTTGACGAGAAATATGCAAAAGTACTTGGTTGTAAAACCAATCCTATTCTTTGTGTTCTGTAATGAATAGTGATAATGTGGATATGTGAGAAGGTTTGGAGTGAGAGTGGACATTACACAATTGAGAGAGAAATTGATGATTCTCTTTGATAGAGAAAGAAATTTGCAGAGGAGGTTGGTGTGTGGTATATTTCTGGTACAAAGTTAAAAGCACAGAACCTCAGCTTAGTCTGTCACTGGCTGTTCTCACAGAAAGGACTGTGAGAAAGGGAAACCTGCATCTCTCTCTTCCTAAATATAGAGTGATTTTACGGTGTTTGACCTATTAGGAAACTTACGTTCTCAATGGACAATGTCATATATGTGAAAAATGAATTAATGTAGCAGGTCTCAGACCCGAGCAGGTCTCACAAACATAGGATAAACCTTGTTTGCTTTATCCATACAACTTGCTCCAAATACAGCTTAAATAATTTAACAACTTTTTACAATGCCTCATAACATCTGTGAAGTGCAGTTCACTAGTACCCAGAGTTCAATTGCTTTGTCTTAAGAATATGTATAAACTTTTTTGGCCACATTTATTTGTGTTATTATTGAGAGACATAAAACATAAAATTAATTGGATGACGTTAAACATTACATTTGGCATCTGGAGATTGCTGCTTTATCTCAAGTTCTTAAGAAAGTCTGAGGAGATGTCATCAAATCCGGGAGATTTACTGAATATATTTTATCTTTCATACTGACAAACAAAACATCTGACAATCTTTATGTATTTTTATGAAGCTGTTTACAGAAGCTGCTCTGGCAGGATTTATTTAACAGTGTCTGTGTTTTTGTCACGCTTGGTCGGGCGGCGAGGGGGCGAGCGCGAGGCGGGGCCGGGCTGGCGCTGCCCAGAGGGGCTCCCAGCGCAGGGACCCCACACACCCAGCCGGGACCAGGGCGTCCGCGGCAGCCAATCAGGCGCGGAGGGGGCGTGGCCAGGAGCCGCGCGGAGGTTTAAAGGCGGTGAGAGCAGGCTCTCAGCTGGTGGGCGGCGCGTGCCCCCTCTGCGGAGCGGCGGCGCGTGCCCCCTCTGCGGAGCGGCGGCGCGTGCCCCCTCTGCGGAGCGGCGGCGCGTGCCCCCTCTGCGGAGCGGCGGCGCGTGCCCCCTCTGCGGAGCGGCGGCGCGTGCCCCCTCTGCGGAGCGGCGGCGCGTGCCCCCTCTGCGGAGCGGCGGCGCGTGCCCCCTCTGCGGAGCGGCGGCGCGTGCCCCCTCTGCGGAGCGGCGGCGCGTGCCCCCTCTGCGGAGCGGCGGCGCGTGCCCCCTCTGCGGAGCGGCGGCGCGTGCCCCCTCTGCGGAGCGGCGGCGCGTGCCCCCTCTGCGGAGCGGCGGCGCGTGCCCCCTCTGCGGAGCGGCGGCGCGTGCCCCCTCTGCGGAGCGGCGGCGCGTGCCCCCTCTGCGGAGCGGCGGCGCGTGCCCCCTCTGCGGAGCGGCGGCGCGTGCCCCCTCTGCGGAGCGGCGGCGCGTGCCCCCTCTGCGGAGCGGCGGCGCGTGCCCCCTCTGCGGAGCGGCGGCGCGTGCCGGGGGACTGTGAGGGGAGAAACGAGGGGAGGGCGGGCTGGGCTGACTGGAAAGAAAGCATAAAGCGACCCAAACTGACCGGCCGCAGAGACGTGCAGGTGTCCGGGTGAGGGGCTGCAGGGACTGTCTGTCACTCCTGCAGTCCATGATCCGCTCAGCCTGGTGGCTGAGCTTAAGGAGGGAGTGGGAAGACTGAGGTCCATTTGGGAATGTGAAAGGGAAATGGGTTGGTGGAGCCAGGCCCTGCAGTCCTGAGGGAAAAAGGAGCAGGCGGAGGCTCCGCGAGAGGCAGAGAGTCCCCTG
The DNA here is from genome assembly GCF_001431845.1 of Calidris pugnax. Lineage (NCBI taxonomy): Eukaryota > Metazoa > Chordata > Aves > Charadriiformes > Scolopacidae > Calidris > Calidris pugnax. The sequence continues at coordinate 3,595,903 of NW_015090774.1, forward strand.
CCCTCTTGTCCCCAAGCAGAAGGAGGAAAGTAGGAGAGGATGAGTGTGGTGGAAGCAGGTAAGTCTTATGAGGAGAGGCTGAGGGAGCTGGGGTTGTTCAGCCTAGAGAAAAGGAGGCTGAGGAGGAGACTTTAGTGCTCTCTACAACTACCTGAAAGGAGGGTGTAGAGATGCGGGGGTCAGTCTCTTCTCCCAAGTCACAGGCAACAAGGCTAGAGGAAACAGCCTCAAGTTGCGCCAGCGCAGGTTCAGGTTGGATATTAGGAAAAACTTTTACACTGAAAGGTTTATCAAGCATTGGAATGGGCTGCCCAGGGAAGTGGTTGAGGCACCATCCCTATGTTCAAAAGACGAGTTGACATGGTGCTGAGGGACATGGTTTAGTGTTGGCTTTTTTGTCAGAGTTGAGCTGATGGTTGGACTAGATGATCTTGAAGATCCTTTCCAACCTAAATGATTCTATGATTCTGTGAAGCTTGGATTTACTTACTGCAGCTTATAGGTGTCAGTGGTGGGAATAAGAGGAGTTTCCATGATGTAAAGTTACAAATGTCTTTTGATTGTAACTCTCCCTTTCCCCCAACAACATGGGTTTGAGGAGAGAAAATTACATGTCATATTTATACCTGGCTGATGAATATTGAAAGGCATTACAGATCATAATTTCTGGTGACCATCATGAAGTAAATGTGCTCTGAAGCTACCATGTGGCTTATTCTGTCAGCTAATACAATTTAAAATTAATAATGCCTAGTTCTCTGGGGTATTTGTAAGCAAAAGTAAGGCTTTTACCACAGTTTCCAATGTGATGGTGAGCAGTTGTTTGGAACACTGAGTCCCAGCAACGCAGCAGAAAAAACCTCCAACATCTGTGACAGCTTGCTTTCTTAAGGAAACTTGCTTAAAAAGGAATGTGTGACTTGTCAGCTTCTGAAAGTAAAGTGTATTTAAAAACCGGATACAAGAACAATTGCAACTATATTTTTCCCCATTGTTATTTATGCCAGTTGATCTACCCTTACTTTCTATGTTCATGTAAAATATTCTGCCTGTACACAATAATTTATTGTAATTGAAGAACTTCCTTTGACATCAACTGATTACCTCAAGCAACGATAAAGTACTTGTGCACATATGAACCAATTCTAGCAACTGAGACACTGCACGTAAGAATTTTTTAATTTATGAATCCATTTTTCAAAAGTGATTAGGTTACTTAGACTAAGCCAATGGTGTTGATTCTCTTTGATGCTTTTTGGAATAAGGTCTTGCTTTATGTGTTCTGTAAACATCACTACTTTATACATTTGAGCAGATGAAAAAGTTGATTTGAACGCATTGGAGCATACATAAATGTATGCCAAACAGTAGTTACTGAATTGTTCTGAAGTTTTGCTTATGTTTTATTTTTAGAACTAATGTTCCTTGTCTGTGGATTATCCAAATCTAGAGAAACTCAGAATATACTGAAATTTTTCTCTCTAAAAAAAAAATAATATTCATGTACAAGAAGTTTGAGGGCTAGATGACAATCAAACACTCAAAAAGATAGATAAATTTTTGACAGTATAACAACCAAAATTTGTTGACTTAAGCTACTCCCAAATACCATGGTGCTTAAAGGGGAAAAAAAAGGGGGTTTTTTTTGACTAATTTTTTCTTACTTAACTCAAGAGTTTATAAAGAAGTAGAGTCATGCTAATCTCTGTAGTACAAAGAGGTAAGTAGTAAGGCTGAATGGACTACCACATGTCAAAGTATCAGCAAACAACTCACAGGAGCCTGTTCCAATATTAGATCTAATATTAGTTCTGTTCGGTCTGTTTATTTTTGTGTGCTTCAAGCTATGAGTTTTTATCCCAGTGCAAACACAGTTCATTTTGGAAATATTTATTGAAAAATCCTGTATGTGCTATCTTCTGCTCTTGCAAGCTAGCTATAAAGCAAAAGGAAATGTAGGAAGCTAGCTAGTTTAGCTATGTAAGCCATTAATGTTTTATACTACAAGATCAGAGGTTCTCTTCCAAGTTTTCTTTCTTTATTCTCTCTGTTCATCTTATGTGGGTGCATGAATGAACAAACCAAACCAAACACCTTAAGACGTCTGTTGAAATAAGAAGTAATTTAGCAAAGGAAAGACTGACAGTCTCTTCCATTCATTGTTCTGCGGAAAAAAAAATAATAATCTGCCACCCTCTCTGTGTTTGGAGTAAAAGACATGGGAAATTATTATGGGTACTTTCCATTACAGTGACTTTAACATTTATTTGGTTGATATTACTATATCTTTAGATACTTCAACAAACTGTGAAGACTGCTTTGCCACCTGTTCATTATTATGTAAATGTTCAAATGTGGATAAACCACATCAACAAATGTCCAACTGAAAGGTGGGAGGTTTTGGTTTAGGGTTTTTTTTTTTGTGGATTTTTTTTTGCCTTTTTTTTTTTTTTTTAAAGGAAACCTGTCTACAATTGACCTTGTTTTATTAGAAGTATTCTTAAAAATCTACTTCAAGGTACATACTCAGACCTTGCAGTATGACTCCTACTCTGCTTAATTTTTTTAACTTGTTATGATTTCAATTAAATTGACTAAGAAAATGAAATAGTATAACATAGATTGACAGGTTGGTTTTAATAATTTATGGATTTTCTTCAAATAATTTCTTTGAATACTGTGAAGATGTGAAGAATGACAAAATTGTGTTAGATAATTCTCTTGATACTAAGTTTGACATCTACATTCATGTCGTGTGGTCTCTGTGTAAGAAGCTATACGCACATGCTAGTGTTTTGGAGGAAATACATATGTTATGACTAAATATGCTATATGTTTTGTAGAATAGTCTTTGAAATCTAAAATTATTGAGACTTGAGAGACAATCTCTTATGTCCTTCTTCCTTATTTGTCCACGTAAAACTAGACTGCTCCATTCATAGTACATGATATTTTCCTCCAATTTATTTGAATGACCATGCAGCCACAATAAGAATGAAAAGAGAAGTGAGAAGGAATACGTTTTTTAAATGAAGGAGAAAAAGAGGAACAGAGCTATTAACTTTTGAACAGCCTGGAGGAAGAAAGCAGTTTTGCTCCCCAGTTTTTCAGTCTAACTTTGGATTAAAGTTCTAAGGTGAAGCAGGCAGGAGGACGCCACATTTTCCTCTGCACCTCTGCAATTATGATGCATCTTGAGAATTCCAAAACTAAAAAGTAGCTAAGAGAAAGTCTTTTTATAACCCAAAACTTCATCTAGTTTTTTTGTCATTTAGGGACTTGGAATTGGAATTTCTTTGGATGAGCTGCACCAACAGCGTGATTGTGAGAATGATTTATTTCTTTTTGGCAAGCACATCAGTACCTATGTTCCTGCTTCCTGTAGGAAGGACAGCTCTCTGGTAATTTTCCACATCCACATACTGGCTATTAAGAGTTATCTGTGATCCTAAAGGATCAAATGGAATGGTTTAAAGGCAGAAAAAGAGGCATTCTTAGATTGTGGACAAGACAATTTCTTAGGAAGCAGTATTTGGTAAATGATCCCTTAAAAACTTGTTTCTTCCTAAATAACTCACATCATGAGGAGAGTTTGCATGATTAAGGGCATTGAAACTGTGAGGATCCAAATTAGACACTTCATTAAGATCACTGGAAATTTCATTTAACGTATCTTGTACTCCAGCAGAAGGAACTATCTGGCGATGTGTGACAGTCTAACATTTAGGAAAAAATTAATTTTGAGCATAAATATGTCAATTCAGACCAATATGAGAAAGGACATTCTAACTAGGTACCTGTGGCCCTTTCTTTTGTCTAGAAGCAAAATTACTTGTTTCTAAGAAAGAAGTGTGTGCATTTGTGTGGGTGAGAGGAAAGATGAATTCTTTATTTCCCTCTACAGCTGACCATAGAAATATGGATGTGTGTGGAAGTACGGAAATAATAACATACCCATTCATTCTAGTAACTGCCACTGCAATGATAGATTCCTGTAAGCCACCCACTTTCTTAGGTTTCCTCTGCAGTATGAGTGCTGATAAGTAGATCTTGAAGATTTTTCCATTGTAAATCCTAAATTTTCATTTTACCAGATTGTTCTTAAGAAATCAGTTTGCGTCAGAATATCAAAGCTACTTAGAGTTTTTGTCCTACAAAATCTCAGTTCTGCTAAAACATTGGACTGAATTATGATGTTCAATTTTCCACTAACATTGGAAAATTATTGATTTCATAACTGATATGAATTTCTTAATCTATTATTTTGCTTTTTAAAAGAAAAAAAAGGATCAATATCTGTCTACAGTCGATGACAATCATTAAAGGATTGGTGGACTCAACGAAACACTGCAGTCTGCAGGTTGCCAGGGGATATAGTTAATCGCATTCTGAACTCCTTATCTTACTGTCTCAATCGAATTTAATTCTGTATTTCTTCAGGTGTATCACTATTTGTCACTTCAGTTACAATTTTTAGAACAATTAGATTTTTTTCTTTCACTTCCCGTTTTTCCTGTATTGTGTTCAATGTCTGCAGCAGTCTGTTCTCCACTAATCCTATCGCATTTGAATGCCTAAGCAAAACTGACTGATAGATCTCTTATTGCTCAGTGTACCATTTAAAAAAAAATCTTACTTTCTCCTACTTCAGAATACCTCTGATCTTTGATCCTAAAAAAGGGTCAGAGTACAGAAAATGAAAGCAGTCATTTTATAGTATTTCTCTTTTTTCCCTGGAAACTTCTGAACCTTCTTGTCCAAGCCCAGTCAAATTTGACAGGGTGGTAGCAGTCTCAGAGAAAAGTGAATCCCCATAGGTGGTGTGAAAATTCAGCAGAGAGGTCAGACACAGGTCAGTATCACTCTGGAAAAGCCAGATTTAACTCGGTTCTTGAACCTACTAACTCGTTGGTGAAATAATGTATACCTTTGGTCAACTGATCATTGCCAATTGACATATTCAAAACTTTGCCTCAGATGATTCTCAATGCCTGACATGTCAGGATTCCTGCTTGGTGAGCAGAAATTTTAGCCTCAAAAACCATGTCTTAATAGAATGTGAACTTGAGAACTTATCTGTTTAAATAAAAACATAAATTGACTAGTTAAACATGAAATAAAACAAAACAAAAAGGATTTATATGGCTTTTTGAAACTGTAGGTAGGAAATTGTGTGATCTATAGAAAAGGGTAGTTGGATGTTCTTGTAGGAATAAAACTTACAAGTGTAAATATAAAGGTAATTAAGATGAAATACCCTCTTTTCTGATATGAGAAATGCGGAACCCTGAAAATCTCCTGCATCCTTCTTTCTTGCAAACTGTAGCTTACCATTAGAAATAAATGATGTCTTGCCTGTGTGAGCCAAAGCTGTCTCAGTTCAGAGGTGCTTTAGAATGATTAGCAGCCTGCATTCTGCCTGCATATTGCAATGAAGTATCCGAGAGGAAAAGGTGAATGTGGTATTTTTCCGGCTTTCTCATACCTTGATTAATAGTAAATAGAATTAGACTTGAAGAGTTTCAGAATGTTCTGCAAGGAACAGATGAGTCTAGGAAGATCAAATCGGCTGCAACAATATGCAGGAGCCAAGATTTTAGATGCAGAAACGTCATGAGTCAGATCTCCTTTATACCCTGTCATTTGGTATGACAGTCCTGTTGGAGTTAACCACTGCAATAAGCCACTGTATAACTCTCAGATGTCAGTTAATGCCAATATTATGGTGACTGGTGCTGCTAACAAATGTTGCTGATACATGAGAAACAGCTTTGAATGTGCATAAGAAGATGATTCCAGAACAGCCAAGGAGTGAGTGGCACTTTGTATTAGCTTCTCAAAAAACTGAAGTTTCCTGTGAAAAATTACATTCAATTCAACCATTTTTAGGGAAAACAAAAAAGGATGTAAAAAAAAAAAAAGAATGATGTGCAGATTTTACTTAGGTCAATGTTTTGAAATGTCTTCCCTCCCACCTCCCCCTCTCCTCCCCCAGCCCTTCAAACAAACAAACAAACAAAAAATCTAACCCCACAAGCTGGATTCCTGATACTTCTAGAGGAAGGAATTTGAGCTGCTGGGATGCCAAAAAGTAAACAGAAAGCTATGAATTAGCTAGCTATTTCCCTGACAAAGGAATTGAGTTGGTTACTTGTGCCACTGCTGCTCCCTCTCTCTGAAACTTCTCTAAGCGTTTAGTTGACAGCCTGTCTTGAGAATTCTGAGCTAATTCTTAATCTCTATCTCTTAGTGTTTTTATACTAAACTGTAAGTATCCAGTAACACTGGCATTTGTACCTCAGTTTAAATACGCTTTCATGCTGTCATTCTATATGAGGTATCTCACCAATACAGGTAGCTGTACAGTGGCATTTAAGATTTCCTTGCTAGTTACAGGGATGGACAAAAACAAAAGAAGCACAGCACATCCACTTTAGTGTAGTACATCAAGTGAAAAGAATTGCTCTAAGGCTGAGATGATCCCCAGAGCATACTGATTCAGAATAGAAAAAGCAATACAGCCTTGCATCCTGTAGTGTGAACAGCATTCTTATGATACATTCTGTTCTTCTTTGATGCTTCCACTTTTATTTCCCCTTTCTACATACATAATTTATTGCTTTCTAGTAGGTGGAAGTGTGATGTTGCATAATTTGTTTAGGTTTTTCAGGGGACTAATAAAATAGATTTCCTTCTTTTGTTTTATGGGTAAGTACTAATTTATGTTTTTAACAGAATCTGAGTGACATGTAGTGAATGATGTATGATCTCCATCTAGTGCGAAAAGACCCATAAACAGCGCTTGAAAACTAGCATCCCATTCTTATTTGCAAGATTATATGCCTGCTGCAGTACAAGCAGCATTCAGTTGATTTATAGCAGGATTTGCACCTGAGACTATTGCTTAAACAGCAAGCGTATGAGCCCTGCTGCAGGTAACAAACAGTAATGTCTCTAGTTCACCAGTAACAACTGTCCTGGTGGTGGTGCCTTTTTTAAGACAGCATCTTAATGCAGTTCCGTGTAACTTAGCTAATTAGTTAGGTCTGTTCTTTATGAAGATGTGCAGAGTTAGGTGCTCATTTACTCTTGAAACACTGGCCACAAACTTCAAAAGCAGTGTGATTCAACACACTTTGTTAAAGTAACTTGGATCCCGAGTTTGAAATGCCCTTGTGAAAAATCCTTTTAGCTGCTTGGGACTACTTGTCTCCTGACAAAATTTGGAGTTTTCAGCCAAGTGCTAAGCGTGACTTGCAATGGAGTAGTATGTTGCATCAAGTTAATACTGAAGCACTCTATGTATAGATAATGTTGGGAAAGCTTTGAGAGGGCTTCAGTTGCTTCATGTGGTGAATTGCATATTGGGAAGAAAATGAGAGCAATGCAGTAAATTGCAGTCAGCTTCACAAATAGTGATTGTCTGTCTAACATGAAAAACAGACTGTAGCATTGTGTAAATTACCCTTCCAATCTACTGACTTCAGTCAAGAGCACCTTGTTGTTGATCCCATTCCTGCTTTACCAATGGTCTGTGCAAGCATTTTGCGTTAAGACTTTCCTACACTTTCACAATTTTCATCACGTTTATGTAAAACTTCCAGTGCATGTTTAATTGATTTACAATTAAATGTATACCTTCCCCACAGTAGAAAAACACACACTCTGTTTGTGTCTCTTCACAGCTTCTCTTAGTAACCTTATAAATGTGCAGACTGTGCTATGCAGTTCCCAGACAGGCTACTGCAGAGGAAGGATAAGGAATTTTTTGCTCTAGTTTACAAGTGACGTTCTTGTGACTAAACTTATGCATTGAGAACTGAACTTAGCTTTCAAAGCACTCTATATATACAGCAAACTTACAAACTCAAGCAGTTCAACAGGACTGGAGAATATGTCTGGATGAGTGTTTTCCATTAATCTCTGAGTTCAAGTGATTAAATTTGCTGAATGGAAGTTGTCCCAGTATTTGGTTAGTCTCCATAAATCTGTTTGGATCTTAGAAGCACCAGATTGGGTTGCACTTGGGGGATAGAGGCTGTATAAAAAAGAATGTTCATCAATATGTTAAAAAAAAAAAAAGGAAAACGTCTCGTATTTTCTCTTTCTCTCAGAATTGCTATTAGTTTTACTAACAGTATGAGTTAATGAAGTTCTCTAATAATTTTGTTTTAGTATCTCAAAAAAAATCAAATTTCATTTTCTTGCCCTTTGACATACTTCTGGTACCGTGTGGGACAGATTCTGTTCTGCACTAAAGACAAAACTTGGATTGTTTTGACATTAAGATTAACCAGGACAGCATTAACACCGGCTTGCTCTTTAGGGGAAAAAAGAAAAGTTACTATAACCACACTTCTGAGTGATTTTACAAACACCTTGGAGGGCAGGAAATTTGTCAGCAGTCCCTTAGGTTGTCAAACATTAATCTCCTCCAGCGTCATAAGCACACTGTCTTTCTGGTTTTAGTCACAACTGCAAGCACTTCACACCTTGTTATTGCTTTTGAATCTAAAACTGTAATACAGATGAGTGTGCTGTAACGCAGAGCAGCTATGCGAACAAATATTTTGAGGTTTAGAATCCTTAAAGTGTGTTCTCTACCTTGTGTATCCTTTTCTTTACAAAGGGAAATGCTGTCTGCAGTGCCTGTGAGATGTCAGAGATATTCCATCACCAGTTTCAGGGAGGATGGAGGACAGTTGCACTTGCTTTTAAAAAAACAGTTAAAATGAGAAGGGTTGTTTTTGTATGTAGAGGAATGATTAGCTGATTCCTGGAAATTTGTGTAAATAATGAGTAGAAATGCCTGTTAATGCCTAGCTGTGAATCGTGTTTTCAATAACTAGAAAAAAGAAGTGAAAGCTTTTGGACGTTTTTTGTACTGGATAGTGCCCTTAATAACATGCTTTAGCTTTTGGTCATCCCTGAAGTGGTCGGGCAGTTGGACTAGATAATCATTGTTAGCTCTCTTCCAACTGACATGATTCTATTCTGCTCTTTTCTAGAGAGGACCTTCCAAAAGTGTTAGATCTCTTTCCAAAGTCAGGTTTTAAAACAATACTGTTGAATACTGTCTCTTTTATTTGTGGAAGAGATTGTATTGTGGTGGTATTTCCTTATTTTTGCTAGATGGGGATCAAAGTTCTCATTTTCCATACTTTTTGCTAGCCTCTGGCTCTATCAGAAAACTTTATTAAGCTGAAGATATGTTCCATATGCTCAGTGGGGAAATCTGAAAAGTTTATCTGGCCTGATTTCTTATGCCACTGTCATCCTATGAACACAGAAAGTTATGTAGTTAGTTAATCCTTGACATTTTCCTGAACACATCTATAAGCAAATGAACTCATTTCTGGAAGTGGGAGTTTGTATTTCCTATTAGAATTTTGAACTTATATAGTATAGATGACTGCTAACAATATGCTAGGCAAAAAAATACCTGAAAAGAAGAAGGTGCTTGCAGTATACGCTCATGAATTTAACATGGACTTTGATTGTGATCTTTTTCAGCAGTTCTGTATGGAGCTGGGGGCAGGTTCAGGAGTGGTGAATATCTGTTAGTAGTCCTGTTGTAAGTTTAAGTCTGTTATTCTTACGGTAAGCAAGATGCTTCTTGGACTAAAAAAATATAATTGGTTGCCTGTGTTCATGCAATTGCTCATTATTTCCAGAGTCAAAATAGTACTGACATAATCCTACCTCTGAAAATAAAAAAATGTGTTATTTAGTTTCTCATGCCATGACGCAACTATGAGTCAGCTACTGTTTCATTCAGCTCTGCTATTGCTTCCCTTGGTCACTGTGGACAAATTATGTAGAGTCTCAGTCTCTGGTATTGTCCATCCACGCTTCCACTTATCCTTCATCTTCTACAGTTTCCCCAATGCAGTGATGACAATTATTGTTGTAGAAATCAGAGACTTGGTCGGGCTGGTAGAATGTTTTCATGTCACAGAAACTATATGTAGATAACTTCCATTAGTCATGCACTGTCCTCAGAGATGTTCTGATTCAAGGAGAACATAAAAATAAATCTTCTGTTATTGAATTTTGTGTATTGAAACATATTAGAATGGTTTGTTTGTTTATGCATTTTGCAAACATAAAGTAGCTCTCTGACTAAAAAAATGTGGCTTTAGATAATACTATAGAATGAAGTATATGGGAGTCCTAGAAGAGATGTGCAGCTGCAGCTTCTGTCAGCAGAAGTTGCTGATAACAAATGAGAAGAACGTGAATGAGTGATTTGCTTTACAAGAGGGACTGTTGTAGGTAGGTAGGGTGCTTTGCAAAATCATAGACCCTGCATCTGTAATAGATCAGAGGTAGGTCGCAATAACAGGTAATGAGCTGTGGAATCACTGATCTTAACTGTCAAGTACTTAGAAGGTAACAGAGGAGCCTTAATCTTTGTGCACAGAAAAAAACTACATATATTTACATATTAAAAATTCACAGCGCCCTGATAATTCCGTGATTAAATTGCACAATTCATAATTCAATTTCAAACCTGGGATAACATTTCTGTTGGTATAGTTCTGAGATTTCTGTTTAGCAGAAAGCCTTATAGAAGGGAAAGATATTTGTCATTAAGCCCACAAAAAAATTTATGCTGGGATCTTAAACTCAGATATAACCTTTCTGAGTTTGTAATGTGAAGTGAAATGTGTTCTAAATTACTTTTGCCTGCAAACAGATTAGATAAGGTGCTGAAAAGCATATGTTTGATTGCATAAAATAAGGGAGTCACCAACTTTAAAGATATAAAAAAAGATTAATATGATACAGTAGTGAGATAGGATAAGCATGCCATAGTACTGAAATTTGATCTCAATTCAAATTTCAGGGATTTAAGCTGCCTGGAGCAACTTGCAGCATGCAGCTTTCTTACCTAATTTCCCTTGTGTTGTCTGGGAACAAGTAAGAGTTAAACTTTCGCTAAATTTGAAGTGGGTATGGCATGTTTGCTGATCTTTGCTTTTTGTACTAACTAGTTTATCTTGACACGAACTCATCACAAGAAAATGCACCAGCAAAGTGGCCAAAAAAAAAACCAGAGCAAAAGAAAGTATAAAAGTTGAAATATTACGGGTCAGATTTTCCTGGTATGACTTTTATTTATTTCAGTGAAATTACCTGATGCAATTTGGTCCAATAGTATGCCGAAGCATGCATATGTGGAAGCTTGGCTCAAGGCTATGTACAAATGGTATGTACAAATGGTATAAACAATAACAATGAACATGAAAAACTAGTACAAGGTCTTGATGACTTTTTGTATGAATATAATGGAAATATTCATTTTGTTCTTGCTTATGGGAAGGTATATAACAAGGAGTACAGGCTGACTTCTGAATTATGAGAAAAGCAGTGGCTGAGTTAATTTATGAAACTTTGAAGCATAAATGAAGAACAGTAAAAAACATTTAGGAGGAAATGATAGAAAATTCTTCCGTGAAGACCAATGGCAAGGAAGCATGATGAGGAAAATGGAAGAGAATACAAAACCATCTACTCACGTCATTTCGCTTACTTTATTTATCAATACCTGGCAAATGGAATGACAAAATTAGTTTAGGAGAGACAATTTAATTATATTAATGGGAAAAAATGTATTTATGTTATTCTGTGTAAGGAAAGGGTAGATTTGTGAAAGACTTATGATGAATCATCTAATTAAATGCCAGCACTCCTAAATTTTCAATTATGAATATCCCTGACGTTGACTTTGTTTCTCTATGAAATGCATTTGTTGTTCTTAGACAGGATAGGGCTCTTGCTTACCAGGACAGAACGATTGATAGATGTCTATCTGTGTGGAAATTGCTTATTTTGTGTGTTAAAATGAGAAGGAGCTTCTTTTCTTTTGTTAGAAAATGTTTTTCTTTTTGTAGAAGATTCACTGTTCCACAATAACGAAGTCAGTAAAAAGCAGAGAGAGGAAAGACCATGGAAACAGATACAGAAGGGAGGGAGGGGAAGGATTTTTCATATGACAAGAACCATATATTAGATGAAGAGTAATGAACTTAAAAAGGCTCTAAAAAAAAAAAAAAAAAAAAAAAAGGAATTTACATAGGACTTCAGCTGGTCTCCCAGCAATAGTATCAGTATACAGAGGAATAGTTTTTACGTGTTGATTCTCAGAACTGGAAGTTCTAAGGAAATGAGTTGCCACCAGAAGAAAAGCACAGCGTTACAGGAAAAAACGTTATTTTCTTAAATTCAGAAGGAGTTCAAAGCACGTCTATCTTTTGACAGTGTAAAGACATAATTGGATTCAGCCTTTCAGCTCAAAAAAATCTCCAAGAGAAGACTTTTATTCACATGTGATTCAAAGTGCATTTATCTTTTAGCCACATACAAACAGCTCAATCTAGCTTTTTGGACTAAGTGACCTTATTCAGGGAATTAGGGATGTTGAAGAGCAGAAACAGATTTAAAATAACTCTCATTGCAAAGTGGAAGCATACATCTGGTTCAAAAGTCAGTCTACTGTCAGCAAGATTCCCCATAGCGGAGGACAGTGATGGCTGCACTCTGAAGGATATATGAATAAAAGACTTTTCTCAAAAATGAGAGAAATGCTTTTCATACTGAGAAAGCTACTAGGGTTGTAAATAAAAAGTACAGGCAATAAAATACTCAAGTAACGTAGGGAATTGTGTACAGGAAAATACCCTGAAAAATTTCATGTTTGAAGTTAGGTTGGTTGAATGGGGAAGAACAAAATCACTTTAAGTATTGGATAAAAATACTATTGAAGTAAAAATGATGATTAAAAGAGCTTAGAGAGAGAACAAAGGATATAACAGCAATTCATAAAGAAGTTTTCATAGTATTTACTTTCTTAATTTGAGACTCTAATTCTGTGCTGTACTATAAAGACTGTGCTTTTAAACAGCTCACTAATATTAATGTTAGGTATTGGCTAGGGTTTTGTGTATTTGCTTTTTAGTTTTGGGGTGGGTTTTTTTTAATGTTTTGTTTTGTTTTTTCAACATTATGGGTCTTTTCATTACAGTATCACATGAGATGCACAGAGCAAAAACAATATATTGTTCTGAGTGTCATAGGACAGAGTGATGATCCTTTACCAGAAATCTCTCAGGTGCAGATTAGAGATGGGTGTATGTAGTGTGGAGCAATAAGGGAAATAATGAGAAATAAGGAAAAATTGATAGATACTAGAAAATAAAAATATTTTTTTTTTGTTAAATTACTATTTTCCTAGTATTAAATTCCCAAACAGCTTTTCAAGCCCTTTGCATTATTGTCTGCTTTTTTTTGTTCAAAGCAATAAGATGACTGCAAATCACACAGTAAGGCATATGCTAATGAACCCAAGGCTAGTTTTCCAGATCTGATCGAGAAAGGTGAAAAGAATGCACATGTGCACAGATTGGGAGGGCTAATCTTTCTTTTTTCCTTTAAAAAGTCAATCTACCTGCTTTATACAAGTGGGCCTGAACTTCCCGATGGGTGTCATTCATCAGACATAGAGAATGATTATTACAGGTGTGAACTGTAGATGCTGAGCCACCCATAAAACCACAACTGATTTAATAAACAGAAAACTATTGTTTACTTGGTTTTCAGAAAATCATATCCAAACAAATTCCAGCTTATTAATTAATGTAGTTTATCTTCATGGCTTTGTGCTCTGGCTATTTTGAGACTCAAAATGAAATTAATGCTTCATGTTTACATGGTGACTTATTTAACTTTTCTTCCTCAGACTTTTGGAGTCCAATGTAGAAAACTGGTCAAGAGCGACTTTATACAGTATACCTTTAAGGGTAGAATAGTTGTAGCTGTTAAATTGCTCCTCTAGGATCTCTTGTTCATCTGGTAGAAAGTAATTACTTGTTTCAAAGGTCAAACATTGCTTGTGGCAGGGATCATAACATGTATCTTTCACTTAGTTAGGATGGAGGTACCTTAACTACAAGCCTGAAACCACATTCATTTCTCTGTTTTATCTTTAGCCTGATAGATCTTCATTCCTATCTGCAGGAATAGGAGTGCCCCTGGTTCAACTGAAGGAAATGTGGAAAATGTCTGATTAGCTCCATTTTCTAGTGATGAATCTGATTACTCTCTACTGATTTACAGCTCAAGCCTAAGAGTCAGTCTACCGAGATGAGTAAAAATTTCCATACTCACAATCTCCATTAGTTCTTGGAACTGCAATACACTGATTTCCTTATTTTTAATACAACTTCTGTTGCTTTTCTTCTAGTTATTTAAATAGCATCTTATATAAAACATCATTTTATACCCCTTTTGTTCCTTTGCTCCAAGACAGAGCAGTTTTCATGGACAATTTCAGTTTCTGATTGGGATTACTTTCACGTCTCTCTCATTGGTATTGTTTCCATGCATCCACAACTATGTCTGTCATATCTCATTTTACTTCAATCATTTTTTTTCTGAGCCTCCTTCTAGGTGACTATTTTGTTTTTTCTTTCCATCTGTGTAGTTTATTTCTCCGGGTCTTAACTACTTCCACCTTATTCATGGTGTCCGACTGGAATAATTGCTACCCAGGTTTTACTTATCTAGATTTTGACACATTTCATCCTTTTTTCTGTTGCCCAGCAGGCTTCTGACTTTTTGTTCAGAAAAAAAAAAAAAAAAAGTACATTTTTTGGTTGTTATTTTCATCTTTTCAATTGAAACTACTTATTTATTTTTTTTAAGTGTAGATTGTGCATGCAGCAGTGGTAGTGTGCTGAACAATCATTCTCCTCTTTTTGGCAGTTTTATTTCCTGCCTCAGTTGGATGATATATAAAAGATGGGATTAGGTCTAATGTATGTATATATTATTTGTGTGTACTGTACTGATAGAGAAACTGTTATTTGTCTTCCCTTTTTATATCGTATATGTGTTACCATCAATTCCTTTTGCTTTCCAGGTTTTTTACTTTTCTGTCTTAGAGCTGACTCCTCATTACAGTGCTGCCTGTTTACTGCCATCTGTACTTCTCTGCTCTTGTTTCTATTATTTAGCAGTATTGTGTCAAATCAGAGCTTTAAGGTAAAATTTGAAGAAAAACAGTACTTTTGAAAGTATATATCATCTGTGGTCCCTGATATACAGCTGTAAATCTAATATTTTAACATTTCCACCTTCAGTAACTTCTGTAATTCTTGCTCAGCTTATGTGACAAAATATTAGCTGCAGACATTATTCATTTAACTTGGTGCCTGTGGTGTTAGCCAGACTCTGTGAAATCACCGTGACACTTTTGAAGTCAGTACTTTGTGCAAGTCTGAGATAAAATGTTGGTCCACTGTTTTAAGTATCTACCAGTAGCAAAGTTTCTCGACCAGTTTTTAGATATTATCATAGAATCATAGAATGGTTAGAGTTGGAAGGGACTATGAGCAGGGACACCTCCCACTAGAGCAGGTCGCTCAAAGCCCCACCCAGCCAGGGGGATTAGTTTAGCTGATGATTCATGATCCATTATTATATTGTCTCTAGGTTTTTTGTAATGAAGAGCTAAGTTTGTTTTTTGAAAACAACCGTATATGTTTATAGTTTTAGAAGTAGCACAGAATGTGTTCATTTAATCAATTCTTATTTCAAATATACTTAGACTCCACTGTAGTGGTGAATTTCTCTCTTCATATGGGAAATAATTATTTTCTGTTAATTACTATGCCATTTTGGATGGAAATGTTTGAAGAAGCTCTATTCTTAAAATAATTAGCTGTGATATTAAATACTAAAGAGTAGGTAGGATCCCAAGAGTAGGTAGGATTCACGGTCCACTTCAAAAGATTTATGTGTAGTATAGAAGTCTGGCTAAACCAGCTCTATGTCTCCAAAGTCCTAAGCAGTTAGAATGGGATTTCTTTATCTTATATAAATCAATAAAATTATTTTAATTCTGGTATTTCAGTTGTTATTCAGAAAGCCAGGATGGCTCTGTACTCAGAAAACCAAAATTTTTGTGTTAAGCAAAATGGCTGCAGAAAATTGTTGCCAAGAATTAAATACAATGTAGAGCTGGTAACCTAGCCTGGGTTGATTCAGATGAGATTCTTCCTTTCTGGAAGATTATCTATTCAACCATAAAGACACGCATACAATAGAGTGTTTCCTATGCTTTTTTGAAGACCACTGTCTATAGTGGAAGCTCAGATGCCATTCACCCAAACCAACAAAACTAAAATTACAGCTCTGAAGTTTTGGCTTCTTTACAGAAGTGATGTGCAGCCTCAACAAGAGGCCTAAACTCCGGCAATGTACATCTTTTTCTAGTCCTCCTTCCTTCCCCCAGTCTAAGTCATTGTGCCAGCCTAAAATACTGTGAGTGACTTTGGGCAGTTGTCTAGTCATACACCACAGATGGACAAACCTGCCTAAGAGATTTGGCAGTTAGCAGGTATTGATTTATGTTGAATTCAACAAGATTGTCACAGACCTAATGCTGTAGTTATATTTTGGGTTTATTTCTGTAAAAATTTCTGCATCTCTTTTTGGCAAGGCAAGATTTTTAAAGATCTTTGGCTGAATATGGTCTCAACAGATTTGCGAGGGAGTACGTATGAGCCAATGCTGATCTTTTCTAAACACACGGATTTGCCCCGGAGATTAGGTGGGATTAGCAGAACAGTTTGAAGACAAGCATTGGAGTCTGCAACGCATTCTATTCTCTGAAACAATACATGTTCTGTGTTTCTTTCTATCCGCGTAATGGCTAGTAGTTCAGTAGAGCCTTGTGTTGCTCAACATTAGGGAGTCAGGGCAATAAGAATCATTCTACCTCTGACGTCCTGTATTTACATGTGAGGTAGATCAACTGCCTTGTCTATCATCCCTTGAAAAAACTATGTAATGTACATTTTTCTTGGTTTGTCCCTCTGAGGGATAATGCAGCTTTTCCATCTCTCTGTCCTTCGACAGAATTAGCATTGTTGTTTTACACTAAGGTAAATGTGAGGTCTGAAATCTCATATGACAGCTGGTAATGGGTGGGAACCCTGCTTTTTGGGTGGGATTCAAGACTGCCCCTAATGTTTGCTGGTGCTTGACTCCCTCTGGTAGTAGGAATTAGGCTCCTCGCACATATATGGACTCCTAATTGTAGTCATCATAATATTGGGCGTAGTCCCATCCAAGAGCTGTCTCCCCGTTTATACTCATTTATATATGTGGCTTACATATGACTCCTGAATCTGTGTCGCTCACTGTTGATGACAAAAACTTGGGTATAACATTCTTGTCATATCTCACTTAGATTTTGGCTTTCTGAAGAAAAAATATTTTTAATTTTTCCTATTATATTATCACATTTGGTCAAAATGCACTGTCATAGTCACTTACTGCTCAGCTGCAATGATAATTAATTCATAACCCGTTTTCATCACTTGAAAGAAAACCATTCTTACACAATCTGCCCTCACTGTTTTTTTTGTCTTCTAAATATCAGTATGAGTTCAGGTCAAAAGATAGGAATAAATACTGAAGGTTCAAAATCTAGAAGGAAAGGAGACTCTTAAAAGATGTTTCAAAACTAACAAAAATCTCATTGTAGGAAATCCTTGATATAAAATGGAAAAAGATTTGTAATGTATCTTACAAAATTCATTGTGGGCTTAAGCTATTTCTGTGACAAATCTTAATATATGTGACTTGCTTAAAAACAGGCATTTTCAAAACAAGTTGTAAGCAGACAGGAAAAAATGAAAACATTTTTTTTAAAGTTGAGTTTAAATATTAAGCAGGCTTTTTATTAAGGAAAGACAACTTTACATAAAATTAACTTTTTGATTCACCGTGCATTTCGCAATTCGTTCAAGTTTTCCACATATATAAAATAAGGGGACATATGGTGTTAAATTACTTTTTAAAAACTTGTTTGGAACAAAATTTGTATAATATCTGTTCCCACAGGTTTTATACACCTCAGCAATCTCATAACCACCTGACCACTCCTGAACATGACTAATCTGCATATTGATAGTATAAATTAACATACTTGAAAGATCTAAGAGCAAGTTTCAAAGGAATCTTTCTGGACCTATGCATCCAGCCTTCCGTTGTTTTCACAGGCTTATTTAGAAACTCAAATGATACATTTTTCCTTTAGATTACAGCAAAAGAGGTAACTGTCTTCCATGAAAAATAGCTCCTCTATATAACAGTATTTCTCAGTTACTCTCTCTTTCTGCACAAGCCCATGAGATAGCATGACCTTAAGTTCCTAATCAATAAATCAAAACTGCTTTTAGATATGATAAGCATTGTGACATTTAGAAAGGGTGGCAAGATGAATGTTAGGAATGATTTCTCAGTATCATTTCTACACTTACCAAAATGTCTTCTCCTAGAAAGGAAGACAGATTGCCTTTATTTCTGTTTGAGACTTTAGTTCTCTGTTCACCCTTATTTCAGTCATAAGAAGGGCAAAATGATGACGTCTGTTTTGAGGTCCTAATTACCCTCATTTATGTCAATGGAAAGTTTAACTATATTGAGGCTTCTTTGTGTTTTAAGCTACTGAAGCACAATCCAAACACTGAAATCTATGAAATCAAAGGCCACGAGCCTTTGAGGTAGATGACATTCTGTCTGGAGCTCTGAATGCAGCCCAAAGGCTTGACCTTTCTTAGCAAGGTGTAGCATTGTACAGACTTGTCTGTGTCTTTCCCACTGGGAGTTTTAAATAGGAGGCAAGTAATTTTCATTTTCCCTTTTTAATTATTCCATGCTGCAAGTTGGATTCTTGTGGCATAATGTTAATTAGTTGGAAACAAGTGAACTGCAAACTTTTGACACCGCAAGAATTTTTCCTCTGTCCTCTGAGAGTTGGTAAACACTGTAAAAGAAAAAAGATTCTGTCACCTTGTGCTTGTGCTATTTAAAAAATAGCTTGTGCTATTTTTTCCTTACACAAACATAAGCTAGGAAAATTTTGCGGTTTCATTTTAATGGAAAGTAAAGACAATGGTGTGACAAAGTAATACTTAATTGTTGGGTATATTCTAAAAATGTCTATCAAGGCACACAACTTCTTATTACATGGCTAAGTAAATTTGGTGTCATGTTCTGCACAGAGTGAACTATTCTGTCATACTTTTCACAGATTCATGTTAGAAGGGACCTCTTGAGATCACATGGTCCAACTCCCTTAATCAAGCAGGATTAGCTACAGCTGGTTATCCAGGATTGTGTCCAGCTGGGGTTTGAGCATCTCCATAGGTGGAGACTCCCTCTGGGCAGCCAGCACGTACTGCTGCATGGAATTAATCCTCCCCTGGAAAACTGAGGATGATTCATGTCACATCACTAGAGGTAAGAAAGACTTTATACTTAATAAAAAGTACACTAAGTAATTAATTTAATTTTTAGTAGGACATTTCCTCCCCCTCAAATTAGAATATTTAGGTGGGGTTTTCTTCCTTGTTATTCAAAAGACAAAGAACAGATTGTTTGACTGCCTAGAAGTCAGGGTGTTTAAAGAGGTTTTAGAGGTTCCTTTGCTTTTTTTGGTCCTTTATGTTGTTTAAAATGTCATCCTGTTCATAAGAAATGTTCCTGGTTACTTTAGGTCAAAATACATATTCCTTTGCCATGGTCTGCTTTCAACCAAGTCATGTGAGATAACTGTGGGGAAAATATAACTGAAAAATAATTTCAGTTCAATGACTAAGGTTTTCTTTAGCTGTGGTAGTTTCAGTTGGTAGTATTAGTAAGTGACTGGATGTAGGTTTGGGTTTAATTTGTTCTAGAAAGTTGAGATCATGTGCAATATGTATCGTAGAGAGATGACATTTGGCACGTCCATCCTGTGTAATGGTGTGCAGGAGTATTTTTATTGTCCTAGAAACAACTAGAGGGAGTGGTGTGCAGTTGCTCTTTCAGCCTGATGTTGAAGATAATCTGTCAGCTCTGTTTAGATGCATGGTGTTTCATTGTGCTATGCAGCAACAGCCTTTGTTTCCGTTTTATGTCTAAAAATTCATCTGCAGAATTACATTCAATAAAAGTCAGGATTGGGGAAAAATTCAAGTAATTTTTTGGTGACTTTAATTTTGTGCTGGTTCCTCATTCTTCTGGGGAACGTTTTGTGAGGCCTGAGTTTTTGAATCCTTAGAAATACAGCGGTGGATGCTAACACAGCTTTTGAACAGGGTTTGTTCAGTTGAGAGGAAGGTTTTCTTCTTTTTGGACTGGTACAGCAGAGCAAATCAGTAACTATGTTTAATGGAGAGGTGGTGTCCACTTAAATAGGACCGTCTTATTTTGTTCTCTTCCAAGCAACTGAAACTTTTTTGTGTGTTTTAGTGCAGGACAGGTCAGGTATGAGCGACAGGAATTCATGTGATCTATAGAATTGAGCCTGCAATATAGACTATATTTCAGACTAACTTGGATAAATAATTGATGCTCCACACCACTAAATATAAGGATTAAATTGGTAACATTGACCATAATTGAAACGAACTATCATTTGTTGATCTTGCAGTAACAAAACTGGAAATCTGCAGCATTTGAAATCTGTGATTTCCATGGAATGTTCACTTTCACTGTGAACACTTGTTAACAAGGTAGCATGCTTAAATATGTCCTCCTCTTGTCCACTTTTCTGAGCTCTTTTCCTCCTGCACCCCCATACATACATAGTACATAAGTAGATATACAAGGCAACAGTTGTTGTGAGTAGACGTTTCCATATGATCATCACATAGAGTATGAACTATAAGCATACTTAAAATGCTGGTGAGACCTTTAAGTAGTTTTCGGATACTGTTTGAATGCCTGTGTTCTGTAATTCTGTATTTTATTTTTTTCCCTTTTTGGTTTTTTGGAAGGTTGTGAACATAAGGAAGAAGTTGAAATAAAACTAACCTTTTTCCACTTCATAAACTGATTCCGTTGTAACCTTCTTCTACATGTGTATCTTATGTAAAGACTACAGTAAAATGAATAAGTGCCTATCTTGCAAAATAGAGGGTGTAGTTGAAAAAATAAAATGAGAAGATTTTAAAAGTCATAAAATGGCATATGAATTAAAATAGTGTTAAAGGAATGGGAAAAAAATTAACTATAGGTAAAATCTGTCATTAGAGAAAAGGTGTGTTTGATATTGGACAATACTCATGGGGTCATAAGCTATCTGTTTCTATTTTAATCAGTGAATAAAGAGCAGGGACGGTGAAAAGCAACAGAAGACCTGGATTTGATGTTACTGGTCATCATTATGTTTTATTTGACAAAATAACATGGTCAGGTATGAGTTTTGAGTTGAGTTTTTGCTTTTCCACTCCACTCCAAAAGAGGCAGTGAGAGTCTTTGGGATTGAACACACAGTGGATCAATTGTCCTGGCCAGACTTCCACAGTCTGATGCTGAATCCCAACCAGATGCAGTGCTCTCTGTAATGTATATATTCCATACTTCAAAATAACAGTAACGTAATGATGTTAATAAAACATAATTAATTATTTTTACATTCCAGAGGTTATATTTTCAGGCATCTTATGTAGTTATTTGACTTCCTGGTTCCCCTTACATCAACAGTGAATGGGGAAAAAATGTATTTCTTTTGTAGTTTAAACATATAGAAAATTATCTTTGATAAAAAATAGCAGTAAGTTATCAGTTACAACATGCAAAGTGAGACCACTATGAAAATTTCAACATAATTCCTCAAGCTTAATATGTAAAATATAGACTAAAAATAGAATATAGATTACATGACTATGAGCATTACATATTAAAGTAGTATTTTTATTACTATATTTGTACAAACAAATAATAGTGTGTGTATAAAATGTTGATTTAAAGTTGAAATTGAGGCAGTAGTCAATCTGCTATCATAATGAGACAGATTTTTGGTAAGTTCGTGGGAAAAGTTCCATTAATATTTGTTAAGAGTAAGTTGCTAATTAGATTTAATTTTCTGTCCCTCATTGTGGCTGCATCTGGAGTATTGTGTCTAGTTCTGGGCCCCCCAGTTCAAGGACAGGGACCTACTGGAAAAAGTCCAACAGAGGGCTATGAAGATGATCATGGGAATGGAGCACCTCTCTAATGAGGAAAGGCTGAGACACCTGGGTCTGTTTAGCCTGGAGAAGAAAAGACTGAGAGGAGACCTCATCAAGGTGTATAAAGGGCAGGTGTCAGGAGGATGGGGTCAGGGTCTTGTCAGTGGTGGCTGGTGACAGGACTAGGGGCAGCGGACACAAGCTGGAACACAGGAAGTTCCATCTGAACATGAGGAGGGACTTCTTTAATTTGGGGGTGACAGAGCAGTGGAACAGGCTGCCCAGAGAGGTGGTGGAGTCTCTTTCTCTGGAGAGATTCAAAACCCTCCTGGATGCCTTCCTGTCCAGCCTTCCTGTCTAGGTGACCTTGCTTTGGCAGGGGTTTGGACTAGGTGATCTCCAAAGCTCCCTTCCAACTCCTAAAGTTCTGTGACTCTTTGATTTTAGATGTTACCTGAGAGTTGCTGTCAGAAACAGTGAGAGTAATAAATAATGTACTTCAGTGTGTTTATTTTTTGAGTACCTCAAAGATAGAAATGTGCTTTATGCCTGTCTTTCAACATAAAGTGGTCAAAATTTAGGATTAAAATTTTCTGTAGGATTAGTTGTAACTTCTCTACTGCAAGAAGAGTCAACACCTCTCCTCTGTCAGAGTTCCAGGCAAACATTATCACAAAGATAATATACCTTTTAGGCTGTAACAGAGATGCGTTATGCCTTATCATTTACCTCATTTTATCTGATGCTTTCCCGCACTGTAGCAGTTAGCACCTCTGAAAACTCTTGTGGCTCAGTTCTGGACCCAGAGCAAATGCAGGTCATACAACATTGTAAAGTGTCAGACATTTTTATTTAATACTATACTTAGAGGGTGGTAAAAAATCCCTGAAATAATGTAACATATAAAGACTGCTTCTGCATGTTTTGGAAAAGCACGACCATAAATAAATAACACTAAGACTTCAGTTCAAGCTGATTAACTAATTGTAAATGAAGAAAACTGTAAGTACAAACAGCTGTATTAACATACACAGAACAGTATCCTTGGGACAGATTATGCTCTGATCACAACCAGTACAAGTATTGAAGCGTGTGACATTCTGTAACTAGCATTCAACTCTCTATGAATGGAATCCCTAATCTACTTTGATAAATTAGACAATGTTATCTTAAGCAAAGTACCAGGTCTTTGCTAAGTTAAATCATTTTGACTGAAATTAGGCTACATACAGTTACATGCAAAACACAGCTAGCAAAATCACCAGGAGCTTGTTGTGCAAGGGTGACAGCGATCAGCTGGGCTCAGGCTGGAGGCAGTTGACAGGAGATTTATGATCGTGCCATAGCTATAAATATAGATTATGGTTTTCTTTCAAATTCTTTTTCTTCTATAACTTTGCTTGCAGGCATCTAAAGTGTTTGGTCTAACCTCTACCTCAGGTTTTACTAGATGTAATTTGCATTTACTTGCATAGGTGGATTTTTTCCCCCGTTTTTATTTGTTTTGACTAGGAGAAAATGATGAGTTACAGTAATAATACAACAAGATTTTTTAAAGTAGTTATACACATCTTACGATATAAAGGAAACTTGTGTATAAGTCTGCTACTTGGAAGTAATTTGACTAGTTTCTTTTTTTTCTCTGACATTTAAAGGCACAGCATTAGATCTCATATTATTATAAAAAAATAGGGTGTTTGGAAGCACTACTGCAGACAAAAAATTGTTTTTTTCCACAGAGTAGAGAAGACAAACAGGTCCTGAAATCATGGCCTATATAATGCATCTGCATTATATGTTTAATTGACTCTAATGTAACAGTTCTAATCTCTGTAGACATTTTTCTAGGTGGGCCATGCAATAAATTGTGTGTGACTTAATCTTAAATTCGTTTTTTGGGCGTTTGTTGGTTGATGTTTTTTTGGCTCTATCTCTTACATGTTGATTCTGTTCTGTAGAAAAAAAAATATTTTCTTTTTAGTTTTCACAGTAAACAGCAAAATATGTTTGTGTTTTTCAGTGATTGCTAGGGCCTGAAGAGTTGTTAAGATACAACATCTAAGTAGCAGCAATAATTCCAGCGTTCTTTTCTTGGAAAAAGCAAAGCACTTGAAGACAGCAGGAAACAGAAAAACTGTGGTTGGAGAAAAGGCTGTTTTACCAAGCTGGTAGTGACATGTAAAATAAGCAAAACAGAGTTTTTTTAGGTGTTACAATGTTATCAAATAAAAGATGTTGCTTTAAGACAGTTGTTCTTGTAGAGGCTTGGAAGTAAAAGAAAGTAAGAAATCCAACTCCAGTCTTACTGATATGGTATACATTAAGGTAAAGTGTACTAGATGCAATCTTATACCAGAAACAGGTAGATAAAGAAAAAAACCAAACAAACCCAGTGTTTGTAGTGACTTTATTTTCATTAACTGTACCCAAGGCGAGGCTTAAGCCGGTTGTCTTAGATTGTTCATAGGATGAAGTTTGAATTATTGTCAATGCATTTATTTTCCTGCTATTTTCCTAACAGGATAAAGACCCGAGGCGAAAAAGTGAGACACTGTATAGGTTGTGTGGGTAATTGAGGAGTTTTGAGTCTGAGTTAGTATCAAGCTCCAAGCAAAAAGGCCAGTGTAGATCTACTCACAGAAATCAGGATCAAGACTAGTGTGCAGCCAATCTTGTAAGACTGACAACCTAAAATAATCAGCCTTGAGAAACAACCTTTACAAATTCAGATCTAAACCTGGATTTCATACTGCTGATTGTCTATAAAAGAGTGAAAGTTTTCATTCTTTGATGTTACTGACCTGTGGGAAAGCAGCTCTGCAAAGAGAGAAGGTTTAGACTAGATGATCTCCAAAGCTCCCTAGGACTATAAAAAAAGAAAGTTCGTTTTTCAGTTGTATACTTTTACACCTCCATAACTGAGAAGAAAATCTGGCTCAGATTTCTGTTTTGATATCCCATGGGTAAGAATATTACCCAAATCCTCAAAGCTGATGCACACTTTGGTTTCCTCTGAATAGTAGCACTTATGGCCATCTGTTAGCCTGGCATTATTCCTAGGCAAAAATTGTTGTGCCAGTTTAAAAATGGCATCGAGGACCAACTGTAGAAAGAAGCAGTTTCTATCTCTTCTTCCTGATGTGGCAGCCTTCATCAGATATTTCTCTAAAATTTACTAAACTAATTTTTTTTTTAATTGTCTTTTTTTTTTTTTTAGTAAATGAGTAATTAACTTTATATCAAGCCATTCTGCAGGAATCATGGCTCTCTCATTTTTATTTCTAACATTTTGTTTTTATTTTTTATATTTTATTTACATTTATATCATATTATAGAAGTTATAATATAATATTATATATAATATATTTTATATTTTATTAACTTTATATCAAGCCATTCTGCAGGAATCATGGCTCTCTCATTTTTATTTCTAACATTTTGTTTTTATTTTTTATATTTTATTTACATTTATATCATATTATAGAAGTTATAATATAATATTATATAGAATATATTTTATATTTTATATTGTATTTATATTTTATATTCTAATTTTTATTGCTTAACAGTGTTCTTCCAGTTCAGCCTGGGATATCACATAGACTATAGATTCTAAATGAATGAGTGCAATGATTTTTGAGGCATCTGAAAGAGTTTACTTCTCTGTGATTATTTGGAAAGAGGTGTGCAAATTTTTTCCAGAGTTTGCCTTGAAGAAAAATGTTTATTCTCGACCTGCAGCCTTGCAGCACTTCAGCTGTAAAGCTTTCAGCTTTTTTAAACACTTCCAGAAATTGCTACTGTAATTCCTTAATGTAGAAATCCTTCAAAGGGTCATATATGGCATACAGTGCTAAAAATATTAGCCAGGCACCCATTGCCAGCCATCTGGCTTAGCACTTAAAAGTAATGCATGTCTGCGACACACTGAAGTCACAGTGTGGCCTCAGGCCATGGACAGACTGACAGCCAACTTTAATTCTTCTCTGGTGGACATGCTGCCAAAGAAACTTGTAGGCTGATATTGAAGGAAATGTTGGAAACACAAGCAACCAAACAATGGGTGGCTATTGCTGCTGAAGCAGTAACTCAGTATAAAAAATTCTTCTACTATGCAAAGCTTTACACACTACAAGAGAAAATACGCATCAACTCTCTTATCTCCATTTAGACTAATTTCATGTATATTCCACGGAATTCAATAGTACCAAATGTTTGTTTTGAGACGAATTCACAGCTTTGGCTTCAGTTAATGATATGCTTTCAGTAGTTTCCTTGTGCAGAATTCAGTTATACACTAACGATTCTATTTGAAGAGTTTCCACTTTCAGTTGCATCGCGTGCATCTTTTGGGAATGCCTTTATTTTAAACTGTTATGATTTCCTGGTGTTTGTTTTTTTTTTAATGGAGAACTGTTCTGCATTCTTAAAAGTTTCATTTTCAGCCTGTTATGTTACTTCATTAATGTTTTTAATGTCCCTTGCTGAATTGCTGTTGCACTTTTACTGTCTAACATGCATCAAACTCTCACAGATTGGAATTTGTCTCGCTGTAATGAAAATTTGGGACTATGAGCTAAATTCTAATGATACAAATTATTCTGCTGGTACCTTCTACACTCTGGTGTTAATTGACAGGTTTGTTGGAATTTCTTTAATTGCTTGAGTTATGTAATTACGAC
The DNA here is from genome assembly GCF_001431845.1 of Calidris pugnax. Classification (NCBI taxonomy): domain Eukaryota; kingdom Metazoa; phylum Chordata; class Aves; order Charadriiformes; family Scolopacidae; genus Calidris; species Calidris pugnax. Next base: position 3,622,595 of record NW_015090774.1, read on the forward strand.
AGATCTTGTGAAATGGCAGTAGGCTAAACAGGCCTGTGAGGAAAATAATTACATTCTGAATAATATCAGGCAAAAAATCCCACCCACAGGATATTTTATAGCATGCCATTCCTAAAAAATAATTGGAAACCTGCTCACTAAAAGCAGTTGTGCCATTGGTTAACTCATAATAATAAGAAGCTGTCCCATGGTAGCTTTGAATATATTCAGTCAGGGTTGTTTGGCTGGATTTTTTTCAGGCAATGAGTTGTTTATGAGTACAACTAATTTTTATTTGAAATTTGCCTTCACTATTTCTCTCTAGATGTCTTAATAATCCATTTTAAAGTAAAAGTGATAGACATTCTCTTCCAGCTGAAAGAAATAACAGTCTCCTATCATCTCTTTTTAGGCAAGAATGATTAAACAAGTGATATTTTCCATGAGACCTGCACTAGGACAGGAGGGTTGAAAGTGAAGCATAGAGGACGGAGTGAAGAGAAGCAAAGTCATGACTAAGATTAAGGTAATTGTTTTCAGTGGAAAAAATTTGTGGAATGTGGGAAGTGAACTAAAAGGTGACTTAGCTGAGAGTAGCTGACAACTACTTAAGCTAGACACAAATATAGTGATACAACAAAATACTGATACACGTATGAAGCTCTGCCTGTGAGACAGCACAGATTCACAGGTCAGGGATCACATTGGGATGAGGATCAATTCAGTCAAATGGACCATTATTTCTTGTGGACTGGGCTTATGCTACTGTACACTTATTTCAAGCATTTGTTATTTCAAACAAGTCATTAAATCACAATAAGCAAGAATTCCACGGTGCTCAGCTTTTCATAGCAGTGATATATGGCAACCTAATGTGACTAATCGTGCATGCTTTGGAAGATCAGTTGAGCCCTTTTGTGATCACATATGCTCTCCAAACCAAAAATTCACAGAAGAACATGTAGAAGTAGATATCTTTTGGAGTGACAAACTGTCAGAATTTAATCTAGTAATAGCATAAGAAGTTAACTTAAGCCAAGAGTGATTGAATAGTTTGTGCAGACAGAGACAGCTGTAACTAATGCATGAATAATGCAAATAAACCATTCCTGGATCAGAGGAACCATATTTCTCAACAGTAGCTTGAAGCTGTGTATGCAGATGCAGTTGGTGATTTAATGATGTTTGTAATGTAAACCCTGTTCACTACTTATGAACCTGTTCTTTGAGATGAGAAATCATAGCTGCCAGTACTCCAGAACAAGTTTTATCTCACCTTTAGTTAGAAAGCAAGCACTTTCCAGCCATTCTTCCAACTTACTAGAGCTTCTTCACTGGAAGAAAAAATTACAGTTAATTCCCAGATTTAATGTTTTGAGTTTTGAAAGACTGAGGGGATTTCAGGTGTTCAATCACTATTTTTATGGACAAAATTAACTCTGTGCCGTATGCATATAGGGAGTCTGTGTAGGGAAAACAGAGAGTGAATCTAATCTTACTACCTTGAGTGATTACACCTTCTGCGCCTAAATATACTGACTAAAACGTCTGTGCTTTCTCAGACATATTCTTAACAGGTCAAATTTTTACTATATCTCATTTTTTTATAGGTACACATGTGTGTGCTCTTACATGCTCCTCAGAATACAAGCACAGTAAAACACTTCAATTTTTTATATGACCAAGATCAGGAATAGATGATGCATAAATCTAGTATTCATTTCAGTCAGAGCAAAGATAAGAATGCAGTGAGTTGAGCTTGTCTCTTATGTCTGTATCCTCAGACATCATGTCATCCAGCGTATCAAAGGCTTGCAAGAGATCTAAAGAAACCAAAATGGGTCTTGCCTTCTTGACAATCGTAAAAAAATAATTGAAGTGTGAGATGACTACTACTGCTGTATCCTACTGCATCTTAAATCTGGATGTACAGACGCAAAAAGAACTCAGGATGTCCATGCATAGCCAAAATTGTTGAAATACAATCTTATCGGTAATTTTCTTATTAAGAGAATATAAAAGTGAGATTATTGATATGAAGAGACTCACTATGGCATTAGGAAGCTAAAAAAATAAATCATTCATTTGTGAATGAATAGTGTCTCCTTTCAGAATGTCTGTGTCAATTTAACAAACTCAGAAATTTCCCTCAGGATTCAATATGTGTGTAATTCTCTCTCTGGGTAGCTGATTTCCAAAATTACTCCCTTTTTTTCATTCTTTCCTTCCTTTTCTGTTTATCTGTCATATCTATTTATGTATTAGCATTCTTATCTCAACTGGCTATGTCTACAGATTTCTTTGGCACATCAAGGACAAATGAGCTGAAGTTCTTCAAGCACGTATTGCAAGAAATTAACTGATTTACTCTTTTGCTCTTGCTCATGTACATTTGTTTTAACCCTAACGTAAAATATATTTAGGCTCATTTCTTCCACCCTCTCATGAAGAATAAAGCTTGTGTAGGGTAATATTGAGGAACATGTGGCATACCATACCACATTGATTCCAAATCATTACTAAATTTATCTTATAAATACATATTAACCTGTTGAATCAGAATTATACAAATGTTTGCAAATAATTCTATAAATTTTATAGTTCTATGTTCTTCTAATAGACTGTATTTTAAGCAACCAAGCATACTTGAGAGTTGGAAGATACTTTTGGTGGAGTTTCTTTCATTGTGGTGTTGAAAGAGGCAAAATATTTCCCTTATTTGTTTGTTTATTTTGTCCTCCATGGGATTCAATCTTGAATTAATCTGTAAAATAGCAGGTGCTTGTGTGATGCCAACAATAAAAAGGTTTCCTTTGAGCACCTGTTTTCCAATAAGTAAGCTAGTGATTTTCCAAGTGTTATCCCTATCCAGCTAGCAAATATAAAGATAAGTCTTAAGGATAAGCTTCCCTTTTATGTTTTAAATGTACATTTATAGAATTTAGGGTCAAAGTTATAAATCCCAAATGAGACACACGTTCTGTAACTCTATACTAAAAGTGTTTCTGGATTTAAATCCAAGTGGGAGGTGAGCAAGGCATTTGTATCTTCTTAAAACCTGTCCCTGGTTTCACAAGGACTTTACATCTTCAATTTTGAAATAACTGCCGCATTGCTATCTGTCTTCCTCTTGTTGCAGAAATGTACTGTGTAAAGAAGCAAGCTGAATTCAGCATTCAGATAGCTTGTCCTCTTATCAACAAAGCAGACTTCGTTATGAGACATCCCTGTTTACCTAACTTCTTTTTGTACATACTGTCTGAATGCAGTGTCAGCCTCCTCTCACTTGGTATGGTTACAATTGTCTGTGGAGAAATGCTCTTTACAAGTAACAACTTTTTTATACCTATATATAGAGGTAAATGTGTGTGTGTGTTTTTTATATATATATAAAATACACATATATAAATATATAATACATATATTAAAATTTCTGAACATCCCCCTCTTAAAGCAACGAGAGGGAAGAAAAATAAAATTTTATGGATGGCTGATACTGTGGGAGGCTAAATATTATTCTAACTAAAATTTTACTTCCTTCAAACTAACAAAAAGGAGGATGATGAGCTCTGTTCCCTCCTAGCTTTCCTCTCCTGCTACTCATCCACTCCAGCCAAACTGTGGCCAAGGCTGTACAGAAGACAGCTGTCAGAGAAGTCACGCCAATATCTCAGTACTTTTATGTTTCAACTCACTGTCATGGTGACATATTTGGGTTTTTGTATCGTTCAGTGTCAGATGGAGTTTATTTTGCTTTCTCAAAGGAGATCTGGATGTACTGTAACATTAAGTCACCCTGCCCTGAAAGAAGACTCTGAACATAGTTTATGTTTATTATCCTGATAAGCATTGCACGATAATTTCTAACGACGTGGCTAATAGAAATGAAAACTGTTTGGGGTGAGTGCCTTAGTTTTAATGCAAATTCTGTCTTGAAAGCACACTTGAGTTTAATATGGAACTTCTTCCTACACCCAGTTATGCAAAGCCTAGGAAAAAGGACTTGACCTGCAGTGTGAAAGCTGCAAGACAAGGCCACTGTGCTGATCCAGGTGAGCAGGAGCTGTAAGGGGGAGAGACTTGACCAAGAGCCTGCTGCCTGTCCTTGCACTTGTATGGATCTCTTCCTCCACTCTTTCATTAACTCCATTTTAAGTACCTGGGGTTTCCTCATGGTGGTATTTGTTAATGCGTTGGAAAACCTCTTCCTGTTCAGCTCTATTCTTCACTCTTTCTGATGCTCACATCTATGCAATTTCAAATTTGCTGAAGCTATGGAGAAATAGAAGAGAAAGAGAAGCAGAGGGAGCATATATTTGACTTTCTTCATCATTGAACTTTGTGACTTGTTGGTCCTTCAGTAGTTATTGGTACAGCATGTGTTCCAAGTCAGTTGCAGTCTATGAACAAACAGAAACACAACTTTTCTCTTTCTACATGGTAAGAGAAGATCAGTAATGAATTAATGCTTATAGTAAAAGTTGAAAAGAGTTATTCTTAAGATATTCTATAACCCTATAGCCAGGGTTTTGGAACAGATTAGTAAGTTCTGTAAATGTATGGCATATTTTGGAAAAAAATGTTGATTAGTTATTTTGAACTGTTTTGCTCAAATTTTCATAACACTGATGTAAAAAACTGACCAACCAAAAAGCCTACACATAGGAAGATGGAGAGAGTCTCAAAGAGAAAAGCATCTTTTTCCCTTCTTTTCTGAGAATTATAAACTGTAAATTGTTCTGATGCTATAATCCTGTATTTTTTGCTTTGAAAAGCTATGTAAGGAGAAGTGGAACATTATATTTCTACAGCCCATGCAATTCCTATTTCTTTTTCTATACACGTACTAAGAATGTTTTCCTGATACTTTTCCCGATACTTTTCCCAGCATTCTCTCAATGAGGAACTTGAAGGCTAGTGAAGGGAAACAATTGTCATTGTTGCTGCATTAAAAAAAGACTAAGCTTTTACCTTAGTATAATGCAAGCTTTGGAAATGTATCAGGTATTTGGAAATGTAGAATTTCCATTCTCAGTGATTTTACTATTCTGGGTTATAAGGTAATGTAATTAGACACTTCAGATTTTCAAAGTAATTTCAAGAGAACTTGAAACCTCTTACATCAAAGTCTAGGTTTAACCACAGAATAAATTTCCCTCAGAGATTATGAAATACAATATATACTAATAACCAACATATCAAGACAAAAAAACCTGTGATGTTACTTAACTAAATTCCTTTTACGTTGCTGAAGAATGCTGAAAAATAGACAGGTCCTATCAGATCTGTGATTTTTTAAATTTTTTTTTTTTTTGGGTGATAGAAAACAAAAGATTATATTCTTGTGTTATATATCAAAGGACATTGAGAGAGAAAGAGAAGCTAGCTGAAGTTTTATGCTTCAATCTGTGCTAAAGTGAAAAGGAGTGGACCTGCCAGACATTTAGTTTACATTCATTAAAGAGAAACCTGATAGATGTTGTCATTAAAAGACAAAGGAATAAATAGATCAGTTATTTATGTGAGAAGTATCATAAATTATCCTTTTCTCAAGCTGTTAAAGGATCTGAAAACAATGTCTTTTTATCACTATTCTACAACTGCTTCTGCAATATAAAAGCTTTGTGGCAGATACCATGTTTTAATTTTTTTAACAGTAGTTAGATATCAGTGAACACTAGGATTGTTTTGTTCTGTGACTGCTACTATAAGACAAATGTTGTATTTAATATTTTAAGTTATTGCTTGTGCAAATCTTCGATACAGAATTTACAGGAGCGGCTACATTTAACTCTTGAGGAAAAAGAGGAAAGTTTATTTCAGCCTTGCTAATTGATACAAGTAGTCATACTTTTCAGCCATAATTCTGTTCCATGAGTGGTGTTGCTCAGGTTAAAATCTGTATGTTGTTAATGAAGACATAACAGTAAAGTATCCAGATTTCTCCATTCACAAAGGTATAGGAATTGTATTGGAAGTTCCTCAGGTTCACTAAACCACCATAACCAGAAGAGTACTGCATTTTGCTTTGGCATTACAACCCCTGTGCTGCAGTAATTCCTGTGCTCTACTCTTGAGCTCCGAGGTGGTACAAGAGGCAGACAGATCCTTTTTAATTTCTGCACCAACATTTCTTCTTTAAGAATCTGAATCGTACATGTATCAATAGTTACCCATAGTAACTATGGGTATGTTACCTCAATTCTGTCTTCAGTTCCAAGGTTAAATTTATTTACTATAGCAGCCTGAAATTAGGTCTAAAATCAAGTTGGCGCCAAATAGTCCAAAATATTTGGAGATAAGAAATTGACTTGATTTTTTTTTTCCTTTCTTTTTTCCTTCTCCTTGTCTTCACTAAGAAAAACTTTGGCACTGTTGTAGGTCTGAATCAGCTGTACTATAAGGAAAGAAGCAAAACCAGAAGGAAGCAAAAAGGGAAAATCAGGTAAATAGTACATTCATATATTTAACTGAAGAAAGCTAGGACAGGGTGCATGAGAGGATGCAGTTTATTTGCCCTGAAACAATGTGTCATGTATGAAGTTGGAAGAAAAAGGCTGAGTTTAGACATATGTAGACTGGCTGGAGCAATTGGAGGAAGAGGTTGTCATGGGCAACAATTCAGTTTTATAAGAAGTCTTTTTAAATTTGGAGGTGATGGGCTAACAATAACATTCAGCATCAAAGAAAAAACGTAAATCACAATTACTATATTTGGCTGGCTAGGGTTTCTTCTTTTTAAACTTCTCCTTATATTAGGTGACATTGCAATGACAAAGGGCTCATAAAAAAAAAGTCAAATCGATTATTAATTCAGTATTGAAAGATAATGCAAGAGTAGGCCGGATGTGTGTTTTTCAGTGTGTGCATGTCAGTGTGGGCATTTCAGCAGAAATGTTAAATGTAACTTATAGATTTATTGGCACTTGCTCTTCACATAGGCTCTTAAAACCTTGCTATGCTATTAGAAACCCTTTGAGATAGTTTTGTCGGATCTTACTGACTC